>NC_081409.1:768176946-768491989 GCF_030272615.1 Cryptomeria japonica | reverse complement strand
CATAGGATCTGTTCTTTGTGATTTTAAATTTGATGCAAAATCGTTCCTGAAAAATCAGATCTTTGAAAATTAGGGTTTTGTACTATTTTACTCATATCTCACAAACTGCTTGGATTTGTTGTAGAAATTTTTTTATGCAGTTTTGGAAGACCATTATGACTCTCTAGTAAAAATTTCAGATTTTTGGATCGATTTTGCATTTTATATGAATTTTTTGTGATTTTTCATAAAAAATTAAGTTTTGGAGCAAATTAGCAAATTTTTTGGATTTTCTTACATTTTTGGGAATCTCTTAAAATTTTACAAGTGGTCTTTTTTTATGATGAATCAGATCTTTGAATTGGTCAACAAAATGCATTGTTGAAGGCCCCTATTTGACAAAGTCTTTTGGATTTAAAATTTACCTAATTTGTGTGCTTGCAGGAAGGGGTGATTATTTCAAACAATCCAAACTACTAATAGACCTTTGTTGCAGGACCTTGGCAAGCATTTTTTATTTTTATTGTGTGCCTTGTTTTCATAGATTAGCAAACACTTCAATTGGTGCACTAAAATTGAACCATTGTCTTTTGTGTCTTGAGCAATAGGCTCTTTTGTTTAATCTTTAGAGGGCCTGTCTCCCCGTGTGGTCATTAGGACTACTAGTGAGGAGAGAATGACCCAAGTGGTAGCAAAAGAAAAACCATCTTCTTCCAAACCACTATAAATAATTGTATTCATGGTGAAAACTATGGATAACATGTGCTGATTAGTTCATACCGACACTATGTCTCCCCATAAACCCATTTGATCAAATTTATTTGATCAGTTGTAGGGCATAACCCTACCGGCTGGGAGCCTTCTGTATTTATAGAGCTGAAAGTGCTACATGTGTGGCCACATGAGCAGATGCCTTTACTAGCACCTTTTTGTTTTAGAAGCCAAAATCCTTCTAGTTGTTGGGGCAGGAGGTCGGACCTCTGGTAGCGGCCCACACACATATAGTTCTTAGTAGAGATACAAAGTTCACCATAGGGAGTTTTCATGGGGATTGATGCTTGGCTGCCCCAAGAAGTGAGTGCCGAGGGTGGAGCCAGTGGGGTCAAGCATCTAAGTATCTGCTTTGAATAGCGTAGCCTCGGGGGAAACTCCATGTGGGATCAACAACTATTGTCCTAGCCAACCATAAGAATTGTGCTTGTCTTATTTTGAACAATCAAACATTCAAGACCAAACAAGAAAACATTGTGTCGTTTGTGTCTTCAAGTGTATGCAAAACAATTTTACATCAAACAACACACTTTTATTTGAGTCATTTTTGAGTCTAAACACTTGCAAACATTGAGTCTTCATCAACACTGTGTCCTCTTGTCATGAAAAAATAGTCAAAAATTTAGATTTGATCACAACAAACAACTTCACAAATTAGAAAAAATTACAGTCCAACAAACAAGAGCAATCAGTTTCAGAATTCTTGAGCTTCCTAAGCTATCTCTTCAGGTTTTCATCTAGCATTCAACCTATCTTTGGGTCTCACAAAGTCCATCATTGCTTTACACCTTACATTACATTCACATTTGTCTAAGCTTGAGTCAAAAGGTCACTTGCTTGTCCTCATCATACTTTGTCAACACACTACATATAACAACATTTTGCTAAGTGGTCCCTCATCAATGTCTATCACCTTTGGGTCTCATTTGGTCTTACTTAGAGTCAAGGTCAACTTACCTCATCAAGAGAAACTATCATCTCTTCGGAATTCACACCTACTCTACTACATACATACTTGGTCTTACACTTTGGACATTGCAAGTAAACCTCAGATTCATTTACATTCCATTCAACTCTTGGTCTTCCATACTCTTTTCCATTTTTATCTAGTCTCACACATCTTGATCAATACCTAGTTCATGGTTGAAACCCGTTCCCAAAAATCTAGGAGAGAAGCTAAAGAGGCTCAAGAGTCCACAAACATGAGTTCCTATGAATATGACAATGATATCTTTTTCAATTCTGATCAATCTACATTACTTGACATGGATGCTTATAGAAACATTCCAAATGTTGAGAACATGGATACTATAAACAACAATGGTACACACAATGACAATATGGACAACATTTCCGTACATTCAACAGAAGTGGAAGAATCCATTATGGATCCCTATTTCAATCGATTGGTTGAGGAAATAATGAGGAGGGATAGACAATATTTCTTACAAATGATGGTACAAATTGGAGCCAGGATAACTCATGATTTTGACATGTCTCAAATAATGGAACATAGACCTTTGCAACAAACTCACTCCAACATGGATCAAAGGAGGCCTAATAGTGGAGGCAATAGAGGACCACATATGGTGCCTGAATTACCATCATCTTTGTTTCAAAAACCTGAGGTCCCATACACACATGGTCAAGCATATGATACTCACCTTTGCGGACCATTATGGAAGTCTTATGCAGAAAAATATACTCAAGCACATAATAATACTAAGGACCAATCACCAAAGCAATTGGATATTCAAAGGCATGCTCAAAATTTGGACACAAGGAAACCCCACGTCAAATTTGGGGGCAACACACTAGAACAAACTCATGACATGCCTTTAGAGTACGGTATACATGGACAAAGCAGATATTCCATTCCTCACCATGACTCTATACCAAGTGGTCCATATATGCAACATCATTATAGACTTCCTCCATATGAACATGTGTATGATCAATATCATCCATATATGCAACATGCTCCTACCCCACCCATTTGTTCAGGCATGGGGTATGGTCCAAGAAGTCAGTCTCCACCTAAGAATAATTTGGAACAACAAATCAGGGACTTGCAAAAGAAAATGGAGGACATAAATACACCGAAGCCAACATACACAATGAGAGACATATGTCCTTATCCATTTGACAAGAGCATTCCAATGCCTCCTTTTCCTACACACTTTGTGACACCTAAGTTTGATAAGTATAGAGGAAAAGGGGATCCTAAGGCACACATAAGATAGTTTTTCACATCTTGCATTGAGGTAGCTTCAGAAGAGACATATTTGATGAGATTATTCCCACAGAGCCTAGGTGATCAAGCTATGGAATGGTTCTCCCAACTTCCACTTGGAATTAAGTCATGGGGTGACTTAGCAGAGGCATTTATCCAACATTTCTCATACAACATAGAGACAGACATATCAGTTACTACTTTGTGCAACACCAAGCAAGAGGATGGAGAGTCTTTTTCATCATTTTTACAAAGATGGAGAAATCTAGCCAGCAGAGCTCTTGTGAAATTCCACAAAAACAAATGGTGGAGATGTTCACCCAAAATGTTAACAAAGACATTGGTTATGACTTGAGAAAAGCTTGTTTGTCCACCTTCAAGGACGTCATTGAAAAAGGATTAGCAACAAAAAAGGTCCTAATTGAACAAGGAGTCATTAAGATATTCAAGGAAAACAAAGATGAGTATAAAGGAAAAGACAAGCCAAGATGTTGGAGCAAAAACAAGAACACAGTCAATGATGGTGTTGTTGATGCCAATATAGTATGACCCAAAATCATTTTTTCTAGATCAAGCTCTACAAACAATCAGGTGAATACTCAAACAACTTCCAAATCATGAAGGAAGTACACTCCATTGGGAGAACCACTAGAGTCCATTTTCAAAAAGGTAGTGGCAAACAAGATAATAACAATTCCAGATTTACCTCCGTATGAGCCAAAGGTCAAACCAAATTGGTGGAATGATGATGAGTATTGTGAATTTCATAAGAGCAAAGGTCATAAAATAGGAAATTGTCATCGACTGAAGAACATCATACAAGATCTCATTGATAGAGGTGACATTAAGATTGAGGGACACTCATCTAATCAAGAACATGAGATGTTTAAGGAACCATTCCCAAAACATGACAAAGGAAAAGCTAAAGCCATAGATGACCAAACCAACTATACTAGAGCATCTTATAAATATGATTCAACTATCAATCACATTTTGATGGACAATTATGTCTCTACCATTATCATCAAGGACAAAACACTTGAGAATTCTACCCAAAGACCTAAGATTGTCCTAAAAGGCATCAGATCTTCTTCTGAACCTACCTCTAAATGTCATGTTACAACCCGTCGAGGTAAATTCACTTTGCAAGGTGCTCCAGCCAAAAACACTGCTTCCTCATCAACCAAACCTAAGTATGACCTTGTAAAACAGTTGGGGAAGTCACCCACGCTCATTTCAATCCTTGAGCTCTTACGCATATCCCCCACACATAAAGCCATTCTTGACAAAATCTTGAGAGACACTTCCATCCCTACTGATCTGAATGTGGACCAGTTTCAAGCCATGGTGGGATACCTTTCCATTCCATACTCCCTTACATTCATAGAAGTCAATGACACCTTCATAAGTCAGCCACATAATGCACCTTTACACATTGAAGCCTTCCTACACAAACATCAAATAAAATGAGTCTCGATAGATGGAGGAGCAAGTCTAAACATTTGCACATTGAGCACTATTAAACAATTGGGATACTCAGATAAAGCTATGAATTATACAAACAAAATTACCATGAAGGCATATGATGATGAAGAGCATTCATCCAAAGCTACAGTGATCTTGCCTCTCAAAGTTGGGCTAGTTACAAAAGATGTGGTTTGTCAAGTCCTGGACCTCAATCTCACATACAACATATTGCTAGGACGTCCATGGATTCATGAAATGAGCGTAGTCCCATCTACATATCATCGATGCATCAAGTTTCCACACAATGGAGTTGAAGTGACCATCAAAGCTAACCCAAATCCATTTAATAACCTATGAGATAGATCAAAAATAACAATACCAGTCAATTGAGAAGTTGTTCCATCTTCAGCATATATGGATCCAGAATCCTTGAAAGCTTCTACGTCAACACAAGTAGAGATCAAAGAAATGTTCAAGATTAAAGACATGGGATGTGGTGAGTATATCTTTCATGTTGATCAAGTCCCACTATCTCCTAAGGTATTCTGTCGACAAGAACAACCTACAAATAATTTGCAATGCCAAGGAATTGGGTGTGAACCACCTAGTGTTGTGGCTACTAAGTCTAAATGCAAACATCCTCTAGTTGTGCAAGCATCTCTTGATATCAATAGTCCTAAGAGTGGTTCCAGCAAAGAATCTATTGGGCGTATCATCAACCCTCTTGAGAAATCACATGGCTTTATCATATAATCCACTCATTCCATTTCCAGTCCTCTTCCAGACTTGGATCAACAAGAATTACAAAAGCCCTTACTCATTGGGGATCAAAAATCAAGCTACGAAAAGAAAAATCTAAAAGTCAAAAATAAAGAGAAGTCCTTTAGTCCAAATCAAAATCAAAGTCAAGGATAAAAATCCTATGAAAGAAAAGGAACAAGAGTTGATCTCCCCTAATATCAAAATAACTGGGGGCAAAAGTTCTACAATTTCAAGTCAAAAAGCACACTTGTTGATCCTAAGTCTCCATCATGCTATCCTACTTTCACTTCTTTTCACAATCATAAGCCTTCATTACTCACCCACTTGTTCCACACATCCTTTCCCTCCTAGCGATACATCATGGACCTTTAATGGAGCTTCCTCGAGGGATTTTGTTATCAGGGATGCCCAAACTTCTTTAGTTGACACGCATATGGGCCTGTGTAGTCCACACACTAGTAATTCTATCTCAATTCCTTTATCAAGGAAGACAGTCACTCGAGCTACATATCATTCAATCAAGGAATGTTGCAGCTACCATCATAAGGTCAAGCCTCACACATTTGAGGCAGGTGATTTGTTCTCAGAGAAAATCCTAAAAATCAGCAAGATAGAGAGAAGAAGGGCAAGTTCGAGCCAAACTGGCTTGGTCCTTACATCATCACAGCGACATATGGATTTGGTGCATATCATCTCTCAACCATAGATGGCAAACCTTTGGAGGATCCTATCAACAACATGCACCTTCGTAGGTTTTACACATAGCTCTTCAGAGTATCCTAATTAAAAAATACAAAAATAAAAAAAATAAAAAAATTCAAAAATACTAAAAAATCAAAATATATCAAGAAAGACAAAAAAATTATAAAAATAAAAAAATCGTTACTTGGTGAAAACCTGGCAAATAGGTGCCTTGTGACACAAAAAAAAAAATTGAAAAAAAAAAGAAAAAAACATTCCGTCTAACGGTGAAAACCACTTCGGTGCCTCCCTAGGAAAGTACCGTGGTGAAAACTGGGTCACCAACACCATGCATAGAGACATTGCTCCTCCCTCCTTCAGGATTCAATCTCATCCTTTCACTTTGCACACACTCACAACCTATCCATTCATAATAAACTTACCCATTCCCATCATGGCTTGTTATTGATCTACCAAAGATTGGTTAGCCATTCATAATAAACATTCCTTTTCGCTCGTTTCAATCCATAATAAATCAGCTCCTATCTGTGGCTAAGGCAAATCCTACATCTAGTAATGGGTGTGGAACTAAGAAAATTACACATTTAGAGGAGTACAGTTTCTTCCACTTTTCTTCAGTCTATCTGTGCACAGTACGCAATAAAGTAGTATTTGCATCACCAGTCTGCAATAAAGCAGCATTTGCATTTGCATTATCACATATTAAGCATTTCATACATACATATAGATATCACAATTGCACCACATCCTGCACACAACACATGTTAGCACATTTTACATTCTCATCATGTAATAGTTATTTGCATCATCATATCCATTTGCATTTCATACATTTTCATTAAATAACATATTAAAAACATAAAAGAACAAAAATATTGCATTTTATCAT
Organism: Cryptomeria japonica; assembly: GCF_030272615.1. Taxonomy (NCBI): domain Eukaryota; kingdom Viridiplantae; phylum Streptophyta; class Pinopsida; order Cupressales; family Cupressaceae; genus Cryptomeria; species Cryptomeria japonica. The sequence goes on along the minus strand of NC_081409.1, from coordinate 768,485,186 downwards.
GTACATATTTGCATCCATGTCATAAGCATCACATAGGTACACATGCATATAGTTTCCGCAAAGATGAATTATCTCATATATATATCAAAAATCATAAGTGTCATGATACAATGATGTCAAAATACATATGGCTACACAACCAATCCTCGTGTCACCCTATCCGGACATAGGAACCCATTGATCACTCCTATCAACACTGCTGGTAGTGCTAATCTTGTCCATGTCATCCTGTCCCATGCCACATGTCCAGCCCTCATCTCCAATCTTGAATCCCAAAACACTCATCTCAGGGCCTCCCTGTCTCCATCTCGATCATAGGGTATCAACTCCCCATCGACCGGTATCTGCAATATCCTATACATATCCTCCAAGGTGACTGTCATCTCACCCATCAGCAAATGAAAACTACAAGTCTCTGAGTGCCATCTCTCAACAAGCACAGTTAGCAAACCCATGTTCGCTCGAAACTCACGCACATACAAAATAAATCACAAACCCATAACCTCAATCACGGCTCTGTCCTCAAATGTCAGCTTTGGTCGTAAACTCTAAGTTGATGGGAATCTCTCCCGTGACTCCAGCATAGGTAAGTACTCCTGCAGTCAAGCAAAGCAATCATGTCAGTCAAAGTGACACTCACTATTCATCATAAAGTGTTGCTATCTATCCTAGTGACACTCATTGTTCATCACAAAGTGTTGCTATCTATCCTAGTGACACTCACAGTTCATCACAAAGTGTTGCTATCTATCCTAGTGACACTCATTGTTCATCACAAAGTGTTGCTTCTATCGTAGTGGTACTCCCTGTTCATCACAAAGTACTACATGTTTTGCACTCCCTGTTCATCACAAAGTACTATGTGTTTGCACTACCTATTCATCACAAAGTGCTGCTCATATTCAGTACTCCTTGTTCATCACAAAGTACTATGTCTTGGTACTCCCTATTCATCACAAAGTGCCTTGATCTATTTTGGTCTTCCCTAGAGGACCTACTTGAGTGTATCCTCTCAGCAGCTTATCCAATCGACAATGTATGTTCATCACAGAACTGCTGATTTGACCTTGAAGACATAAACGCACCTTCAAGACATACATGTGCTTACATACTGCATAAACGCACCTAGCTAACCCTGACGTGCCTGGCACAAACATAGATGCACCTAAGCATTTTTTGACCTTGTTTGACATACCTAAAATGCATTTATTGCACTACCTAACATGCATTAATGACAAAATTTATTATGACAAAGTACAAGGAGGTTTTGCGATACTTACCAGCTCTCCTGCATCTGCTGGCCTCTGAAATCGGCGAACGCAATCAAATCTATGCACCAATGCCATCATTGTTGATTGTTGCTACTCTATTCTCTCTCTGCACTCTAATCTCTTGGATGTGTGGATGACAATAAGGATTCTTTTTCCCTCATGGTCTATCTTATAGACTACCCTAGCCCTATTCAATCTTCTTTATCTCGTGACCCTGTCACTCTATCCTATTTGGTTAGTCCATCCAACCCTTTCTTTCTTATCGAGAGATTGTCTGCGATCTTTCCAGACATTTTCATCCAATCTCTCAAGGGGGCATATCATTCCCATCCTTGGGCAACTTTGTATCAGTTCATCTTATCTTCTTTGAAACAACGCGACAAGCCACATTGTCTCAAAGAGGGGCAAAATGTAGACACCTAAAATTGTCATGTATAATTAAATAAATTTTATTTATTTAATTATTTTAGCCTAACTCTTCTATTAATTGAATAAATCTTTATTTATTTAATTAATTCATTTATCCTCTTCTAGCCTTATTTCTCATTTAAATAAATACATTTGTTTATTTAAATTATCCTTTTCCTAAATTAAATAAATATCTTATTTATTTAATTGATCCCACTTCTTCTATTAATTAAATAAATCTTTATTTATTTAATTAATTCATTATCCTTTTCCACATATGACACATGTCATTCATCTCTTAATTCCTACACTACCTACCCTCTCATTATTTTCTTATTTCCTCTACCTACCCTCTAATCATAGCTGACCTCTTTTTACACCTCTCAATCTTATCCCTCCATTTCATATATCATAGCTGACCTCTTTTTACACCTCTCAATCTTATCCCTCCATTTCATATAGTGTATTCTATATAAGGAGATGCTTCCTTCATTATCGACCCTAATCAATCTATGCATTCTAATCAATTGACTAACTCACTATGCATTGAACCTTGACTACACTTTCAAACTTGTATATGCAATCAAGCCTACTTGCAACCACATTTCTGTTCTTTGTTGAGCTCTTGTGCACACATAAAATCTGAGAGCAAATATATCAAGCAAGATCAATGGAGATAGGAAGAATGGAGATCCAAACCCTATTGGACATGTGATTGTATAATCTTTGTGATTTCATTTGATTTGCATTTTCTTAGGTAATCTTCATATGTTATGATGGATCTTTGTTGTTGTTAGGCTAGGGTTTTGTGGTTGAATTCATTTAGTCTTTCATCATTGTTGTTATCCATTTTCACCATATACAATATCATCTAATTTTGGGTAAGGTTTCCCACTATGGTTTTTCCCCTTACAGGGTTTCCCCACTAAAATCTCTATATTATGTGCTATGGATGTTGTTTCTCTTTCTATTTTATGCATTAAGCTTCACCGATATTGATATTAATTATTAATCTGTTAATCGACATTAAGTTTGGTTTATGGGTATTAAGTATCAAGTTTGATTAAGTAGTATTTGGGTTGAAATTCTTAGTCAACTTATTCACTCCCCCCCCCTCTCAGTTGCCTCCCGGGTCCTAACAAGAAAATGAATACACACTTTGGTGATCCATGAGAAGAAAAGAGAAGAAGAAAGAACCCATGGACATCTCGCCCCTAAAAATAGGTGATCCATGGAGAGAAGGACATGGAAAATCTCTCCCCTAGATCTTGCCTAGGTGATCCATGTAAAGAGATAGAGTGAGAAATCTATTAGTTCCACCCAACCTCATGCATGTGTGTGGAAGTGAGGTTTGAAGCACCTCATAGGAGTCTATTCCCAAGTATGCTACAACCTATATAGAATGTATAGTACAAATGTCAAGAAAGGTGTTATATCTCACTCTAAGAGACCATGCTATGGTTTCAAGAATAATCACCCTGCATAAGAGCAAAGTGGCATCATTTTGCAGTAAGAGGTTTCCCCTTAGTTCCAAGAATGACCCACTGTACAAGAGAAAAGTGATGACATCTTACTCTAAGAGGTTTCCCCCTTGTTCCAAGAATGTCTCACTGTAAAAGACAAGAAGAAGTGAAGACATCTCGCTATAAGAGACTATGCTCTGATTCTAGAATGACCCACTGTACAAAAAGTGACATCTTTCTCCAAGAGGTTACCTTCTAGTTCCAAGAATGTCCCACTATTCAATGTATGAGAGAAGTATAGTACAAAAGAGTAGTTTGGGTGCTCCCCCTTAAGACGTTAACATAGACTAATGTTGATATCTTAAGGAAATTATAACAAGGATACCTACCTTTATCACAAAGAAGATATCTGCCATAAAACAATGTCATAAATCCAAGCAAGAGAGGGAGTACTCTTCAAGGAAGGATAGGATAGATGAAAAGAGATATCTTTCTGTAAGTGTAAAGGTGATCCTTAGCGGAGAAGAGATATTTGTTCAAAAAGACATCTACCCCCAAGAGGAGTTGTCTTAGACAAGTATAACATCTTCTAGAACAAGAAAAGGAAAGATCAAGAATGCAGTCATTCCTCCTATTTCTAGGTGAAAATGATTCTTGATGAGGGATGACTCACCTTTATCCCCTAGAGGAATGGTTGGATTTATCATAGATGTACATTACCAAGTGTAAAAGAGGTCACAGTCAAGGATTAACACTTCTTGTATAAGAGAGAATCCTTAAGTCAATAACCAACAATTCTACACAAGGAATGACATCAAGTAATAGAACTCACACCATCATCTGAATAGGACAAAGTGGATCCCTAGAGAAAGAGAGAGAGAAGGATCATTGCCCCCCAATCTAAGGGACAATGAGAAGAGATTACACAATCTACTAGAGAGAGATAAAACATAATCAAATGTGAAATAAACTTACATGAACACATGCAAGAAAAGGAATTAGTAAATGTAAAATACACATCTCACGAAGTGGTAATCTTTGAAAGGAAAAAAAAATCATCATATATTCCCCAAGGGGGGATTAATCATTAAAGCATACCATTGTAAGAAATGATAATCACATATGAAAAATGCAGCCCCCAAAGGAAATAATGATAAATGAGAAAGTAGTGAAAATCCTTGCCCCCCAAGTGAGGAGAACAAGTAGATATATTACACATTTTTTGATGGTGATTAGTTTCAAGTGATATGTTGTCCTAGTGGAACAAATCCTCTCAAGGAAAGGATACATACTTCTCAAGAGATCGTTCCTTGCTAAAGGGGCATATCATACTTGCAAATAATTGAAACCATAGAAGAGGTAAAATTTCCACAAGAATGAAGAGAAGAAGTGTAGTACTCATTGAAGATGCCCCTCTCCAAGAAAAGAGGAAAACCAAAGAACAATTATATGCTCACATAAGAATAACCCTATGCAAGAAAGAGATCTAGCAATGAATAATGCACAAAGATAGAGACAAATGTATAGAAAGAAGGAGAAAAATGGACTTCATGTTTCTGCCCACAAAGTTTATGAAAATGAAACAATACCACCACTAATGATAAATAGCCCCCATTAAATGGGATTATTATGACATAGAGTGAAGAGCAACATGAAGGGAAAATAAATTGTGCTAAGGTACTATGTTTTTACCAAGGAAGATAGCTAGATCCTTTGTGAGACAAATGTGTGTAGGATCATATTGTAGTTGAACAAATTTCTTAAATGGATAACATTTTCCAATAGAATGTGAATATAAATTATGAGAAATTCAATATTCAATACCCTTCACTAGCTTAAGATTTTTTGTTTTATTCTAAGGAGGAAAGGAAATTTTCTTGTCATATTTCAATCTCCAATAGATTCTTGTAGCTAATCTATTGGGATGGTAAATATCATCTTCCCATGAAGAAGAGGGTTTGTTAGGAGAAGAAGTTTCATTATCCACAATTCTAATTTTCCCAATATCTATGCCATCTTGAATAGATTTTTGAAAAGTAGGGCAATCATCAACATTATGGTCATGGGTTTGATGAAATGAACAAAAAGGATGCTTTTGAAGAAGAAGCATGTTTACGGGCTCTCTTGATTTTTTATTCTTGAAGGTAATCTTTAAAGTTTTGAAGTCTAACGAATTCATCCATAGAAAGAGGGGTACCACTTCCTAGGCCTCGTGTAGTAGTTTGTGTAGGGGGGTTTATAGGGACACGAATTCCATGCTCAAATTTCCCAATTCCTTGTCCTCTAAAACCTTGTTTAGTAATTATATGAAAGCCACGAATATAAGAATTTTGCAATTGACTAGATGGAGGAATAAGATCATGAATTTCTTTGAAATCTAATGTGTAAGGAGGTAGAAAATTATTTCTATATGAATAAGGAGTATCATGTGGGATGAGAATCTCTTTGCCTTTATCAAGCTTATCCTTTTTGGAAGATTGGGGAAGCACATCTTCATCATCTGAAAGCTTATTTTTAGTGACTTCTATGTGAGGAGAAAGGTCATGAATAAAATGCATGACATCATCCTCCCTACATAGACTTTGGCATTGAAGATAAGTCCTAGGAGAACAAGGAGGATCTAAAGATGTAAGAGTGTTGATGTTTTCATTTTGCCCCCCTTGCTCAAGGGTATGTGTAGAAGAAGAAGATGGATCCATATTGCTTTCCAATGCTTGCTCTCTTGTAGAAAGATCATTGGATAAAGCATTAGATTTTATTTCATCCGCACAAGATACCCTAGGAGAGGTACAAAGAGTAGGATCTCTAGGTTTAGGATCTACAAAATATTTAAGGTTATTAACATAGGAAATGGATTTTGTTAACAAAATCACCACAATGCAACATAAAGGATACATGAAAGCTTTGAAATCTAATAATTTGCAAATCCTAACAACACAATATGACCAAGTGCTATGAAGAAAGAGAAGCAACAAGAAGTGGAATAAACTCTTATCTGACACATGATAAATATATGCAAAAATTAATGTAATCACATGTGAAAGAGAAAATAAATCTAATTTATTAATTGCCATTAAAAGTCTCCTAAGTGAAATATGAATTTGCTAGAAAAAAATCTAAAAGTAGGTCCTTCTTATGAAAATTAATTTTAAGATGTGAATTTGATGAAATTTGAATTAATGTTTGGCTTTAGAGAGTACTAAAATTGATAAAGTACGCTGATTTTATGGATCTGAGTAGAAAACATAGTCAATTCCATCTCCTGAAATTTTAGAAAAAAAGTCAAGGACCATGGTGGGAACGCACACGGTCAGACCAACTTTTTTGAAAATTTTTAGGGATGATAGAGATTATGATTTTAATGTGTAATCCAAAAAAACAAGTGATTTGGAGATTTCTAGATCGGTCAAACTTGCAGTTAAAAGTCATAAAGGATTTTCACTTGGGAATAACTTTACATTCAAATGAGGGGTTGAATCTAGTAGATCCAAATCCAAGAGAAGCAAGGAAGTGAATTCTAAGTGGATTGTAAGTGGTAGAAATATGATTTACCCTCTTTTGTAAATGAGAAAGTTGACCTGTTGGCTATGTGGAAAAGAGAGAGGAAGTGAGTGAAATGAGGTGCTACCAGTTTGGGATCAAGTTGTAATTTTGGATCTGAGCTAATTAAACTGACATGGATCTACCTTGCAAATTTGGACAATAGTTATCAGGAACGTGGTGGGAATGTACATGGTCTGCCATAAAATCCATGAAACGAATAGGGTTCTTTGGTCTTTGCAAATGAATCCCAAACCTGCAATTACAACTGCACACCTACAACCTACAAATAGAAAAGATAAGAAAGGGGGGTTGTGGATAGGGGTTTTCCTTAGGCAAACCCCATTTGAGGAATCAACCTAGAAAGAAAGTAATTGCAAATTCTTGAATGTAAACAATAGAGATGTAGACCTTGTAGATCTTCAACTTTTTGATGATGATTGCTTTGATTCTTGAATGTAATCTCAAATATTATATGAAATGGCATGTAACATAACACAACCCTAACACACACATGCTTGCACATCAATATTGTAATGTTTCTCCAATGGATGAATGAAGAAGACTTGAATGCTTAAATGCTTGATGATGACCTTGAAATCTTGTATCTTCTCTTTACGCTCTCTATCCCTTATCATCTATCATCCATCATTCTTGAATGAGGGTATTGAATTCCCTTTTATACATGCCTCAAGGATTAACTTTCAACCACCAAAGGCCGACATAGATGAATAACAAACCCCGAAGACAAGAAGTGCATAGGAGACCGAGCAGACCAAATATAGGGCCACCCTAGGAGGTAGGGGCAGGGGCACTACATCCCTATCCTAGTGGGGATAGGGGTGCCACACCCTTGTCTTGCACTATTTTGAGGCCCGAATAGGGTCTAAAGCAGACACAAGACATAAAGGAGGAAGAGAGAAGGGTTGGAAATACAAAAATAGGTCTTAGTTAAGGAAGGAGATGTCATCACCAAAGTAAGGACCCCAAATATGGTTAAAATTGTAGGGGTCACAATTTTATGACACTACAGATAGTAGTGGTTTAGCATGGTCCTTTGAAGTATAAAGAAACAGGGCATACATAGTAATTGAGAACTATTTCTATAAAAAGTGTACAATAATGTTAGGAAATTTATCCAAATTTTAGGACTTGTCAACTTTTTATATTGAATTAGTCAAAATGTTTATCTATATCAGCTATTATGAGTGGTAGAGAGACCACAAGGAGATAAATTATTGTACTTTGTATCAGGACTTTAAGAACATAAGAAGGTGATAGTTCTGATACTTAATATAAGTACAGATCCAATAGCCAACAAGATGAGAGGGGGGGTGAATCATACAAACTTATTCATCCATAAAAACATTAGATTCAACCTCAGTAACATATATTAGTCATATAATCAAAAACTATCAAACATGCAAACTCAAAAGCATATGACCAATATAAACCTCATAACATTAGATTTAACGTGGAAACCCAAATAGGGAAAAACCACTCTGGGATTTTGGACCCACTAAGAAATATACTCTTCTAGAGTATGCTCAGTTAAAAGCCAATCATGTTAAAGATTACAAAACACATTGCTAGATGTGACCCAGTTAAGGGATTTCCCTCAGATCTGTTAGGATCTTCACTTTGTTAAAAGTGACCTTGTCAAAGGATTTCAAACACTCATTTAGAATGTCACCTTGTTAGAGGATTTACATATAAGACTATTAAGTCCACTCGGTTAAGAGATTTCCTATCACTTTCACAAAAAAACAGTAATACAATTTGTCTGCAACTTCACATCTAAAATGCTAAAGCAGATTCCTATTTGTTCAATACAATCTAGACATAGAAGTAATCTTGTCTATCTATTGGGCATCAATACTCTATTATTCTAACAGGTCTTCAAGCTTCTGTGCTTGGTAATCACTATGTAGCATCCCTGTGCATACACTTGCCCACATACATTGTTTATCAACAATTCCTTATTTATAAACAATCTTCTAACCGCTCAATCTCCTTGATCACATTTCCCATGATCAATCATAGCCATCAGATCTTCAATCTTGTCCAGGTTCATTGTATCTTTCAATCTAAAAACATTTTACCCTACCTTGGAACTTGCACATTCACCTTGGAACTTGTGTTAGGGTAATGCAGTTCAATCTAAGCTATAGATCTTCTTGCTGAGTTTCCATTGCTTGAGATTTGTTAACAAACTTCTTCCACGGCTTGCCAATCATTGATATGCTCCAGCTCATCAACTTTTTTCATTAAATATCACATGTAAACATTTAATGTATTATGTTATAGCTCGGTTACAACTCGATGAATACTAAACTTTATTCAGTAGAAATTCTATCTTCATTAATCGACTGCGATAACCTTAGGGTTTACTGATTAGGTTCCTTAGGGTTTACCAACTAGGTTCTTTGCTTGATAACATAGTATAGTATTACCCTTTACATTTTACAACATATGTATGATGTTAGAACGATCTAAAACATCAAGATCTCATCATTGTCTGACGCGGTAGAGTTGCCCATTGAATAACTTATCCCTTTATTCATCATATTCTTTCCTGTGTCTTTACCGACTTCTTTACAATCTTCATATCATATTTCTTAAGATATGGCAACATCATATTGAATTAGAAAATCAATTTCTTGACATCAATGACGAAATAATAATATCAAGATAGTAAAACATCTTTAATCAGTTATGTCCATAATCATCAACAACCTTCTCAATATCCTTGTTATATTGCCAACAATCTCCCCCTTTGGCATTGATGGCAAAACCAATTGATTTGACCTTTAAAAGATTCGGATTGCTATGATTCTGAAATGCTGAAATGCTCTCCCCCATACATCAATCTTCTCTTCTCGTTTCAATCTATTGTCATCTCTCAGTCTCTCCCCCTAGGTAGGTCTTCTTCTTCTTGGTCTTCTCACTAGTCTTCTCCTTGGTCTTCTCCTTGGTCTTCTCCCCCTTTGACAACAATGCCGAAAAGAAAATAACTAAAACATAATTTGTTTCTGTAAGAAGTTAATTCCTACTGTTGTGTATCAACTGAGCCTCGATTAGAGAATTTGTTTACAATTTTTGTTCCCTGTATCATTTCCTATATTATCCCAATATTATACCAGTACACTTTTAGAAAAAACATTCTAAAGTGTATCACTCCAGCATCAGCTCCCTAAAAGATATTCAATAGATTCATTGAAGTGATGCCTTCACCGATCTCGGTCAGTGAGTAAAAGATAGGGGTAGGACCCCTAAATTACTTCTAAGATATTCAAAAGTGTCCTTTGGTAGTGGCTTAGTGAAGATATCAGATATTTGTTCCTTTGTGTTAACATATTCCAACACCACTTTCTTTTCTTGAGCTTCTTCTCTAATATAATGATACTTGATAGATATGTGCTTTGTTTTAGAGTGCATAATAGGGTTCTTTGAAATATTAATGGCACTAGTATTGTCACAAAATATAGTTACTGGCTTGGTAACTTTCTCATTTATACCTTCCATAGTTGTTTGATCCATGCAATGTAGGTACAATTCAGTGCCGCAACAACATATTCAGCTTTGGCTGTTGACTGAGAAACACATCCTTGTTTCTTGCTAAGCCAACTCACTAGTCTTTCTCCTAAGAAGAAATCTCCTCCACTTGTGCTTTTTCTATCATCAATGTTGCCTGCCCAATCAGCATTAGTATAAACTTTTAAATCAAAATTATTTCCGTTCTAATATACTAAGCCATAATCTTCAGTGCCTTTCAAGTATCTAAAAATTCTTTTGATTGCTGTCATGTGTATTTCTTTAGGATCTGCAGAGAATCTTGGAACAATGCCTACTACATCTAGCCTGCTGTGAACAACATATTGTAGTTTTCTAATCATGGATCGGTAGAGTGTCTCATCAACAGATGTAGATTCATCATTCTTTGATAGTTTGCAGTTTGTAGTCATAGGAGTACTTACTGGCTTTGAATCCTCCATTACAAATTTTTTCAAGATTTCCTTTATGTATTTGGATTGAGTAATGAAAATTTCATTTTTCATTTGCAGTATTTGTAAGCCTATAAAATACTTTATCTCACTGATTAATGACATCTCAAATTCTTTGCTCATTTCATTACCAAGGTTCTTACACAAAGAGTCATTTCCACAAAATATAATATCATCAACAAATATGGCCGAGATTAGTATTCTATTTTCATCATTCTTCATGTATATGTTGTTGTTCTCACTTGTCCTTATAAAACCAATCTTAATCAAATAAGAGTGCAATCTTTCATACCATGCTCTAGGTGCTTGTTTCAGACCATACAAAGCTTTGTTCAATTTACATACCTGATCTTTATTATTGTCTTCAACAAATCCTTCAGGTTGTTCAATGAAAACTTCTTCTTCTAATATTCCATTCAGAAATGGAGATTTTACATCCATTTGGTATACCTTGAAGTTTTTGTAAGCAGCATATGCCAACAATGTTCTAACTCCTTCAAGTCTAGCAACAGGTGCAAATGTCTCACCATAATCAATTCTTTCTTCTTGGGCATAACCTTTGCAAACCAATCTTTCTTTGTTCCGAATGACCTCACCTTTCTCATTTACCTTGTTTCTGAAGATCCACTTTGTACCGATTACATTTTTGTCCTTCAGTCTTGGGACCAATGTCCATGTGTCATTCTTCTTGATTTGATCAATCTCTTCAGTCATAGCATTTATCCAATCTTCACTGTTGAATGCCTCTTTCACTATTGTCGGTTCAAATTCAAATATCAAACATGTGTTCTGTCTCAGTTTGTTCCTTGTCATCACTGGATCATCCTTATCTCCTATAATCTGACTTGGTGCATGGTGTCTTCTGACATATTTAGCTAATACAGGCTTGGTAGGCTTTGTATGATACTCTTCATCACTCGGTAACTAGATATCTTCCTCATTTCATTCAACAGTTATCTCGGCAGGACTTCTCGGTTGCACATAGACAAATTCATCATAGTCTTCTGGTTCTTTGGAATTTCCATCATCAGTTCTTTCAGCAAATTCATCAATTTTAACATTTGCACTTTCTACTATTTTGTTAGATGATTTGATCAGACATTTAAATGCTTTGCTTCTAGAAGAATATCCTAGAAATGTTCCTTCTTCACTTTTCTGATCAAACTTGCCATTTCTATCATCTTTATGAACATAGCATTTGCTTCCATAGATTATAGAATAACTTACATTAGGTTTCTTGCCATACCAGATTTCATAAGGTGTCTTCGAAGTACCTTTCTTCAATTGAACTCGGTTCAAGGTGTAAATAGCTGTTCTTAATGCTTCTCTCCAAAATGTTTGTGGAACCTTCTTCTCAATCATCAGTGTTCTAGCACAATCCACAATAGATTTGTTTCTTCTTTTAGCTATTCCATTCTACTGTGGAGTCCTCGGTGCAGAGACTTGTCTTTTAATACCATGATCATTACAAAATAGGTTGAAATCATCAGATGTGAACTCTCCTCCTCTATCTGATCTAAGACATTTCAGTTGTCTTCCTATTTCATTTTCAACTCTAGCCTTGTACCACTTAAACATTTGAAAAGCTTCTGATTTTTCTTTTAAAAACATTACTGACATCATCCTTGAATAATTATCCATAAATAATATGAAATACTTATCACCATAATAACTTTGAACTTTCATAGGACCACAAAGATCAGTGTGCACAAGATCTAAAATTCCCTTAGAAATGTAGGACTTACTTGTAAAGCTGGATCTTGTCAACTTACCCATTTGGCATCCTTGGCACATAGCATTCTCAAGTTTTTCAAGACTCGATAGACCTCTTACTCTGTGTTTCTTACTTATCTTGATCAGATTATCAAAATTTAAAAAGACAAAACCTTTTATGCCATAACCAGGTGTTATCAATCTTTGCATGCAAACACTTTTTGTGAGTAGAGTCAAGGTGAAATGTATTACCTTTTGTTTGTGTCCTCATAGTAGCTAACTTTCCATTTTTGTCATGAACTTTGACAATTCCTTTCTAAAATTCTATTTGCTAACCTGTGTTGTTTAGCTGTGCTACACTCAACAAATTGTATTTCAAACCTTCAACCCAATAAACATCATTGCATCTTGCTTTATCAAGAAGTGTTATGGATCCTTTACCTCTTACCAGACACGGTGCATCATTACCAAATCTAACATAGCCTCCATCATAATCTTCTAACATAACAAACTTGTGTTTATCTCCTGTCATATGATGTGAGCATCCACTATCTATAATCCAAGAATCATTAGTGTTTATGTGAGATATTAGGGCTTTTTCTTCATACCTTTCTTCATCTGATCCATCCTTGATAGCCACATAAACAACTTCCTCTATATCAGTCTCATCTAATTTATCATCTTCAGATTCTCATCAACAATTAAGCATGTCTTTCTATCTCTTCTTCTGAAGTCTTGGTGTCCTCTGTAATGATTATCTTTCTGTTTGTTATCTTGGTAATCTCTCTTTTCAGTGAAACCTTTTTCAGGACAGTTAGAAGCCATATGTCCAATCTTATCACAATTGAAACATTTCAAGGGTAGTTTTCCTTTATACTTACCTTTGCCTCTTGGTAACCTTTTGGCCAATAGTGCTTCAAACTCTTCTTGCTTTTTGATTTCTTCATATAGTTTATGTACCTCCTCCATGTTCTTCTGAAATCTTTCACTTGCTCCACTGTGATCTCCTTCAGAGTACTTATACTTTCTTTCATTGTAATCATTAGATTCATTCAGATGAAAAGAACTAAATGCAGATTCAACTTTATTTACCGATGACCCACTATTATCAAAATTACTTAACTCAAATGCATGTAGCTTACCAATAGTAGCATCCAAGGAAACTAGCATATTAGGTACAAACCTCAATTCATTGATTGTAGATACTCGGATTGCATAGGAAGGTAGAAGGGTTCTTAACAACTTACTTATCACATCCTTTTCTTCAATAGTTCCTCCTGCTCCTTTGATTTGATTTACAATCTCCTTTAGTCTTGTACTATACTGGGTTATGTTCTCACTTTCATTCATCCTCATAGATTCAAGTTGTCCTCTTAGACTATCAAGTTTTGCTCTTTGAACATGTTCATCTCCTCCATATATAGATATGAGCTTAGTCCACATTGCCTTTACATCATTGCAACCTTCTAGATCATTAAACTTAGAATCGGTCAATGCAGATGTTATTTCAATCATTGCTTGAATGTGTTCTTTCTTTGCCTTTATCTCTTCCATAGTCAATGGATAGGTGCTCGGTGCAACAAAATCATTCTCCAGATAGTATATAGCATATTCTCCAACTCCTAATAGATGTAGCTTCATCCTTTTCTGCCATGTAGAGAAACTTGACTTGTTCAGCTTAGGTACATCCCTCTTACACATCTTTGGATCTTTAACTCAATTGCCTTTAAAATTTCCTTTCGGAGTCCAAAGTTCTGATACCATTTGATAGTTCTAATACTTAATATAAGTACAGATCCAATAGCCAACAAGATGAGAGGGGGGGTGAATCACACAAACTTATTCATCCATAAAAACATTAGATTCAACCTCGGTAACATATATCAGTCATATAATAAAAAACTGTCAAACATGCAAACTCAAAAGCATATGAACAATATAAACCTCATAACACCAGATTTAACATTGAAACCCAAATAGGGAAAAACCATTGTGGGATTTCGGACCCACTAAGAAATATACTCTTCTAGAGTATGCTTGGTTAAAAGCCAATCTTGTTAAAGATTACAAAACACATTGCTAGATGTGACCTGGTTAAGGGATTTCCCTCAGATCTGTTAGGATCTTCACTTTGTTAGAAGTGACCTTGTCAAAGGATTTCAAACACTCATTTAGAATGTCACCTTGTTAGAGGATTTACATATAAGACTGTTAAGTCCACTCGGTTAAGAGATTTCCTGTCACTTTCACAAAATAACAGTAATACAATCTGTCTGCAACTTCACATCTAAAAGGCTAAAGCAAATTCCTATTTGTTCAATACAATCTAGACATAGAACTAATCTTGTCTATCTACTGGGCATCAATACTGTGTTATTCTAACAGGTCTTCAAGCTTCTGTGCTCGGTAATCACTATGTAGCATCCCTATGCATACACTTGCTCGTATACATTGTTTATCAATAGTTCCTTATTTATAAACAATCTTCTAACTGCTCAATCTCCTTGATCACATTTCCCATGATCAATCATAGCCATCAGATCTTCAATCTTGTCTAGGTTCATTGAATCTTTTTATCTAAAAACATTTTACCTTGCCTTGGAACTTGCACATTCACCTTGGAACTTGTGTTAGGGTAATGCGGTTCAATCGAAGCTGTAGATCTTCTTGCTGACTTTCCATTGCCTTAGATTTGTTAACAAACTTCTTCCATGGCTTGCCAATCATTGATCTGCTCTAGCTCATCAGCTTCTTTCATTATATATCACATGTAAACATTTAATGTATTCCGTTATAGATCAGTTACAACTCAGTGAATACTAAACTTTATTTGCTAGACATTCTATCTTCATTAACCGATTGTGATAACCTTAGGGTTTACCGACTAGGTTCTTTGCTTGATAACATAGTATGGTATTACCCTTTACATTTTACAACATATGTATGACGTTAGAAAGATCTAAAACATCAAGATCTCATCATTGTCTGACTCGGTAGAGTTGCCCATTGAATAACTTATCCCTTTATTCATCATATTCTTTCTTGTGTCTTTACCGACTTCTTTATAATCTTCATATCATATTTCTTAAGATATGGCTACATCATATTGAATTAGAAAATCAATTTCTTGACATCAATGACAAAATAATAATATCAAGATAGTAAAACATCTTTAATCAATTATGTCCATAATCATCAACAACCTTCTCAATATCCTTGTTATATTGCCAACAAAATGGTGTGATTCAATATTTATAATTGTGAGATTTTGCCAAGATCAAGGGCACAATGAAAAGCATAAAGAGAGACAATACAAATGATCAACTAGATTAACTAATACAATAAATATGATCCTTCTTATATAGGCAAGGCCATATGGATATGTGAGCACAAAATCATGACATGTGGCTCAATGAGAAACAAGGGTAGGTAAGAAATATTAGGGGTAGGTAGGAGAAATAATATAATATTCCACAAGAGATGGATGACCCATAGAATGTGGAGTGTAACAGCAAAATAAGACCACAAAAGGTGGAATTTCTCATACAAGCTATATCCCTATGTGCACACTTCCCTAAGTGTCTCATATCCAAACTACGAAGAGATGCATTATCCTAAGTTAACTTAAGTAAAGTGTAATAATATCCATGATGAATATTTATTTACACCAACACCCCCCCTAAGTGCAACTTAGGGGAATCAAGACTCAAGTCAACAATGCAAGATGGGTCCCGGCTAGGAGGCCATGATAGGTACCCTATACAATATGCAAATGCAAGACAAAATATGCAATGCAATCTCTCACAGATGGAGAAAGGGAGAAAACCCAGTGGGAAAAAACCCCCCCCCCCCAAAAAAAGAGATTAATGTACAAAAGACTCTCAAAGAAGAATGACAAAACCTCAAAGAGGAAAAAGGCCCCCCAATAAGAGAGGAAGGAGAAGTCAGCTGACCCCCCCTAATGAGACATCTCGTGTCCCCAAGAGAGCTCACAACTGTTGGAACTTACTCTAGCTGAAAGGTTTGGTAAAGATGTAAGCAATCTGCTCCACTATAGGACAATATTGCAAATCAATGACATGCTCATGAATTAGCTCTTGGATGTAGTGCATATGGATCTCAATGTGTTTGGTCCACTGATGCTGGACTGGTTTCTTTGAGATTGTAATAGCACTCTGATTGTCGCAATGTAGAACTATAGACCGTGGAGTGGTGAACCCAAACTCTGTGAGAATATTCTAAAGCCAAATGGTCTCAGTCACTGTGTTAACAACTCCTTAATACTTAGGCTCACTAAAAGAGAGAGCAATAGAATGCTTCTTCTTTCTCTGCCAACTAATGGGGCCCAAACCAAGGTGAAAATTATAACCTGAAGTAGATTTATG
Organism: Cryptomeria japonica; assembly: GCF_030272615.1. Classification (NCBI taxonomy): domain Eukaryota; kingdom Viridiplantae; phylum Streptophyta; class Pinopsida; order Cupressales; family Cupressaceae; genus Cryptomeria; species Cryptomeria japonica. The sequence goes on along the minus strand of NC_081409.1, from coordinate 768,468,402 downwards.
ATCATCAAGATCGCCAGTCCAATCAGAGTCTATGTAACCAACCAAGCAAAGTCATGTGCCTGCTGCATAGTGAATCCCATAGTGATATGTACCCTGGATGTAATGAAGTATGCATTTGGCAGCTTTCCAATGAAGCTCATGTGGTTCCTACATGAAGCGGGAAACCATGCCAATTGCAAATGAAATATGAGTGTGTGTGTGAGTCAACTAAATGAGACTACCCACAAGCTAACGATACAATATGGCATCAACTGGTGGAGAAGAAAATCAAGCCTCAAGCTTGACTCCTAAAAGAAAGGGAGTCGGTGCAAGCTTACAATCAACCATATGAAAGCATGCAAGAAGATAAAGAGCATACTTGGGTTGCTAAAGAGTGATCCTAGAAGATGACTGTGAAATCTCTATCCTGAGAAAGTAGTGCAAAAGACCTGAGTCAGTCATAGCAAATTTGTCATGCAAAGAAGATTTGACACTGCTAATGATGGATGCGGTGCTCCTTGTAATGATCAAATCATCAATATAGAGCACAAGTATCAAGTGTGAGTCATCCTGTCACAAAATGTAGACATTTAGATCAGAATGACACCTGATGAACCTTGATGAGAGAAGAAAGGAATCCATCTTGGCCTACCAAGTCTTGGGGGCCTCTTTAAGGCCATAGAGAGATTTTCTTAGTCTATAAGCCAAGGAAGAATTCTGGATGAAACCCTACTCCATATAAATCTCCTCATCAAGATCCCCATGAAGAAAAGCACTCTTCACATCCATTTTATGTACAACCCAACCATGAGCTACGGGAATAGTAAGTGTCAAATGAATGGAGTTCATCCTGGCTATGGGCACAAAGGTCTCAGTATGGTCAACACCCAGAACCTGAAAGAAACCTTTCAGAACAAGCTGAGCCTTGTACTTATCCAAACTACCATCCACTTACATAGAACCATCTTTCTCCCCTTTGGGAGAGGGACTAACTCCCACGTGTTTTTCCTCATCAAGGAACTATACTCTTCCTCCATAGCTTGGTCCCACTTAGGAACCCCTGAGGCTTCCTGAAATGTTTGTGGATTGGAAGCGGTAGAAATAAATGCATGTGGAAGATCTTGATGCTGTGATCGAGTCCTCCTTGTATCTAAAGGATCCCCAACAAGAGAACCCGCTGACTCAAGTGTCTATCGAGCCTAATGAGGTCTAGGTGGAGGTGGAGAACAAGGCTCCTCAATTGCAAGTGGACCCGGTGGGGGTGTAACCCTACGAGTCAAAGTTGAAGGAGTCTCATCATCTGAATTGCTGGCATCACTATCCACAATGGAGGAAGGTGGAGGAGGTATAGAGGCTAAGCTAGGAGAGCTTTCCTCAAAGTGAACATTTCTCTCAATAAACACCTCATGTGTCTCAGGATCCATCAATCTATATGCCTTAACACCCTCAGGATATCTAAAAAATATGCAAGGATGACTTTGAGGTTCCAGTGCCTTCCGTTTTTGTGGAGGTATGCGAGCCCATGCTAGACACCCAAAGACTTTGAAATGTCTCACAATCATTTTCCTACTAGCCCAAGCCTCAAAAGGAGTAATACCTTGCAAAGATTTGTGAGGAACCTGATTATGGATATGTGTGGCACAACTGATAGCCTCTGCCCAAAAGGAGGGATCAAGAGAATGTGCATGTATCATACAACTAGACATTTCTTTGAGAGTTCTATTCTTGTGCTCTGCAATTCCATTCTATTGTGGAGTGTATGCAACAGAATGCTAAAGATCAATCACCTCAAATGTACAAAAATCCTCAAGTATTTTGTTCACATATTCCCTTCCATTATCTGTATGAAGAATCTTGACCACTTTCTTAGATTTCTTCTCCACACGAGTCTTGAAGTCCTGAAATCTGTCAAATACTTTACTCTTATGAATAAGAAAGTAGACCCGAGTGAAGCGGGAGTAGTCATCAATGAAGGTGAGGACATAGCAGGCCTTACTAAATGAAGGTGCTAGAAATGGACCTGCTATGTTGTTGTGAACAAGTGGACAAACTTCCAAAGCTCTCCAAGATGTCCCCTTATCAAACTTCTCCTCAAGATTCTTGCCCATGGAACAACCTAAACATACACCCTCTGAAAAACTGATTCGAGGTAGACTTGTGACCATGTCTTTAGTGTTGAGCTGTTGAAGATAGTGGTAGTTGAGGTGACCAAACTGCTCATGCCATAGCTTACTTTCTAAATTTGAATGAGTAAGCGAGGCCCTAGAAGGAGAACTTGGAACAAAGTGGGTGAATGAATAAAGCCTTGAGTTGTCATTGACTTGTCCCACTACTACCAAGGCATCATTATCAAGTTCCTTTACAACAATTGAATTAGGTGTAAACTCAGCGTTTTTCCCATTCCCATAGTGAGTGATTTGGTAGATAGAGAGAAGATTGGTAGACAAGTTAGGAACATAGAGAACATTCTCAAATGTTCCATCATCCATGTCAACTGAACCTTTCCCTTCAACCTCAACTTGTGTATCATCACCTATGTAAATGCGAGGTACCTTTGATGGCTCTGATGAAGAAAACTGCTCCTTTGTAAAACCCATGTGATAAGAGGTACCTGAGTCAAGTATCCACTACTATGAAGAACCTGTTGTAGCCACAAATGCTTGCCCTTTTCTCTTAGACCACAAGGAAGAGGAAGGAGTTGAATCCTTCTTTGTGTAGGCAAATGGCAAGTTGATGTTGTTTTTCTTATAAAGATTTGCCAACTCACCAACTTGCTTGGTGTGGAATCGATGCTCATCATGACCATACTTCTTGCAATAAGCACAAGTTGCTTTATCATTCTTAGATGGAGTCCCCTTTTTGGAAGAGGATGAAAACTCACCTTGCGATTGAGAGGATGATTTCCCTTTTTCCTATTGTGGCTTTGACTTAGATTGCTTCTTCTTCTTGTTGGAATCTTTGCCTTGACTTCCTTGATTCCCTTGATTATCCACCAAAGCCTTGGACTTTGAAGACTTGAGAAGCCCCATGTTCAACAACTTAGATTGTTCCAACATCAACATTTCTATGAAAGCATCAAATGAAGGAATAGTGGAGGAGCTCACCACTGTCAAACGATGAGTTTGGAAGCTAGAAACAAATGTTACATATTCTAGTACAAGCCTATCCAACAAGTTGAATATCAACTGAGCATCCTTTTTGTCAATTCCACAATCCTTAAGCTTTTCTCTTAGCTCATTTTCTTTGGTGACATAATCTTGGATTGTATCAAAATTCTTGGGATCCAAGTTGATGAGCTCATTATCAATCTTGTAAACTCTTATTTTATCAACTTGACCATACAATTTCGGAAATATATCCCAAGCCTCTTTGATTGTAGTACACTTCTCAATATGAAAGATGAGGTCATCTGATACATACTTGAGCAAAGTTCTAAGAGCCATGCAATTTTTAGTGAGCCATTCTAACTGAGCATTAAGATCAGTCTTAGGATCTGGTGGTGTTGCTATAGTTCCATCTAGCTAATGCATGAGACCTTTTTCCATTAATTTGTTCCATGCTTTAATTTTTCAAGATGCATAATTATTTGGAGTTAAAGGTGGAAATTTATGAGGACTCATTGCAACAAAAACTAAATAGCACAATGAAAGAGTCACAATCACACAAGACACCCCCACAAATTCACTTAATCAAAGAAACCCCCCAAAAAGATGATTTGGCAGTTTATACATAGTGCATGTACAATGGGCTACTTGAAAAAAATGGCAAAGTGGACTTCTAATTTCAACTTTACAACTACCTCAATGAGGCCAAACAAGACTCAAACTAATAATGCAAGAGATCTAAACTAAGATCCAAGCAAATTACAAGTACCAAATAGGCCAAAAAAGACTAATATCTAAAAGTACAATATCCACTCAAAATCTCTGAAAACTGATCATAGATTGTGAAATTAGATGAAAAAATATGCAATTTAAAAAAACATGACACCTGAAAAGGAGGTCGTATGAGCCCAAATGAAGCCTTTGAATTTGCAAAATCAAAGATTGGATAGGTACAACTGAGAGAATCCAAAAATTCTAAAAAACCTATGCACCAAAATCAGAAAATAACCACACCACTACGAAGAGCACAAACAATTAGCCCAAATCAAAAAGATTGCACCCAAAAAGGAGTAAAAATGAGCAAGTTATGAGCCTCCAAAGTTGACCCAAAAATCTAAACTACTCAACAGAGAGGTGTCTAAAATTTTCAAAAATTATTGACGTCAGCAAAACACTGTGCTAAATTTGATGGTCATATGACCATCAAAATGGTCATCGCACCCCTGGACCAAGCTGACTGGGTGCTATCTGGGCGACTGACTAGGTAGAAGGTGCTGATGTGGTAGTTGACTGGGCCTACAGGTGATGTGGGGGTCGGAGGTGGGCCTGACTGTCGACGTGGCAAGCGAAGGTGGGCCCGGCTAGTGGTGATCGGAGCCCTACCAGTGGCAGCTATAAATTTACCGCCGCCAGCTGAAATTTTGCTAAATGGTGGTGGGGCCAGGGCTTGGAGCTAGAGGGGCCAACGGTGGAGGTGCCGAAGAGTGGTGGGACTGGGACTGGTGGGAGGCGGCAGGGCCGCTGCTGCCAGAGAGCGGCGACAGTAGTCTCGGGCTAGTGGGAGGGATATCATTGGCATTGCTGTGGGGACGAGTCAACGATGCTACGAAGGTGGTCGAGGGGGGGGCACACTGCACTGGGTGGCATGACACCTACAAAAGTATGCGGAAAGCACAGTATGGCGGGGGCAGGGTGGGGGGTCTTCAAACCCCCAAAACGATTTTGTTTTTCATTTTTAAAAAAAAAAAAAAATTCAAAAGAGAAAACCCCCTTATTAAAAAAATAAAATAATATATGCCCTTTTTTTTAACAAAAAAAGAAAAAAAAATTAGAATTTTTTTTTAAAAATCCGAAAAATTTCGTACCATACCATCCAAATTGTGCAAAAAATTCCTCCACATCCAAAATTTGACTTTCACCAAAATAGGTGGAGTTTATACTCGATTTTTATGGAAATGATCTCCCGAACGCAATGGTGAGGTTGAAAATGCTCAAGGATGCCTCCAAAATGCATAGTCCCTCAGATCTGAAAATAGAAGTCTTCCAAGATGCCTCCCAAAACCAATCAATGAAACTCCAATAGCTCTAATACTATGTGAGATTTTGCCAAGATCAAGGGCACAATGAAAAGCATAAAGAGAGACAATAGAATGATAAGAACAAGCTGTATTCTCATCAATATACAAATGATCAACTGGATTAACCAATACAATGAATATGAGCCTGCTTATACAAGCAAGGACATATGGATATGTGAGCACACAATCATGACATGTGGCTCATTGAGAAACAAGGGTAGGTAAGAAATAGTAGGGGTAGGTAGGAGAAATAATATAATATTCCATAAGAGGTGGATGACCCACTAAATGTGGAGTGTAATTGCAAAATAAGACTACAAAAGGTGAAATTTCTTCTACAAGCTATATCCCTATGTGCACACTTCCCTAAGTGTCTCATATCCAAACTATGAAGAGATGCATTATCCTAAGTTAACTTAATTAAAGTGTAATAATATCCATGATGAATATTTATTTACACCAACAATAATTTTACATAGATTTCCTAAAATGGCATATTTATTTTCATGTAATAGAAACAATGGTAGGGTACATATATGTGACTTATTTTTTAGTGAATTTGTGAAGTTTCATAATTTTCTAGATTAGATTCGACATAATTTTGGTGGTTACAACATTTGAAATAAATTATACCCAAAAAAAAGAAAAATATTAAAAATTAATTTACCATACCATCCATAGAATGATGGAATAATAGAAGCTACAAATGTGGGTTCAAGTAACTTATTAAAATATTTAGTACAAAAGAAAATCTAAAATCATCAATATATAATTATATATAGGTAGAGTTTGTATATAATAATTTATTAAATAAAGATATATTAAAAACAACATTTGAGTTTACATATGACATTAATATTAGGAAAAACGGAAATGAAAGGAAGTGCAAAATTTGAAGAAATTATATAAAACATGAAGGAATTATAGGAAAAAATAAAGACTCGCTTAGGGAAGATGAATAGTAGATTTAAGAAAAAAATTAAAAATAGAAATAATAATATATTAAAAAAATGAAATGTTCATACTTTGGAATTATAATAAGTCAAAGATGAAGAAGTTAAGCACTCACAAATTTTGGAAAGGGATATAAGTTGATTTATTATAATGAGAGGGAATAACTACAATATTTAAAATTTTATACTACAATATTTAAAATTTTATAGTTGTATCAATATGATGAACAATGTTTAAAGAAGGAGGATGTAACTTAGTACCATGCATTATTCAAATGACACAACAATATCTATACATAATTTAAAATCTACAACAACAAATTTATAGTAGAGTTTAAAAAAGTAAAATAATAAGTATGAGGAGCATTCAGTCAGCTAAAAAGGAAGCTTATTTTTAATTTTTAAGATTATGGTAGATTTTTTATTTTTTTTCTAATTTCAAGACCATGCTATATTGTAGGAGAAATTTTATATCATGCTGAACGTTTTATTTTATGGTAATATTTTATATACAGGATGATGTGGTGACCCTTTTATTACATATAAACTTTTCATTAAATTATAATGTTTTAATAAAATAAATAAATAAACATAAAAGTTTATGGTTGTGCAATTTTCACTAATAAAATTTATTATATAATTAATTAAATAGAAGCTAACTCAAGTTGGGGTTTATGTGATATAATTTTTACTCAAAAGGTTCTTAAATTTATTATCAAATAGTAGTTAAAAACATAAATATAGTTTCTCCTTACTTTTGAAGGCAACTATAAATAGTCTCTATTGACACAACCATGCTTTGAAAATAAATGTTAACATACACTTTGTTAAATAGGGAAGGACTAATTGTGTCATAATAATGACATTCAATATGATGTTAGGAAGCCAAATAAATAATTATAATTTATTAGGCATGCTATAGCTTTTATAAATTATTTCATAACCTGGAAGATCTTATATTGCAGCGGCTGTGTGTGGATCACATTTTAGAGCTCTAGTCCCACGGAAAAGCCTGCATTTCTGTCACTCTTCTAGAAGTCTCCATTGGCTTTCACGGGTGAGTAATAAACCATATCTTCACAGAGAAGCTCTACTTGTGTTTACGTTTCAGGCGATTGTAAAGATTGACAGCAGTTTGATAAAGATCACAGCGTTTTTAAAGGCCCGGGCAGGGGGAGATCGTGGATGGCGGATGCATGTCTTCTTATTGTATACATTTAATATTTTCATTTACTTGCATTTTGAACATGTATTAGCCAGACTTATATAGCTCTCCCAGTACTGTCATCGCCTCAATTGATCACCAGATTTTGCTTGGTATCAGAGCTATATTTTCTAAATAAATTCGGTCTCGTAATACTGTAATTATTATTATTTTTAATGTCTTCTCGTATGTGCAGAGGTAAACTGTGATGTTTGATGCTGGGATTTGAATTTTTTGGAGGAGGCATAAGTCCAAATCATCACAAAACTCCTTTGGTGGAACTCCTTGCTGTTCTTGTGGGCAGAGCATACGAAAAGAATTATAAAAGGCAAGAGATTTTTAGGTGTAATTCGTCATTGCCCGTTCATCTTTTCTATATGAAGGCAATTTCTAGATTTAGAGTTATTTTTTGTCAATAGGAACCTCCCAACGGAAACGTCTCACGTTAGAATTTCTTAATCGTAGGTGCTGTAGGAAATATAGATTGTTGGATCTTTAAAAATGATATTTATGTTATGGTTTTTTTTCTATCGAGTATTATGTTAGATATTGCTGTTGTTAGGATATGTTGTTGTTATTGATGTAAACATATTCTCATATTTCTGTGATCTGATGTTACACGGAGTTGGTTTGGTGAGTTAATCCACATCAAAAAGATTGCAAGAGGATTTGTGATTTCGATAATGAAGTATCTCTAGTTGATTTAGTGTTGGTTTCATGATGCTACATTGTGATTTGATCGAGTTTTGGATTCCGGTATGAGGATTGGTTTTTTCAATGTTCAGTGTTGCAGTGTTTTGGTATTTGATCCATTGTGTTCCAGAATGACTATATCTTGAGTTGTCGATTTTGGAGAGTGTTTGGGATGTTCATGTGTATCTTCAATTTGGATGGTTCGTCATTTGGTGCTCCACAAGTTATCTTTCTAGTCTTAGTTGTTGCTATTGAGTGTTCTTGAGTATTAACATGTTGACCAATGAAGATTTGATTAAGTGGTGTTGGTTCAACTATTGTAGATGGTTCTAACATGCTTGTTGGTGTTTTTTAATCGTGTCCTATTTGTTTTGTTGGTCTGCATTAATCATTGTGCATGTTATTTAGGATTGTATGGGTCCGGTGATGTTCTTCGTACTATGCAACATTTTCGGTGGTGTAGCGTGTTGCAGATGATCTTGGCGAGATTTCTGGTGGTGCTACATGTTCATTAATTTGATTGGGGTCCATGCTATGTTGCCAAGGCATTGTATTGGTTTGGTGGTTGATCTATGTATTGTGTGATGTAATTTTGTAATTAGGTCTTAAGGGTTGAGCCAACCTTGTATTCAAGGTTGATGTTATATAAATAGGTGTGATATTCATGTAATTTTGATATCGGTATAGTGTCTACATTATCAGAATGTGGTGTATGTGCGAACAAGCAAATTCATCTTTCAGTGAGAAGTGTTGAGCTAAGAGTGTTGCAGAGTAGAGAAATGTGCTTAACTAGAACTGTCATTAGGCATTAGGAGATGCTATTCTTTTAGTTCATCTAATCCGGCTTGTTGTTCAATCTTTGCAAGGTAGTGAGCCTTCTCTTAAGGTTGTAGCCTTCTAGGTTTCTTATTTTGAGCAACGAGCTCTAGGTAGTGTGCCTGAATGCATGTGCATTTCCCATTGTAATATTTTCACATACTACTATAAAGTATCATCTTATTGCGGGTATGTTCCCACCATGGTTTTTCTCTTAACCAGGATTTCCATGTCAAAATCTTGGTGTTATGTGTGTTGTTGTTATTGTGTTTATCTTTGTTCTTATTCAAGTTCATCAGATATGAAGTTGTGCTTAAATTCTTAGATCCAGTGAAAACTCATTCACCCTCCCCTCTCAGTTTTCCTTCATTGTTGTTGCCAACAATTGGTATCAGAGGTAGATCCTCTACAAGAAGCTTGACCGCTTCAGGAGATCCGAGATGGCAACCTATGTTTTCAGGAAAGAGAGTCCAAGATTTGAGGGAAGCAGTTACACTATATAGAAGGACCGGATGGAATGTCATTTGAAGTGTCTTGGAGATGATTATTGGAAGATTACAAAGAATACCTACAATGTTCCTCAGAATGGTCTGGTTACTAAAAATGAGATCAACAATGTTGAACATAACATAAGAGCTAAAGAAGCATTGCCGAGTGCCCTGATCAATTCAGAGATGAATAATGTGATGGGATTAAAAATTGCACATGAGATTTGGGAAAAGTTAGAGACATTGTATGAAGGAGATAAACATGTCAAAGTTTCTAAACTGTAAAGTCTAAAAGGAAAGTTTGAGATGCTGAAGATGGGAGAAGATGAGAACATATCATCTTTTAAGGCTAAAGTGAATGAACTTATCATGAACATCAGATGTGTCGGTGGAACTCTTGAAGAAGGTGAGATCATTGCTAGAGTGTTGAGGTTGTTGCCTCTTGCTTACAAATCTAAAGTTGCTGCTATTGATGAGATCCAGACTATGAACACCGTGACAAGAGATATGCGGGTTAGTAAGCTTGCTACTTTTGAGTTGAGTGATTTTGGAGAATCACATGATAAATATGAGACTGCATTTAAAGCCTCTATACCTTGGAAGCAAAATTATGATTTGGGAGAAAGCTCATCTAGGGTTTCCAGATATGAAAGAGAAATGAGAGAGATGGAAAAACAACAAAGAAAGTTGGATGAGCTTGAAGCACTTATTACTCGAAGATTGCCTAAGAGATTCGATAAGTATGATGAAAAGTTACCTTTGCAATGTTTCTCTTCTAATAAGATAGGACATTTTTCTTCTAGGTGTCCTAAAAGAATGTCAAAGTATGATAAGCATGATAAATTTGATAAGCATGATAGATATGAGAAGCATGACAGATATGATAAGCCCTATAAGCCTAATTGAAAGTACAAAAACCGGAAGAAACTTGTTATTATGCTATTGATGAAGGTGTGACAGATGGAGAGTCTAAGAATAGTATTTCAGAAGATGAATTTGTATTCATTTCTATCAAGGGAGATAATTAGGTACCAGTGGATTCTACAAGCTGCATTGTTGAGGAGAAATATTTGACTACTAAGATTGAAGAGATAGATGAATGGGTAATTGACAATGATTGTTCACATCAGATAACAGGTGATAAAAGTAAATTTGTGAATATGAAGAAGTATGATGGTGGTATAGTGAGATCTAGAGATGATAAAGCTTGTGTAATTCATGGTAGAGGTTTTATTTCTCTTAATGGTAAACATAATATTGATGATGTCTTATATGTTTAAGGTTTGAAGCATAATATTTTGAGTGTTGGATAGATGGTTGATATAAGGGATATGGTTTGCAATTAAAGAATGGTAAATGCAAGATTTTGAATGCCTCTTGTATAGATATTGCATTAGGAACTAAGACTAAATGCAATATCTTTCATTTGAATGCTGGTGAGAAAAGTTGTTTAATTGCTCAAATAGATGAAAATTGGTTATGGCATAGAAGGATGTGTCATGTTAATTTTGACAACATGATTAAGTTAAGTTTTACTCAAGCTGTTAGAGATTTGCCTAAAATTGTGAAACCTTATAATCTGGTATGTAAATAATGTCAATTGGGAAAGCAACCAAGAGCTTACTTCAAGAGTAAGCAGTATAAATCAAATTGATTATTAGATCTTGTGCATACTGATTAATGTGGTCCGACAAGAGTGAGAAGTATGCAGGGTGACAGATATTTCATGTCGTTGATTGATGAATATTTTACAATGATGTGGGTTACCTTTCTAAGGGAGAAATTAGAAGCACTGGAGACATTCAAGATATTCAAAGCTAAGATGGAGACAAAGACATAATTGAAGTTGAAATGTTTGAGACCTGACATAGGAGGAGAATTAGCATCTGGTGAGTTTGATTCATTATGTGAAATGCATAGAAGTAGATGACAGTTATCTGCTCCTAGAACCCCTTAGTAGAATGGAGTTGTTGAAAGGAAGAACAAAACTATTTTGGATGCTACTAGGACTATGTTGATTGAAGGGGGTTTTCTAAAGACCTTTTGGAGAGAAGTTGTTAGCAATTTTGTATACAAACTCAATCGGGTGCATATAAAAGGTGATTTTGGTAAAACTCCTTATGAGTTATGGTTTGGTCATGTTCCTACAGCTAGATATTTTAGAATTTTTGAAAGAAATTGTTATATCAAAATAGATGAGGATATATGAAATTTTGATGCAAGATGTGATGAAGGAACCTTCTTGGGTTATTCTACTAAGACAAAGGCCTACTGGTGTTATAATAAGAGGTTGAGAAAGATAATGGGAAGTGAAAATGTGAAGGTTGATGAATATTATGGAAAGCAGATCAGAACATGTGGATATATGAGTTTGATGATCATGATGTTATTTCAAAGAAAGAGCATATTGAGAACCTAAAGCAAAATGATTTGGTAGAAACAGTTAATCCAAATATTGTTGCTGGAAGTGAAGAAATTCAAGAACCTGAGAATCGGAGTAATCAAAAGATTTTGAAGTATGTGAGATTAAATCATTCAAAAAATCAAATTATAGGTGATAAAAATAAAGGTTTGATGACCAGGAGAAGGATTGTTTCTGAAGAGATACATTTGATTTCAAATATTGAACCTAAAGATGAGAATTTGATAAAAGCTATGGAAGAAGAGTTGAATCAGATTGAGAAGAACAATACATGGGAACTTGTTCTAAGACCAAAAGACAAGAATGTGATTGGTACAAAATGTGTATTTAAAAATAAATTGAATGAAGCCAATGAAGTTATTAGAAACAAAGCAATATTTGTATTTAAAGGATACTCACACATGGAAGGAATTGATTATAAGGATACTTTTTCTCCGGTAGCTAGAATCAAAGTTGTTGGATTACTTCTGGCATATATTGCTTATAAGAATTTCAAGTTATATTAGATGGATGTAAAGTCAGGTTTTTTGAATGGTGATTTGGCAGAGGAAGTATGCATTGAGCAATTGGATAGGTTTTCATTATCAAATGAAGAAGACATGGTATGAAGATTGAAGAAAGCACTGTATGGACTTAAACAAGCCCCTAGAGCTTGGTATGCTAGATTGGACAGGTATTTCACGAAGTTGGGATTCTATAAAGGTACTGCTAATAGTAATTTATATTTTAAGGTTTATAATGATAACATTTAGATTGTTGAAGTTTTTGTTGATGACATTATTTTTGGAGGAGATGATGATTTGAGTATGAGGTTTATTGATGATATGCAAAAAGAGTTTGAGATGTCTATGATAGGTGAGATGAAATTCTTCTTAGGATTGCAGATCACATAGACCGATAAAGGCATTTTCATTTCTCAATATAAGTATGTGAAAAAATTATTGAAGAAGTTTGGGTTAGTTGATTCCAAACCTGTTGGAACTCCTATTGTGACTGGATGCAAGTTGTCTAAGCATGATGAATCTCCAAAAGTTAATCATATATTGTATAGATCTATGGTTGGTGGACTACTATACTTGACTTTGACTAGACCAGATATTATGCATTTTGTTTGTCTTTGTGAAAGATTTCAAGATGATCTTAAAGAAATTCATGTTACTATTATAAAGAGGATTTTCAAATACTTGAAGGGGACAGTTGAGTATGGTTTGTGGTATCTGAAGAATGATGATTTAATGTTATATTCTTATACATGATGTTGATTGGGTAGGTTATGTTGATGACTGGAAGAGAACTACCGGTGGAGCATTTCTTTTGGGAAAGAAGTTGGTTTCTTGGGCAAGTAAGAAACAAGATGCTATTTCTCTATCTACTATAGAATTTGAATACATTGTTGCTACTAGCAACTGTACTTAGGTAGTTTGGATAAGAAAAATGTTGAAGGATATTAGAGTTGTTTATGATGAGCCTACTATTATATATTATGATAATTCAAGTGCTATTATTTCCAAGAATCTGGTACTACATTCTAAAACAAAGAATATAACAATCAAGTATCATTTCTTGAGGGAGAAAGTCAGTGAGGAAGAAGTCAAATTGGAGTATGTATCTACAAAGGATTAGATTGCACATATCTCTACTAAGCCTTTGCCTGAAGATATATTTATATATCTGAGAGATAAGTTAGGGGTCTCTACCCCTCCTGATGAGAACTAGATGCATTTAGATGCATCAATCCGATGGGCTTCATTGTCTTATCCTAATATCCAGATTGATGAGTATGTTATGCTACTCTGGGGGAGTAGTCAATGTTTGAACCACGCACTGGTTTATATGTTCAAAGGGGAACAGATTGTCATTCTTAGAGGGAGAGATACATGATCTATATGTATCTTTAGGATTGTTATCAAAGGGGGAGAGAAGCATTTGAAAAAAAAACCTTATCTTGGAAGCTTTGTGTGCATGATCTCAAGGGGATATTGTTGGTGTTTATTTCTTTCTTTTCATTGATCGTTTTTCATATCCATATGTTTCCATGAATGCCAAAGGGGGAGATTGTTGGATATTGCTGCTACTAGGATATGTTGTTGTCATTTATGTCAACATATTTTTGTGCTCATGTGCTCTGGTTTTGCAGAGAGATGGTTTGGGGTATGTGCAGCCAAAAAGTGGTGATATTCTAACTAAATTTTTACTGATAGGCTGATTGAAAAATATCTATAACTTTCTAATGGTATCACATTTTTTAAATCTGAAATATGTGTCACAATTTATGCTTCATATACTATAGGATTAAAAAAATAAGAGTTAAATTTGATAAAGTTTTGACCAAGTTAAGGTGGTCAGACATACGAGTTTTTTATATTTTTAAAAAGTTATAGTAAAAAAATCATAATTAATTATTTATTTTAAAAAAAAATACAAAAAAATATGTGTCACATTCATACATGAGTCTTCTACTTGTAACTAAAATCTTTTAAAAAAATATTATGATTTGATTGTGATTAGGGTGGTCAAACAGACACCCGCTTCTTATCTTTTTCCTGAAATTTTAGTACTACTGCATTGAAATTTCAAATTTTAGTCAAATAGATTTATTTATTTTAAAAAAAGAGCTAGCATCTTAGAAACTAAATTCAATTTTTTACAAATTTTATTCTTACATATTTTTTAATAATGTTAGTAGCTTATTCAAATTTTTACGTCAAGTTGCCTAACTCTTATTTCTGATTTTCATTGCCACTTAAGGGCCTGTTTAGCCCACCATGATCCTGCACATACCCTTTGGTTAGTTAATCTACATCAAAAAGACTGCAAGTGGATTTGTGATTTCAGTAATGAAGTATCTCTAGTTGATCCAGTGTTGGTTTCATGATGCTACATGGTGATTTGATCAAATTTTAGATTTTGGTATGAGGATTGGTTTTTCTGTGTTTAATGTTGGAATGTTCTGGTATTTGATCCATTGTGCTCCAGAATGATTATATCTTGAGTTGTGGATTTTGGAGGGTGTTTGGGATGTTCACATGTTTTTTCAATTCAGATGGTTCATGATTTGGTGTTCTGCAAGTTATCTTTCTAGTCCTAGTTGCTACTGTTGAGTGTTCTTGAGTATCAGTGTGTTGATCGATAAAGATTTGATTAAGTGGTGTAGCTATTGTGGATAGTTCTAACATTCTTTTTGGTGTTTCCTAATCATTTCCTATTTGTTGTACTAGTCCGCATTGATCATTGTGCACATTATTTAGGATCTTATGGGTGCAGTGATGTTCTTCAAGTTATGAGATATTTTCAGTGGTGTAGCATATTGTAGATGATCTTGGGGGTATTTTTGGTGGTGTTGTGTGTTCGTGGATTTGATTTGGGTCTGTAGCATCCTAAAATTGTGACACTTGCAATTTCAACTGCGTTTGGGTCTTCACAATGGCGGCGCAACGTTGAACCTAAATGGAGAACCCGAAACCTATTTACGACACCAAAAACTGCATTTTTCAGCACCCTGGCCTGATCCTCCTTGCTCCCTGCTGTCCCGGGAGGTGGGACAATGGTGCCCAGCGCCCTGGTCCTTCAGGACTAGGGTGCCTAGTGCCCTGGTCCCCCAGGACCATGGCACCCAGCGCCTCGGTCCCTGGCCCTATTTTGGGCCCGGTATCTTTTGGGCATCGGGTCTTTAAGTTTGCAAATTGGAAAATATTGTTTCCTGGTCGGCCCAAGGTCGGAAAAATTAGTCTATTAGCCCTAATTGACAAGTATATAAAATACATTTCCCCTCTCAAAAGGGAGGAGGAGATATATGTGAAAAATGCGGGAGCGATATTCAAACATTCAAGCATTCAAGCATTCCTTCAAGCAATTGAGCATTCTAAGTCTCCATTCAAGGCTAAGTGTTGCATTCAAGACAAGGATTCAACCATTGAAGAGGAGATCACTTACAACATACAAAATACAACATTCATTACACCTTCGCATGTAAGAATACAAACATTCTTACAACAAGGTATCAGTACTTGTTTACATTACAAACATTTACATTTACAACATTCTCATTTCTTGGTTAATTCCAAAACCGGGGTTTGACCTAAAGGAAAACCCCTAATCCCTAACCCCCCAATCGTCCTCTCTTTTCTGTGTGTAGGTTGCAGGTACGCGGCTATAATTGAAGATCTGGAACCCTTGTGCAGAGACGAACAAATCCCCCTTCATTTCGTGGATTTTTTGGAGGACCGTGTGCACGCCGGGCACCATCGTCCCGTCAACTTTCGCTCAAATTTGCAGAACAGTATCATCTCGACATTTTACTGCTAATTCCAGGTCCGCAGCTTCATCCCGTATCCCTATCTCTGTTTATAAGAGAATCTTTCTTACTTTACATGCATGCCTAGTTCAATCTTTCTATCTACGATCTTTACAAAAGAAGGTATCCTTGATGTTTCAACCCTTGAAACTCATTTAGAATCCAATCCTGCATTGTGTGGGATTGGATCCTATGGGTTTCAACCTCTCTTTTGAATGTAAAGTCCCTCCTAAGTGAAAACGATCAATCCTAGTGACCCCCTTTCTCCTTGGAGTGGGGGAGAACACCTAGGGTTCGATTTTCCGCTTTACATTTTGGTGAACCCGACATGAACATCCTAATTCTGATTATTCATGGTTAGATCTGAAAATTTTTCTTCCTTAATTACATTTCCATGTTTGATCTTTTGCAAATTTTAGAGGTTAATGGCATCAAAACCCTAAAATTTTCTTTTTAATAATTGAGCTTGCGAAATGTTT
This sequence comes from Cryptomeria japonica, assembly GCF_030272615.1. Taxonomy (NCBI): domain Eukaryota; kingdom Viridiplantae; phylum Streptophyta; class Pinopsida; order Cupressales; family Cupressaceae; genus Cryptomeria; species Cryptomeria japonica. The sequence continues at coordinate 768,451,892 of NC_081409.1, read as the reverse complement.
AATTGTTAATGCTTGTTTCAGATCTACCCTCCTACTGCAAATTTTCAAATCATATCTGTGCTTTAATTCTGAAAATTAAGTGGATAAGTGTCAAAACCCTAATTTTTAAAACCCTCTTGATTCAGCCTTTGACTGATGATTTCACTGATTAAAACACCTCCAAATCAGCTGTAACTTTGGATTCCGCAAAAAAATCATAATATCTCTCATCCCTGAGAATTTGGAAAAAAGTTGCAAGGACCGTGTGCACCCTGAGCGCTATCGTCCCCGACATTTTTTCCGAAATTTCGGGAGCTAGATCTTACTATATTTTTCTGCTAAAATCCAAAATTTTGGCTGATTACATTAATCCTAACACTTTCAAAATTAAAGTCAAAGTTGATCTAGGGATTGCTTGGATTAAGGCTTCTAATCATTCAAAAATTATTGAAACTGAAATTCATGTCAAAATTGTGTTTCTTACTATCCTAAATCTGAAAAGTGTGTTGGCATTCATTCAAAATTTCAGTGCTTTATTCAAATTTTTGCAATTTGTGACTTTTGAAATTAAATGTTTAATTGCAACAACCTTGATTTCCACTTTCAAAATTGAATTTTGCATGAAATTGAGTCAATTTTTAAATTTCAAAACTTGCATTGCTTTTAATATTCCCTCTAAAATCATAAAATTCAAAATTTCTGTTTCCCTCTCTTTTTCAAAATATAAATTTTGCATTTTTCAACAATCTTGGTATGGTTCAATTTTGAGATTGCAACTTTAATTTGGCCTATCTATAGATCGTAAAATCACTCAATTTTTTCAGGTTAGCTTTAAAATCATCATAACTTTCATCCCTGAAAATTTTGAAAAATGTTGCGAGGACCGTGTGCACTCCGTTCGCCACGGTCCCGGACATTTTTTTCGAAATTTTGGGAGATTGTCCTGATTGTATTTAACAGCTTAAATCTAGGAGATTGGCTGATTTTATTGAAATTTGCTACCTCTAAAATTCAAAATTTTCTCTCTCTTTAGTGCATGAGTTTTACAACAATAAGCCCTACTTACACTCTTCCCGTTAGATGAAGCCTTAGAATTAAGTCTTTCCAAGGTTTAATTACTGAGGAGATGGAACCTAATTTGAATGGCCTTTTTAACGAGGACACGGGTAATTCCTCTAATCCTCCTAATGATGAAGAATCTTTCCATGAGGTTTCTGAAGAACAAATTTCGAAATTGGATAACCAATTTGATGATTTTCGACAATGGATGTCTCAAGAATACCCCGATAGTCAAGCTCTTCCTTTAATTGAGGGTCTAAAACGTATGGTTCAAAATGATAAGAATGGAATTGATATTTTGCATAGTATTGCACACATTGTGGATTCGAATGTGATGCCTATGAAGAGTTGTGCTAAAACTTTAGGTTATACACAACCTCCTACTCAAGTCAATCATTCTATTCCTTTGAAAACTCCTATTGCTAGTATACCTACTTTTACATCAAACATAATGACTACTTCAATACAAGACATTCCACCTATGATCACTAGTCATGGGGGAAATCCTTCTTCAATTAACCCCCTTCCTTCATTTGATCCGACTTCTTCATTCATTCCTTCAATAAGTGTCCCTATTATATCTCCACAAATGAACCTGGTGCAAGGGGGCAATTCATTTAACCATTCCATTCCTCCTTGTAGTGTTCCTCCTTTCCAATCATCTCCTATGACTAACTATCATAGTGTCCCACCACCTTACTCAATACCTTCTTTCAATAACATAATACCTCCTTCACAATCTAACATGTCTAATGTGAACTCTTCGACTGAAGCAACCATTAACAATCTTGCACAAACTGTCTCTTCTTTACAGCAACAAATTGCCTCTATGAATCAATCTAAGTTTAGTGTTGTAGCGTCGTAAATTGTACGCACTCGCTAGGGTGGTACAATTTCACACCTAGTTTAGCACCCGCCTTAGTGCAGTTTACATTCTGCATTGCATTTCTCCTTAAGCACTTAATTAATCAAATTAATTTGGTCTAAGGCTCCTATTTCATCATTCTCTACATCATAAAGTTGGGCCCTTTCACTAAAGCGTGCCCTTCGCATTTTATTCCTCCAATACATCACTTAATCAAAAACCCTAATTAAGTCCTATTTCAAACTTGGGGGCTTGGTTTCAGGGTCTAAACATCCCGAAATCACCTGTAACTTCGGGATTCTCTCTAAAATCATCATATCCTACGGCCCTGAAAATTTGGTGAAAAGTTGTCGAGACCATGGCGCCCGTGCACATGGTCCCGGACATTTTTCCCAAAATTTTGGGAGCACGATCCAATCATAAAATAAAGCTTAACCCCAAGAAATTGGCGGGATATTCAATCTCTAGGTCGGCCAAAATACGAATTTACGACCTAGGGTTTCATACATAAGAGCTCTCTTTCTTCATTTGGAAGGATCGGATTTTTTGTTTCCAGGAACTTCATATGCAGTGAAAGAGCAGATCTTTGAGGACTTCAACAACATTCAACATCATTCTATCAAGCATCTATCAAATTTATTCATCCACTTAGGGCTTGGAAGACATTGAAGAATAATAGGAGATTACCGACTGAAGATTGGCTTGTACTCCTCCCTTGAGGGTTGGGTATGATTTCGTATTGTTTTCATGTCTTTGCATAAGCTTTGATACATCATTTATTCATGCTTTAGATCACATTGCATCTTGATTTAGAGCATTTACATTAACATTTACAAGCAATTAGGGTTTACTTTCTAGGTTGCTCTAGTTTGCTTTCTTGCATTTTGGACCTTGCACACACACTAGGTCTGCACACACAATACATTTTACAAGACAACTTGGCTATTCGTGGAGGTGGAAATCACCGAAGCGGGGGTTTGACTAAGGCAAAACCCTATATAGCCGCCCCTCCCCCTTTTCAGATATTATTGCAGGTTTCGAGATTCGGACGACGCCGCGGGATACAGATCCGGAGAGAGAAAGTTGGGATAGTACTCTGTGTGAAATTGCAGAGCAGAAGACCGGGACAGGGGCGCTGGGCACCCTGGTCCTGCCAGGACAAGGGCGCTGGGCGCCCTGGTCCTCCGGACAGACAGTGTACAGACAGTTTCCAGACAGTGTTTCAGAGTGCAGAACAATGGTTTCCGGTGCAGTTTTCAGGACAATGGCGCCCGCGCCCCCGTCCCGAACATCTTCAGTCCGATTTTAACTCCGGGTACATATCTGCATTCTTATTTCATCCTTGTACTTACAATTTTTCATTGTTTAATCTCAATTCTGCAATCTTGTTATTGGTTCATACTTGCATTTTGGGATTAGGGTTTGCACTTGCATTACTTGATCTTACAATTTCAACAAGGGAATAGAAATCCTAATAGATATCCCGTGGCTCTCTCTTTCACCAAAAGAAGTAGCCAATTGTGCGATATCTCTAGGCTCTTTCGTATTCCGTAATGTGTGTCAAAAGGTAGGATTAGGGCATGATTAACCTAGTCTCGCTTTTTCCCCTACACATTTTGGTGAACCCAACGTGAATCTATCATTGCTTCCTCTTTCATTGCATTTATTAGATCTAGATTTAGATTTAGTTTGTTTTCATTTCATTTTATTAAGAAAAAAAAAATAAAAAAGAAGAAGAGTGTGTTTCTTTGCATTGTGTGTTTAAATTTTATGCAATCTTTTCAAAATGTCAGATTTTTATTTGCAAAATGTTCATACTTTTGATGATTATTATGAGTATAGCCAAGATGAATTAGATGAAGCATTAGATGATTTTTTGAACCCTAAGGATGCTAAACCTTCATTTTACCAAAAACTCATAAACCTTGTTACTATGCCATTTAGGTGTGATGAGAAAGATAAGTCGAATGGTTCCTCTCAAGGATACATTCCTATCCACTCTTCCCCTGAATCTAGTAACATGGTTGTTTTCAATAATCCCCTCTATGAGGAGATGTCTCCTTTTGAATCAAAAGACAAACCTTTTAACCGATATGATCATGCTTTGTTGGATGATGCTCTTGATGACTTTGTGGCTTTGTCGAAACCTTTAAACAAAAACAAGACCTCTAAATTGGTTAACATGATAAATTTGAATGAATATGAAAAGCCTCTCTTTGAAGTCCAAGGTGCTTATCCTTCTCCCACCTTTCAAATTCCTAAAACTCCTCTCCTTACTGTCCAAGGAAGGTATGATCATGATTCTTTTCGTACTCCGAATAAACCAATCATCACCGTGCAAGGAAGAAAACCTATAAGTCCTTACAATTATTCTAAGCAAATAACTAGAGAGAGTTATCATGCGGTTGCCCACACTTATCATACCAGAAATAATAGGCAACCTAATCCTCCTCCTGTTATTCCAATCTCTCTTCCTAATCCTCAACCAATTCTTCCTCAAGCTCCCCGTATTTCGCAAGTTATGGGTAAGGAATATGATCTCATAGAACAACTCAAAGCTACCCCTGCTAAGATATCCCTTTGGGATTTGATTCAAACTTCTTCCGCTTATCATGGAATGTTACAAGATGCCTTGAAAGATTTGAATGTTCCTCCACTTAATACATCTAGTAATATAGCATCTTTTGTTAACTCTGTGATGAATCCTAAAGCTCAAATTGTGTTTACCCAAGATGAGTTGCCTACTAGTGAAATCCAACAACAATATGATCCCTTGATGATTGTGGTTGTCATGAAAGACACTGCTATAAGACGAACACTAGTAGATAATGGCTCTGGCCTTAATGTGTGTAGCATTAATTTATTGCATAAGATGAATGTGGATACATCTCTTATGGAGCCTGACTCTCATCCCATTCGTGGCTTTGACAATGTGGCTAAGACTTCATTAGGTATCATCACCTTACCTCTCACAGTGGGACCTGTTACTTTGCCCACTCCTATCCATGTTATGCCTGGAAATTTAACATATAACTTGTTATTAGGGAGGCCTTGGATTCACAGCATGCAAGCTGTCCCCTCTACATTGCATAGACAAGTTAAATTCGTTTATAACAATAAGACATACACTTTGATGGGTGATACTAATTTTCAAGCTTTTCTACAAACATCTAATTCCAAAGGAGATTCTTCTAAGCCATCCACGTCTAGTGATGAATCTTTTAATAAGATACCTATCGGTGAATCCTCGCTCTCCGATGATCAAAATCCTTCAAATGAGTCTGGAACTCCTGGAGAAGATCCTTCTCGACTTGAAAATACACATGAAAAGGATTTTGATCCTGGGAAGATCCTTGAAGACGACGATTGGGGATCCCTTGATTTTAATCCTACCTTTGTGGGTGAATATAAGGTTCCTTCTAGAGAAATTAAAGTTGAAAAGAAGGAAGAAGCTGAGAATCATAAAGTTGAAAAGAAAGAAGAAGCTAAAAATCAATCAACCTTACCTGAATCTATGAGTAATAATTTTGTGGCCGCTTCCCAAACTTCTTCTCCTCACATCTATAATTATGAAGAGTTTGATTCTTTATCTTATGAAAAACCACCTTCTCTTCCTGAAATGGCTGATCGTTATGGTCGTGGTTTTCGCATTTTCGCTAAGCATGGGTATCATAGAAAAGGTTGTGGTGCTAATGAACAAGGGATAAGAGTTCCTCTAGAGACTAATTTTCACAGTTATGCCTTTGGACTTGGCTACAATCCCTGCAGATGTACTAAAGCTTCTAAAAGACCATGCATTAGTGTTAATGCTATATCTACATCTTTATCAATACAACATCCTGTGTATATTGATGAGGATTCTTCGGATGATTGTGCTTTGGATATCTTCCCTACCGACGATGCTTTAGCTGAGTTCTTGGGAGCCTATGACACTCTTCCTCGTTATCATCACAATAGGGGACTCCCTTATTGTTTGAACACCGAAGCCTATTTTGGAGAAGAGTTTGATAACGATAAGATTGTGAAAGAATTCCCTCAGTTAAAGGATACTCCTCAACAAAGTAATCTTCTCATAAGTGACACCACTGATGTTAAGATGGATCCTTGCAATAAAGAGAAAGTCATTAAAATTGGGAAATGTTTGGACGAAGAGGAACAAAAACAATATGAAGAACTATTGCATGAATTCCCTAAGATCTTTGCTTGGGCATATTCTGACATGCCTGGTATAGATCCTAAGGTCGTTACTCATAATATTGTCTTAGTTCCTGACGCTAAGCCCATGAAACAAAAGATTCGAAAAATGAATCTTAAGGTGGCTCTGCTTGTTAAAGCTGAGATTGAAAAATTATTGGAGGCTGGATTTATCCGCCCTATTGACTATTCCCCATGGATTTCAAATATTGTCGCTGTGGCTAAACCAGACAACAAAATAAGAATGTGTAATGACTTTCGAGATTTGAATAAAGCTTCCTTGAAAGATGATTTCCCTCTTCCAAACATTGACATGATAGTTGATTCTACGGCAGGACATGCCTTGTTATCCTTCATGGATGGTTTTTTAGGTTACAATCAAATTTTTATTAACCCTCAAGATCAATTCAAAACTGCTTTCACCACTCCTTGGGGTACGTTTTGTTGGATAATGATGCCTTTTGGACTTAAAAACGCCGGTGCAACTTATCAATGAGCGATGACCCTTATCTTTCATGATTATATGCATAAGATTTTAGAAGATTATATTGATGATATTTTGGCCAAATCTTTTCTTCACATGGATCATGTTAAAATCCTTCGACAAATTTTTGAAAGAATTCGTAAATATCACATGCGCTTGAATCCCTGAAAATGTGTTTTTGGTGTGGATAGTGGAAAACTATTAGGATTCATAGTTTCGCATCATGGGATTGAGGTGGATACTAAGAAAATAGATGCTATTGTCAACATGCCACCTCCTAGAAATGTGTCTCAACTTAAAAGCTTACAAGGAAAGATTCAAGCTATTCGTAGGTTCGTGTCTTAGCTTGCGGATCGTACCTTTCCTTTTACTCAACTTCTTAAAAAGGATATCACTTTTCAATGGAATGAGGATTGTCAGCAAGCATTTGAAGATTTAAAAGTGTATTTGGCTAGTCCTCCTATTCTTCAACCTGTCGAACCTTCTAAACCCTTCCTTCTATATACAGCTGCTTCCTCTCATGCTCTCGCAGCATTGTTGGCCCAACATGATAAAGATGGTAAGGAATGTCCGGTTTATTACATAAGTCGTACCTTACTCGATTATGAGACCCGATATTCTGTGATAGAAAGACAATGCTTGGCCGTGGTGTTTGCGACTCAGAAATTGAGACATTATCTTTTAAATTCAAAAGTCCACGTCATGGTAAAGTTTGATCCGTTGAAGCATCTTTTCTCTAAAATTGATTTATCAGGACATCTAGCTAAGTGGGTTATGATGTTAACTGAATTTGACCTTAAATTTGTTTCACAAAGAGCAATTAAAGGACAAGCGTTGACCGATCACTTAGTTGAGGCCCCTTCACCTTTCTCCTTCCCTAACCCTGAATCCTTTCCTGACGACTTCATTCTTTCTATAGAGAAAGATGAAACTTGGGAGTTGTACTTTGATGGCTCTAAGTGTCGTACGGGATCGGGGGCAAGTGTTGTTTTAATTTCTCCTACAAAGAAACCTATTCCCTTATCATATCATCTAAATTTCCTGTGTACCAATAACATTGCTGAGTATGAGGCTCTTATAGCGGGAATAAAAGCAGCCTTGGCTCTGAATATAGAACACATACATATCTATGGAGATTCGCAATTGATTATAAGACAAGTAACATGAATATATCAAGCAAAACAAGACAAATTATCACAATATAAAGACCTTGCTGTCTCTTTATTACAAAATTTCGATTCTTATACCATGGAACCCGTTCCTCGAAAAGATAATTGACATGCGGATGCAATGGCATGTGTGGCTTCTCTAGTATCTTTAGAGGACCCTATGGTCGATCTTAATTTTGTTATTTACAATCTTATTTCTCCGGCTATTAAAGATGATTCTAGCTTGGTAACATGTTGTGACTTTGTAGACTCAGACGAATGGTACTCGCATATCGTAAGATATTTGACTGATGGTACCTTTCCTGATTATGCTAATAGGAACACTAGGGCTAGAATCCGCAAGCTGTCTGCTAGGTATATCATTCTTTCTAATGTCCTATACTGAAGGGGTTATGATGGTCTTCTCCTTCGTTGTCTTAACAAGTCGGAAATCCCGGTTGCTCTTGAAGAGGCACATTCAGGTGCCTGTGGGGGGCATTTTGGGGGCAAATCCTTGGTTCATAGGTTGCTTCGTATGGGATACTATTGGCAAACTATGTAGAGGGATTCCTTTTCATTTGTTAAAAAATGTCATCAATGTCAACAACACAATAATTTGATTCATGCTCCTGCCCAAGAACTCCGTTCTCAAGTAGCTTCTTGGCCTTTCTCCGCATGGGGTTTGGATCTTATTGGAAAAATTTCTCCTCCTTCATCTCAAGGACACACCTTCATTATAACTGCAACAGATTACTTTACGAAGTGGGTAGAAGCTATTCCTCTTCGCTCTACTACTGCTGAAGTGATTTGTCAATTTCTTCTAGAAAACATCATTTCTCGATTTGGGATACCTTCCACTATTATCTCAGATAATGGGACATCGTTTAAAAACAAGGATGTGAAGAAATTCCTCGAGAAGTATCATATCAAACATTGATTTTCTACACCATATTATCCTCAATCAAATGGCCAAGCCGAATCATCCAATAAGATAATTGAACAAATTCTTCATAAAACCGTGAATAAGCATGGTAAGGATTGGAGTAACCAACTGATCTATGCTCTTTGGGCCTACCGAACGAGTGTACGAATTGCTACAGGAACTACTCCTTATAATCTTGTTTATGGTGCTGATGCTATTATGCCCTTAGAGTTAGAGATTCCATCACTTAGGGTTTCTCTCAAAGGTATAGTAGATGATGACTCTTATAGGGAACAACGACTTCAACAGCTTGAGATGCTTGATGAACAGCGCATAAATGCTCTTGAGCATATTCAAGCATATCACAAAACTCTACAACGAAGCTATAATGACAAGGTTATTCAACGTTCCTTCTCAGTAGGTGACTTAGTCCTTTATGAGAATCAGCGCAATGTGAATGCCTTGCCTGCAGAAAAGGGAAAATTTAGTCCTAATTGGCTTGGACCATATATCGTTATTGAGGATTATGGATCAGGTGCTTACAAAATAGTGGATGTAGACGGTACGCCTCTTAAAGAACCTATTAATGCTATGCACTTGCGTAGATATTATGTTTAATTCTTCATTTGTCATCTATCTTCTTTTTTTCAATTCTTCAACATTGGATAATATGTTAGTATTTCTTAATTAAGCAAAATAGAATTAAATGTTATGTTAATCTATATTGCTTCGTTCCTGACAAGCATGTCTTCTTACTTTATAGTTTGTCTTGAATTCATTTATGTAAATTGTAAAAGATTTACATTTTTTTCATGATGCTAGCATATTATACAATGTCTTTATGTGTTAAGTAGAATCATATCATGTTGTGTTTAAGTTCAAAATTAAATCACATTAGTTATATGATTCTTAGACTTAATGCATATTTCTTCCTTATCATCAATGTCATACTTGATTAAATATTTTAATTAAGTCACACATGTATCAATTTAATCATGGAGCATTGAGAAATCAATCACATAGAAATTAAATTCTGAACATACATGTACATTTACCAAATGTATTAGATTTAATCAAAACAAAATATACATTGTTTTAGGCATTAAAGATAACACATTTGAGACAAAAGAGAAGCATGTATATATACATATATATGTGTGAATCGTATACAAACATAGGTCACTGTATATCCAAAATGTGACCTCTCCTACATCATAAAATCATCTCCTATCCCTAGGGCTAGTGGTTGGAGAGTGTCGACTGGATGCTCCCTCCTGATCTGGCCGTGGAGGTGGGCCCATGGGTGTGTAGCACGATACAGATCGTGAGTGACTCTGAGAGGAACTCCTACGATCCCTATCCATAAGGATCACACGATAGGTGGTAGCCTCGGTCTCGGCCGCTACTAGATCTCGCCGCACCTACTGGAGGTCCTCTGATAGGACTCTCTCTCTCTACCGCGCCTGCTGGAGGTCCTCTGATAGGACTCTCTCTCTCTGCTGCGCCTGCTGGAGGTCCTCTGATAGGACTCTCTCTCTCTCCCTCCATATATCTACCTGTACTCGGAATGGGAAAAACAAATCCTCATGCCGACCCGCGTTCCCTTGACGCCTATAGGCAATCTTTGAGGAACTGGGGATCTGTGCTATCATGGAAATGTCTGTCATTGCCTGCTGAATCAAGGAACGCCATTCCTGCACATTAGCTGTGGCAGTAGAACAGATTTTTTGTTAGTACCATTCTTTATCATCAAAACATTAATCAATCAATATAAACCTACTATACCTGGATCTCCCTCGCGCCAGTAGGGATCATGATATGGTAGTATCTATGACCGAGAACCACTAGGCTCCCCTCGCTCATATACTCTATCCATGATGGGTGTAGGCTGGACAGTACTGGTGACAGGTCTCCATATCGCCTCCTGTTCCCCCTGTTGGAGAATAGGAGGTGGATCTAGAGCTATGGTATCGTCTCCTGAATGGTGGGGAGCTGCATCCGACTCCTCCTCATCATCTCTATCCTCCTCCTCATCGTCCTCCTCATCATCATCATCCTCATCCTCATCCGCATCATCACCTGCATCCTCCTCATCCTCCTCTCTATCTGCATCCTCATCCTCCTCCTCCTCGTCACTGGGTTGATTGCCTGTAGGTGGATCAGGATCTTCCGCCTCCTCATGATCCTCTCCCTCCTTTGGCTCCTCTGACCTGGATCCCTCGTCCTCATCTCGGTCTCCATGTCTCCATGGGCCTGGATAGCCTGTCGGATGATCTGGTGGAAAGATAGGACCTGGATATGATCTCATGAACCATGAAACATATCTATGCTATGCTCCAGGCTCTGTAGAATAGTCAGTGACTACATCCTGATCAGATCCCTCTAAATCTGTCATCTCAATATCATCTACCGTCGGTCTCGCTACTGCTCCAGGTCTGGGAAGGACCCATGAGTGTCGAGTATAGATGGGCACATCGGCTGGAACACACTGCTCTAGTCCGAACTGCCTCCATACTCAGTCAAAGTAGAAGGGGACTATGATGTGTGCATATCGTCCTCGCAGTAGGCGGTTCCTCTGTAGACATGCTAACTGTCTCTCCATACCATCCCATCTATGTATCAGAAGGTAAGGTCTCCACACTATCACCTCGGCTGTCAGTCTGTCAACAATCACTCTCCAATACAACAAATCGCCAAATCTCCACTCTCTGGTAAGTGGATAAGCGAACACCCTAGGTCGCTCACTCGCTGTACTTAGTGGAAAGCCAACGGGCCTGGTGCATGTGAAGTGCTCTAAAATCCACACCTGTAGAAGTGTGCATGTCATCAAACTACAACCCTGTCCGAATACATACTCCCCAAGGTCGTGATAGAGATGCGCAAGCATACTCCAACCCCAAGCATACACTCTCCTATGTCTCTCCATCGCTCTGATACACCATGTGAGGCCCCCATGCATGTGTGTCCCTCGCCCATTAGGGCATACGGCTAGTGCTATGATGGCTATCATAAGGCATCTCAGAAGTGGTACCTCCCCTGTAGGATGTAAGAGCTAGCTGACCATGATGCGACCTCTAGTCTCGCTCGGCATGACTCTCCCTATGCAATACACTTGCTCTCTCTGATGATCCTCCGCTGACCGATCGGTCGCGTATGTAACTATCGCTCCTCTGATAGGAAGACGAAATATATGGTACACATCCTCGAGTGTGACCGTCAGCTCTCCTACCGGAAGGTGAAAGGTGCATCTGTCAGGATCCCATCGCTCCATCAAGGCCGTCAGCATCGCAGGATGAAATTGAATGGCCGGCATCAAAATCACGTACCACAATCCTACAATCGATAGTGTGTCTCTCTCTGACTGAGTTAGCCATGGAATCTGATCTCGCAAAGCGCAAAGAATATGTCCCGCTATGTGCTCTCTCATGTACGGGAGACCCTGCAACACGAAAACATGACGATAATCAGTACTCGATCATCAAAATCACAAATGCAAACCGTCGCACATCGTATGCTAGCCCCGGAACCTCTTGCCAGGCCCTGATTGGGGACCATGGCACCCTGTCAGGGACCATGGCACCCTGAGGGGACCATGGCGCCCTGCAGGGACCATGGCACCCCTGCAGGGACCATGGTGCCCTGGGGGGACTAGGGCGCCCCTCAGGGACCATGGCGCCTTGGGTGGGCCCCGGTCAGCCTTCAAGGCCCGCATACGATCACAAAAAAGTCAAACATGCAAAAAAATCAAAAGTCAAACATTCAGTCAACTCACCTCGTCCAGTGGCTCGTCGTCGATCATGGCCTGGTGCAGGATCTCGATCCTCGTGGGACGCTCTGGTCGTCGTGAAGGCATGGTGATGGCTAGGTGGGCTCTGCTACACTAAATAGTATCCTAAAATTGACAAAGTGACGAATACAAGTGTCACTTTCGAGGTATATACTCTCGTTTGCTTGTTCTTACTGTTTGAAACCCTAATTTTTCCTCTGTCATTCATCTTATCATAACTTGAGTTTAGGAGATGCGATTTTCAAGCCGTTTGTTGCATTGGAATCATACTTTCCTTCCCCTACTCTCGGGATGTTTCAAAAAGTGCTCTGATGAAGCCTATTTAGTGAACACCCCTCATCAATACTCTCTTACACAATTTGTTGCAAGTAAACATGCTACCCTATTTCACCTCCCTAATAAGCAAGTCGAAACAGGGGGGCCCATACAGCTACTCATAGATTTCATCACTTTCCCTAGTAAGCATTAGGTGATTTTGTGATCCAACATTTGTTTTGTAGGGTGCGGTTCCTAACTATGTACTGTAGATACCGCTAGGGGCTTCGTCCGACAACTTATGGATATATCCTTTTTTCAAATGATGTTTACTTTTTTGTACTTTAGCTTGCATATGCACGTAGTACTCATATGACCGCTAAAGTGGGGCCTAAATGTAGCGTCGTAAATTGTACGCACTCGCTAGGGTGGTACAATTTCACACCTAGTTTAGCACCCGCCTTAGTGCATTTTACATTCTGCATTGCATTTCTCCTTAAGCACTTAATTAATCAAATTAATTAGGTCTAAGGCTCCTATTTCATCATTCTCTACATCATAAAGTTGGGCCCTTTCACTAAAGCGCGCCCTTCACATTTTATTCCTCCAATACATCACTTAATCAAAAACCCTAATTAAGTCCTATTTTAAACTTGGGGGCTTGGTTTCGGGGTCTAAACATCCCGAAATCACCTGTAACTTCGGGATTCTCTCTAAAATCATCATATCCGACGGCCCTGAAAATTTGGTGAAAAGTTGTCGGGACCATGGTGCCCGTGCACATGGTCCCGGACATTTTTCCCAAAATTTTGGGAGCACGATCCAATCATAAAATAAAGCTTAACCCCAAGAAATTGGTGGGATATCCAATCTCTAGGTCGGCCAAAATACGAATTTACGACCTAGGGTTTCATACATAAGAGCTCTCTTTCTTCATTTGGAAGGATCGGATTTTTTGTTTCCAGGAACTTCATATGCAGCGAAAGAGCAGATCTTTGAGGACTTCAACAACATTCAACATCATTCTATCAAGCATCTATCAAATTCATTAATCCACTTAGGGCTTGGAAGACATTGAAGAACAATAGGATATTACCGACTGAAGATTGGCTTGTACTCCTCCCTTGAGGGTTGGGTATGATTTCGTATTGTTTTCATGTCTTTGCATAAGCTTTGATACATCATTTATTCATGCTTTAGATCACATTGCATCTTGATTTAGAGCATTTACATTATCATTTACAAGCAATTAGGGTTTACTTTCTAGGTTGCTCTAGTTTGCTTTCTTGCATTTTGGACCTTGCACACACACTAGGTCTGCACACACAATACATTTTACAACACAACTTGGCTATTCGTGGAGGTGGAAATCACCGAAGTGGGGGTTTGACTAAGGCAAAACCCTATATAGCTGCCCCTCCCCCTTTTCAGATATTATTGCAGGTTTCAAGATTCGGACGACGCTGCGGGATACAGATCCGGAGAGAGAAAGTTGGGACAGTACTCTGTGTGAAATTGCAGAGCAGAAGACTGGGACAGGGGTGCTGGGCACCCTGGTCCTGCCAGGATAGGGGCGCTGGGCACCTTGGTCCCTGGGACAAAGGCGCTGGGTGCCCTGGTCCTCCGAACAGACAGTGTACAGACAGTTTCCAGACAATGTTTCAGAGTGCAGAACAGTGGTTTCCGGTGCAATTTTCAGGACAGTGGCACCCGCGCCCCTGTGCCGAACATCTTCAGTCCGATTTTAACTCCGGGTACATATCTGCATTCTTATTTCATCCTTGTACTTACAGCTGTTCATTGTTTAATCTCAATTTTGCAATCTTGTTATTGGTTCATACTTGCATTTTGGGATTAGGGTTTGAACTTGCATTACTTGATCTTACAATTTCAACAAGGGAATAGAAATCCTAATAGATATCCCGTGGCTCTCTCTTTCACCAAAAGAAGTAGCCAATTGTGCGATATCTCTAGGCTCTTTCGTATTCCGTAATGTGTGTCAAAAGGTAGGATTAGGGCATGATTAACCTAGTCTCGCTTTTTCCCCTACACAAGTGTGCCCACATTTGATGTTGCGAGCCCACTTTCTCTTGACATTGTTCGAGCTATTCCCCCTAAGCATGTTGAACTTCCGCAATTGGAGCTTTATAATGGTAAGGGTGATCCTCTAACACATGTTAAGACTTTTCAAACAATATGTACTGATTTTGCTCATGACCAAAGGTTGCTTGCAAAACTGTTTACTAGAACATTAAGAGACAAGGCTCTACAATGGTATTGCTCATTGCCTTCCTATTCTATTACTTCTTTCCAACAACTTGCAAATGCTTTCGTTCAACAATTTCAAAACAATATAAGTCCTAAAGTTACTTTGATTGATTTAATGCATTGTAAACAAGGTGTTAAAGAAAAAGTGACTGATTTCATTGGTAGATATAAGCATTTGTATGCTCAAATTTCTTTTCCAGTGCCTGAAAATGATATTCAAAGAATCTTTATTTCTAATTTACAAAAAGATATTAGAGAAAAACTTCTATTTTCTGAGTTTACTTCTTTCCAACAGTTGTGTGCAACTCTTCACAATTATCAACTGACTGTGAGTCAAATGGAACAAGCAAATCCTATGGCTCCGAGCGATAAGGGTGATAGTAGTCAACAACCATTTGGGAAGTTTAAACCGAACAGAGAGTCCATTAAATTCAATGAAAACATCATAAATAACAATGTGAATGCAGCATCAGGTGTGCCTCCTATTTCAAAGTTTTTCAAGAAAGAAAGAAAGTTTACTCTTTTGAATGAATCATTGCATAGTATTATGAATAAATTATTGGAACAAAATGTGCTTACTCTTCCTCCTATAAGGCAAATAGATCCTACAAAGATTAATTCACCCTATTTTGATAACAAATGTTTTTGTCAATTTCATCATCAACCTGGGCATGATACTGAAAAATGTTTTTCTTTAAAGGGTAAAATTCAAGATTTGATTGATAATAATACTATCTCTGTTTCTGGTGTGAATGATAAAGGCAACACATCTGTAGCTCCTCCTAACCAAAATCTCAATATTTTTACTGATCCATTTCCTTCTCATACCTCTAATGTGATTGATACTAATGATTCCTCTGTCTCACCTGATGATCTCGTGTCTATGACTCCGAATGTGATTAACTTTGTAGAGCAGCAGAAAATTCCTAAAGAACCTTCCATCACCTTTGATTCTAGTAAAACTATCACGGCGCCTGATGCTCCTTTATATATAGTTGCAAAATTCAAGAATACACCTTGCCGTGGAGTGCTTATTGATCCTTCTTGCATGGTTAATATCATTACTGAAGAATTTCTTTTTACTTTGCAATTGAATCAAGTGATCTATGACGAAACAAATGTGGTTGTGAAACTATTTGATGCATTTTCTTCTCCTGCAATTGGTTCTATTACATCACTTATTGAGGTCCATAACAAACCCCTTGATGTGGACTTTTCTATTATTCCATCATCCGAACAATTTCGTGTGAAGCTAGGCTATCCTTGGCTATCTTCCATGAAAGCTATTGCTTCTCCTATTCACAAGTGTTTGAAATTTCCCCATAATGGTGAAGTTGTTATTGTCAATCATAGTCTCTTTAAACCAGCTGAAAGAACTTCTAGAGTTCCTATTGATTATTTTTGGCCTAAACAATTCCAATCTCTTCCACCACGGAGTGATCATCTTTTCAAATCTTATCAAAAGTGGAAAAAAGATATGATCCTATCTCGAAGTGAACCTAGAACACCCAAACTTGATATTCCTATCATTCTTGAGAAGGAAGTTCTTCCTTTGAAAGATATAACTAATGTCTTTCCTCAAGAAGATTCCCAACCCATCCCTATGGATGTGACTATGTCTATGCCTAATAAACTTTCCAAAAGTAGACCTATACCTCCTCATCATGATGGACTTGGTCTCCTTCCTAAACCAAATATTTTTCCTTTGTATGGAGTAGTTCCTCCTCCTTCCTCTTATAGAGAGAAGAGACCTTCCTCTTCTCCTATTATTCAACCTAAGAGATCACAACCTAAACACCCAAGTGATAAGGATGAGAACATTCCTCCTCCTCAATCTTCTCAACTTCCTACTACGACTAGATGAAATCGTTCTGCACGTGAATGCCGACGAAAGCGTCATCTTAGAGCTCAGGCAGCTGCTTCTCAAACTTTGCAATCCCCAAAAACACCTTCAGCTAGCATTATTCCATTTTCTCCTCAACCAGAAATTGAGCCAAAATCTCCTAAACATAAGATGCATGATGGTCTTGATCCTGTGCGAGTTAAAGATCCTATTTTGATAAATCTTGATGATGATATAGATGAAAATGTTATTAATGATGAAAATGTTACTTCTCTTCATTCTGATAGTGAATATGAATATGTTGATGTTGATAACCATTTATCTAACGAATTTTCTAAAGCACTTATCCTATCTCCTAGACAAGAACAACGTGGCTTGGAACATGAACATAGGCCTTGTTTGGATCTTGTGATAGCTCCATCTGCTGTGTTGGATGTTCCTCCTCTAGCGCGTTCCCTGCCTTCCCGAAACATTGATCAACAAGATCGGGGGATAGATGACGTGCTAGACTAGTTCATTAGCATAGCAGACTCTCTCCTCCTCTCTTGATCTCTTTTGTTACTTCTTCTATGTGTTATTCTCATTCTTCTATTTGTTGTCCTTAGTGTTGTCTACTTGATTACGATGCAAAGCATTGCGACCTCTTTTGGTCTCTCTCATGTTGACTCAAAAGACACATGTGTTACCTTCTTCTAGGTGACCTTCCTTGATTGGGGAATGAAGAAAAATTATGCATACATACATATGATATACATGAATGATCATACAACATACTGACCCCAAGGGAAGCGAAGTCACCTCGTGCTTTGTGTTTTGTGTCTATTATCCTTGGGCTTATCTCACACTTGGGGGCTAAATCCTTGTGATAACGTGCTCCTTTCCCTTCTCATTTTCTATATGTATCAATACCTTAAAGCAGTCACCCCCGATGAGGCATGTGCGATCGCTTTAACATAGGGGGGCATATATCCCATTCATATCTCTTCAAGATACTTGAAAATTTCTTGACAAATTTAGCTTTGCCTTGAAAATTTTTTATATCTTTCTTGCATGACTCATAGTGAGGGAACCTTACTACTGACAGTCATGGTTCTCCCTTGTGATCTTCCCTTTTACTTTGTCAATCGAAGTCGTAAGATCCTTAGTCCACTGGGGGCTTGGTATATCTTGCCTTCTTGACGTGGTGAAAGTTTTTCAGATGTTGTTTCCTTGTACTTTACTGGAAGTATGGGCATACGCTTAAACTCCCACTAAAGTGGGGGCTAAATGTAGCATCCTAAAATTGTGACACTTGCAATTTTGACTGCATTTGGGTCTTCACGATGGCAGCACAATGTTGAACCTGAATGGAGACCCCGAAACCTGTTTACGACACCAAAAACTGCATTTTTCAGCACCCTGGCCTGATCCTCCTTGTACCCTGCTATCCTAGGAGGTGGGACCATGGCACCCAGCACCCTAGTCCTTTAGGACTAGGGTTCCCAGTGCCCTAGTCCCCTAGGACCATGGCGCCCAGCGCCCTGGTCCCTAGCCCTATTTTGGGCCCGGTCTCTTTTGGGCATCGGGTCTTTAAGTTTGCAAATTGGAAAATATTGTTTCCTGGTCAGCCCAAGGTCGGAAAAATTAGTCTATCAACCCTAATTGACAAGTATATAAACTACATTTCCCCTCTCAAAAGGGAGGAGGAGATATATGTGAAAAATGCGGGAGCGATATTCAAACATTCAAACATTCAAGCATTCAAGCATTCCTTCAAGCAATTGAGCATTCTAAGTCTCCATTCAAGGCTAAGTGTTGCATTCAAGACAAGGATTCAACCATTGAAGAGGAGATCACTTACAACATACAAAATACAACATTCATTACACCTTCGCATGTAAGAATACAAACATTCTTACAACAAGGTATCAGTACTTGTTTACATTACAAACATTTACATTTACAGCATTCTCATTTCTTGGTTAATTCCAAAACCAAGGTTTGACCTAAAGGCAAACCCCTAATCCCTAACCCCCCAATCATCCTCTCTTTTTTGTGTGTAGGTTGCAGGTACATGGCTGTAATTGAAGATCTGGAACCCTTGTGCAGAGACGAACAGATCCCCCTTCATTTCGCGGATTTTTCAGAGAACCGTGTGCACGCCAGGTGCCATCGTCCTGTCAACTTTCGCCCGAATTTGCAGAACAACATCATCTCAACATTTTACTACTAATTCCAGGTCTGTAGCTTCATCCCGTATCCCTATCTCTATTTATAAGAGAATCTTTCTTACTTTACATGCATTCCTAGTTCAATCTTTCTATCTACGATCTTTACAAAAGAGGGTATCCTTGATGTTTCAACCCTTGAAACTCATTTAGAATCCAATCCTGCATTGTGTGGGATTGGATCCTGTGGGTTTCAACCCCTCTTTTGAATGTAAAGTCCCTCCTAAGTGAAAACCGTCAATCCTAGTGACCCCCTTTCTCCTTGGAGTGGGGGAGAACACCTACGGTTCGATTTTCCGCTTTATAGGGTCAATTCTATGTCGTCATGTAATTGTATTGGTCGAGTGGTTGATCTATGTATCGTGTGATGTAATTTTGTAATTAGGTCTTAAGGGTTGAGCCAATCTTGTAGTCAAGGTTGATGATTTGTATAAATAGGTGTCATATTCATGTAATTTGGATATTGGTGTGGTGTATGCATTATCAAAGAGTAGTGTATGTGCAAACAAGAAAATTCATCTTTTGGTGAGAAGTCTTGAGCTAAGAGTGTTGCAGAGTAGACAAATATGCTTAACCAGAACTATCATCAAGCATTACGAGATGTTATTCTTTCAGTTCATCTAATCCAGATTGTTGTTCGATCTTTGTAAGGCAATAAGCCTTCCCTTAAGGTTGTAGCCTTTCAAGGTTTCTTATTTTGAGCAATGAGCTCTAGGCAGCGTGCCTGAATGCATGTGCATTCCCCATTGTAATATTTTCACATACTAATACAAAGTATCATCTTATTGTGGGTAGATTCCTACCATAGTTTTTCCATTAACCGTGTTTTCCACATCAAAATCTTGGTGTTATGTGTGTTCTTTTCATTGTGTTTATCTTTGTTCTTGCTACAGCTGATCAGATATGAATTTGTGTTTGAATTGTTAGATCTAGTGAAAACTGATTCACCCCCCTCAATGTTTAAGACTTTTAAACATAGAAATTAAATCTTTGTCGTAGGATTTCATCCTACCACAAGAGTGTTATTCCATGGCTAAGGAAACATCACACAACACTCGAAGCATACATGAAATTTCTTGCATTACAAATATATCATGCAATTCTGTGACAACAACTTTGATTGGATGACATCTATTTGTTTGCCTGGCTGACCTTCTTAATTTGGAAAAGGTTACAGGAACTATAGTTATGCCTTGTTACAAAAATCAAGAAAGATTTTCCTTTTCCTGCCAATAGATCTATAGCCACTATTTTTATCCTACTTTTGCCATCTTTTAAGCACACTCTACAGAGAACTGAGATTTTATTTATTGTTCTCACCAATCATGGAAGTAATGCTCATCCTTAAAGCTCAATTTATCATTTTCACATTTCATAATCTATGGTTTAGTAACACATAACATATTTTCTCCCTTTGGAGGCTTTGAACCCCATATTTATGTTTTCTTAGTAGATGTACAACTTATATTAAAAAATTGGTTAATTTACTAAAACAACCCTTTGTCTATACAGAAAATGTTATTATTGACCTTAAGTAGATGGTCCAAAGCTTACCCTTTTACTTCCCTTCTCTGTTAAAATTTGTACGCCTCTAGGTGATGCATTTTGTATCAATTTATGTTTTCATGACTTGTAAACAATCTGCCTCCTCTAATCTCAAGACATCTAGGAGAAAATACTTGCATTTGAGATATAACTTAAGGTTTTCATAGATGCTATCCTATATAACTAATGCTTACATACATATGGCACCATTAGAATTGAGTTTTAGTGTGTAGATTGCAACCGATTTCTATTAGATTATTAGAGTTTGACAATTTATGGAAAAAGAATTGTCTTATTTTCCTTATTTTTTTCTTTAAATTATTCCCTCAACAATATGTTATAACATGATAGAAGTCTTGTCCTTGATTCTATTTTTTGATGTCATAGCTATTCACAAAATATCAAACAAATAAATGTTTTGGACAACAAAAGAGTGTCGAGGGCAAAACTTTACCATCTCGAGTAGAAGATGGGTTCGAGTGGTATCAAAAGAACATAGAATTTACAAGAAATTGTTAGCTTGCTATAGAAGGATTATAATTTTTAAGATGGGATATTGCTTAAATTTGAGAAATTTTAAAATCTATTGGGCAAGTTACACATGAAAGGCTAACTTCAACACAATGAAAGAATGACATTCAGTTTTTGCGATTTTTTTCTATTTGTAGCTAATTAGTAATAGTTTCAATTTCAAATTCCAAGGAACATGCAAGCTGATCAAACTTGGTAAATTATTCATTTTTAAAAAATATTTATACTCTTCAATATATTATTTAAAGTATATTTTACTATCGGCTTAACCATTGCACCTCCTTTTAGTGCAAGTGCTAGTAACTAATTGCATGTGAAGGATTTTATATCCTTTGTGATCATTTATTTTTGTCTGTCATTGGTAATACCATTCCAAAATTGGTTGTGACTTCTATAAGAGAGGTAATGGCAACATCGTCATGCACTAATTTCCTACATAGAATAATATGCTAATAGGAACCTATGTCTTTTCCAAGGGTATTTCAAATCAATGCAAGTTGATTGTCCTAGCCAGGAAATAACTTCATTTGTGATTTCCACTCATGATAATTATGTGGAGTTACAAGTACAACTTTTGACCAATAAATGATCAAATAAGAGAATGCAACAAATATTATTCACAATACCAACAAAGAGCTCCTTTATTCACATGAAATAGTGCAAAACCAACATACAACTTCAATTGAGTGAATAAAATAGAAAACTACAAAATATCAGAAAAATAACTCAACCGCCATGAATTAGCAGAAAGAGCTTTCTGACAATATATGGTTTTCTAAAAATACTCTATATGAAAAAGTTGTGGATGTTTGGAAAAAAGGCATGTAACAAGGAATTTGGAGGAAAACAAAATTAGCACAAGGGGCTGAAATATGGCCATGCATGTGACCTCATCTACATATTGGTCGAGAAGAGGGCTTTGCAGGCCGACAAAACAATGATAGTAGATATGGTGGCAAAATACCTATGACATATTAATATTCCATGATTTTTTTTAGCCTTCAAGCTATGAGTCACACAACAACTCAATGTGAAGGGGTACGCCAATATATTTAAAGAGTAGAAAATCTCTCTATCCATCCAGTGCAGGATAAATAACAAGAAGGCAGTGCCAAAAGACAACACACGATAGCACACCAACACTTCTTCCATGGAAAACCAGAAACAATGAATACAAAATACAAAATATTATTCCAAACTTTATAGTGAGTCCTAAAATTAGTCAACATCAACCATTGATGAGGCCTTAACCATCAATCTGGTGCAGTCACGGTAGGGGAGAGCCCTTAAAGAGAATAGTCCAAACCATGTAACAAGAGAAACACAATAGAAGCAACACAATGTGATGGAGTCAATGTAGAATCAAACTTATCTTATATCAGGGAATTCAAATACAAATCGGTCGACAACATGCGGGCTTGTAGGTTTGGCACACAGGGTTGATTACAAACATGCTCAAGATACAATATTCGGGCTCAAACAAGAATGGAAGCCAACTCTGAATCTGCTTTAATCTTCTGATTAATCTTCCCATGTTACCCTTCCTAAATGCTCCTTTACATTGATTTATATGATATCAATATCTCTAGGATGATCCATGTTGGCACAAGATAAAAACAATTGCCGATGAAGAAGGTGTAATGTGTAGCACAACTAGGTTGGCCCCCCTCTCCAAAAGAATTCCTCTGGAAAGTACATAGAATGAGGTGCAGACCTAAGGGAAGGTTAGCCACAAACCAAGGAATTTTGGAGGCTATAAAATTAGGCTCCGCAAGCCACATAAATGATCTGCAAGATTCTCCATTAGCAGATAGGTCCAAGCGTTTAAAAATGCTTTGACTTAGAAAAATGTCTCACATTTCAGAGCGATAAATTGCAAGAAAAGGATCGAAACATCCTGAGAACTTACGATAAGGTAGATGAACATGTCCACAAACAATATCTAGTTGCACAAGATCAGATGAATAAATGTAGTAAAACGCAAAATGAGATGCTGAAACTACAAAGCCGAACAAAATAGAAAAAAAAAAATAGAATGTAAATATTTTTGGGTGATGCAAAATTGCCAAGAACCAGGGATGCTCTTGCATTAGACATCCAGGGTTGATGAAAAGTGAGCCCCTCACTTTGTAGCGACTAGAGGAAAACCAATACAGTTTACCTCAACCTAAGAAATCCAGGATGAATCTTTTATTGGTTTTCCCTTCCATTTCACAAGATACTCTCAGTATTGTTTGCCTCAGGTGTTGTGTCCAATTCTTCTATCCAAATGTCTTCGATCCGATCTAGTACCCTCTGGGGTATCTGCTTCTCTAAGTTTGATGCACTTTCACTAAAGTTTGCCTCATGATACTGATGTACCTATCTACAATGTTGAATATGGGTGAAATACCCAAGGTATCAGGTAACTCCACTTCATATGCATTTCTGGAACTAAATTTCCTCAAGATCTTAAAAGGTCCAAACTTCCTCACCTTAAACTTATTATAGGTACCAACTAGAAATATTTCTTTTCTCAAATACATCATCACTTCATTTCCAACTTCAAATTCCTTATGTTTCCTCTTTTCATTTGCTTTCTTTTGTACTTGTTGTTCATGTCATCCAAATGTTGTTTGACCTGATTACGCATTGTGTTCACATATTCTACAAATGCTTCCACTTTTGCACTCCTTCTATCCTCATTACTGTTGTCTTAATTTTGATATGCCCCTAGGGTGTAATTTAGTAATAATATCAAAGGGTGTTTTTTTGGTACTCCTATTCACTAAATTGTTGTAGGCGAACTCTTCTTGGTTAAGAACCAGGTCCCAACTTTCAGTTTTCTCTCCAACTAAGAATCTCAACAAATTTCCCATACTCCTATTTCCTACTTGTGTCTGTCCATTAGTCTGTGGGTGAAATGTAGAACTAAATTTCAAATTTGTCTTCATCTTTTTCCAAAGTCTTCTAAAAAAATACCCAACAAATTTAGTAGCTCTGTCAAAAACTATGCTCTTAGGTAATCCATGTAGTCTCACCACCTACTTGAAAAATAGGTTAGATATATGCATGACATCTATTGTCTTCTTACAGGGTATGAAATATGCCATCTTTAAGAATCTATCCACCACCACAAATATAGAATCATTTCCTCTCTATGTCTTAGGCAATCCAAGTTTAAAGTCCATGCTTATGTCCTCCCAAGGTCTCTCTAGAACTATCAAAGGCTTATACAATCCAACATTCTAGATGCTACCTTTTGCAAGTTGACAAATTCTACAGCTCTAAGCAAACTTCCTAGCATCCTTATCAATCTGGGGCCAAAAGTAATTCTCACTAATGAAGGCTACTATTTTATCAACACCAAAGTGTCCTTCTAGTCCACCACTATGCTTATCTTTTATTAGATTCTCCCTCATAGAGCTCCTAGCTATACACAACTGGATTCCTCTGAACAAAATCTCATCTTGAATAAAATAATATAGCCACCTACTCGTATCCACTACAACAGGTTTGTTACAAGATTTCTAAGGTTATACCAAATCAGGCTCATTCTCATACAAGTTCTTCAATTCCTCAAAACCAATACTGCCACTCTCATCTTCATCAACAAATTCCTCCTTCTACTCAAGGAATCATCAAATTTATTTGAATTCCCACTTCTATGCTTCAAAACAAAGGTATAAATTTGTAATAAATTCACTCATCTCATGCACGCCTTTGATACAACTTACCTTGACTATTCAAATATTCCAAGGTTTGATGATCAGTATACAACACAAAATCTTTAGGTAATAAATATTGTCTCCACTTCTTCAATGCTTGAATTATTGCATAAAACTCTTGATCATACACATAATATCTCCTTCTTGCATTATTCATTTTTTCACTAAAATAAGCTATTGGTCTTGATGAATACTAAGAGGGCAGGTGAATTAGTACGCCAAAAATCAATGTACTTAAACACTTTGCTAGACTAACAATAAACCGATAAAACAGTTTAGCAGACAAACTAGTTAGCACACATGCAAACCAAATAGCAAATAATACATTCACCCACATAAGCACAAACACCATAACACAAGAGATTTTGGTGTGGAAACCCAAATGGGAAAAACCACGGTGAGATGGAACTCACAAGTAACTATCTACAGAATCATAACCAGACCGGTTAAGGTCAGCCAGTTAAGGTCATACAATATTCTTTACTAGAAGAGATCCTGTTAGGAATCTCAATCTTTGTTAGGAGATAAGTCTAATTAAAGACTACCTTGCTAGAGGATTTTAGATCCATAGATGTGAACCACCTTGTTAGAGGATTTACAAAAGGCTTTTGGGCCTACCTGGTTAAGGGCTTCAGACTTGTCGAAGATGTGAGTAATCAACAAGTGAGTGATCTAGCTAATAGCACAAATTGCTTGGTTAGATCCTTGATAGCTCATTCCTAATGCATTCCAGCATTACTTTAGTCTTCTACACATTCACACTCTATCTAACTCATCAACCACCTTGAACACTAGCAACAACCTAAAACCTTAGACATGATGTCCTTATAAAGGAATCTTATTTCATGTTGGTCCAATAGGATTACAATACAGTTTCCTAGGTTCAACGCATCTAGACATATTCTGTAACATGACACAAAAAGCACCGTTAAAGTGTTGGCAGTGTCAAACAATCAGTGTAAGGTAACTCATCACAAAGTATTACCGGTTCATACAAAATACTGGTTTAAGCAAAATACCGGTTGCCGGTTTGACAAAATGAAGACTGGGAAATATGTGTTCTGCCGCTTTGATCCTTCGTACCACTTGAGATCCTCGAACCACTTGGGGTCAACATACCATTTCAGATCAGTAAACACTTTCTGCAAAACACCAATAGTCTAAGGACTATAGTGTATCATACCGGTTGGGAACAATGGCCGGTTGAGCATGACTCATACATATAAAAGTGATCTCAATGCAAGTGTGTGTCCATCAATGGAAATCACAACATAATCATCAAAAATGCCAACAATCTCTCCCTTTGGCATTGATGGCAACACTTAGGAAATTTTGAAATCTAAGTGTTTTACAACAAAAATATGCCATAATCAAAATTACTCCCCCTAAGCATATAGACTATCTCTTTTGCAGAAAATACAATGTATACTACTTCTTAACAGAAATAACATGAAAGTATACATCAAAACATTGAAAATTTATACTTCTCCCCCTTTGCCAACAATGACAACAAAATATTACAGACCAACCCCTGTTTCATTAGTATTAAAAGAATAAGAGTTTATGACAATAAGGAATAAAACTTGTCAAAAACTAATTTGAAGTCCTGGAAAAATTGTTTCACAGATAAGGACCAGGACTCAAGTAGGGAGGTAGCCACTTCTTTCTTTGTCTGCATCTGAGAGACCTGCTCTTGCATGGCGTCAATTGTGCTAATCTCTTGAGTCATCGTTAAGGCATCTAGATTGGGATAACATTTTTGAAGTATCTGCAGGTGTGGGAGTAGAACCAGTTGGAGTTCCTGCAAGTCTCAAGTCCAGCTGCTGATTTCCAACACTATTTTGGCAGACTAGATATGAAACTAGTGAATGGTTTGCCCATAAGCTGTAAAAGAGTCATATGGTGTCTTGAAGGTGCTCATGTATAACTGCAAGTCAGTTTGTAGCTTTTGCTTCTGTACAAGCACATCATCACAAAAGAGATGGGGTTGGCAAATCTTACTCAATAGTAGATTCCCCTCATCCAGAGTATTCCTTATGTCTTTTTGTGCTTTTTGCAGATCGGTCCGGAGCTCATTTAGCTTCTTCACCAGGGAAATGTTGAGAGCCTTTTGATGCTCTTTCTTGGCATTTACCTTAGCTACCTCTTCTAGGCTCTGCACCTGATCATCCACTATGGTGCATAGGAGCTTTAATTGTGCCAATGATGAATCAGTATTGGGGAGGTTTGTGCTGGGTAACAAATCGGTAAGAGTGTCCATCACAGCTTGGATCACATCTTGCTCCTTCTTCCTCCTTAACACTTCAAGGTGTTCTTGAGAAACCTTAATTCTCTGTAGCAGGTCCATTTCATTTGTAGACTGGAGGTCAATTGGGCTAGTGAGGTCAGCCGGTTTGGCTTGACCACCGATTGCCTTTGGAGTCTCCATCTGAGTGCTTTTTGTCGCTTCTCCTTTCTTTGTAGCTCTTAACTTTTCCTCTTCTATCTTTTTCTTTTCCTCTTCTTCTATTTGCCTTTTCTCTTCTTTCCTCTACTACTCTTCTTCTTCATCCTTTTTCCTCTGCTCCTCTTCCTTCTGCTTCTTCTCCTCTTCCTTTTTCTTTTCTTCATCTTTCTGCTTCTTTTCTTCTTCATTCTTCTTCTTCTCCTCTTCCTTCTTCCTCTTCTCCTCTTCATCCTTCTTCTTTACCTCTTCTTTCTTTCTCTTCTCCTCTTCATCCTTCTTCTTCTTCTCCTCTTCCTTTTTCTTCTTCTCCTCTTCATCCTTCTTTTTCTTCTCCTCTTCCTTTTTCTTCTTCTCCTCCTCTTCCTTTCTCTTCTCTTCTTTATCCTCCTCTGCTTTCTTCTTCTCCACTTGCTTCTTTGCTTCCTCCTTTTTGTCTTCTACTTCCTTTTGCTTTTCTACCTATTCTACCTTCTTCTCCTATCTTGTTGCTTCTGATGGTGTACCCTGAGCAACATTCTCCAGAGCATCGACATCAATAGTGTCTGTAGGTTTAGTAACCGGGTTTCCTTCATTATCAAACACTTCATCCGGTTTTGTTATTGCCAGTTCTTTCTCAGCCACTTGATGCATCTTAAGAGCTTCTTGAGCAAGAGTGTGTGTATTCTTGATCACTTCTTGACCCTTTCCTTCTAGTAATAGGAGTCTTCTTCTTCTCATGAAGAAGATGCCTTTGTATTTATTCATAACTTCAAAAAGTTTTGAATTTGATACATCAGGAAAATGTTGAGCAAAAATTTTCTCTCTCATTTCCTGTTCCTTTTCTATGGAAATGCGCCATTTATTGTCTAAAGAATTATACAAAGAATCCAGTGTCTCAGATCTAATTTTTGAAGGCGATTGGTCGTTAGTACATAAATACTTAATGATTTCTTGTTCAACTACTTCCTTTTCATCATCATTGAAATCATCAAAACAATCAATCAAATCATTCAGCACTTTTGTCCTAATATTTTTGATAGTTCTTTGACAATGTGTCAAAGGTTTGTAGGAAGAAATGTCAATATTTACCGGTGCAGATGATGTTGGTTCATTCTTTGACTTTTTCCTTGTTTGTCTTCTCTTCTTGGATTTTCCTTCAGACATAGTTTCTTCTGAGTCCGGTGAGTTATTCCTTGTCTTCCTCTTCCTCTCAAATATTTTGGCAAGAGTCGCTTCTGATTTATTCTTTGTAGGTGACCGCTTGGTCACTTTGGGACTGGCTATAGTAACTGGTGCCGATGCTGAAGGCATTGCCTTTCCTTTCTTTTCAGGAGGTTCTACAACTGGTGCAACCCTTTCTAGATAGGTGTCGGTTCTCTTTTCCTTAGGATCAAGGGGTGAGGAAATTAGGGTAGAAGCATACCCGTCCATCATATCATACATCACCTCATAGCCCATAGGCTCTACTTCTTCTTGTCTAGGCTCAACGGCCTCCATTATGCATTCATCCACATTGCTGATAAAGCAGATATCCTCTTCATATTTCTTGACAATGTCATCGGATATCCTTATCCTTTGGCTCATCTTGTGCTTGAACTCATCAAAGTACTTGTTCAAAACTTTAGGGTAATTGGTTCCAACTGCTTGTAGGCTCTCTTTGATCTGCTTGGTAACCGGTTGGTCAACAAACCACTGAATATCTCCAACTCCTGAGAAATAACCTTGGAAGTAGAAGAATAACCCTACCAGTAGTTGTCCAAACTTGAATCTTAGTGCATTATCCTGTTTGATTGACTTAAGATTCAACATAAGTTATCTTTGCATACAGGTGCATAGATCAAATGATGCATCTTCTTTGATCATCCTGTAAGTGACATTTACCGCTGTAGTTGATACAGAGTTAATTCTACTGGCAGAGAACGTTCAGTAGCCTATCACCATGCAGGCATACTTGACCAGATCATTCTTGATTGAGTTGACAGTCATGCCATGTGAGTCACTCATTGAGCCGGTGAGCTTGGAAATTTCCATCTTGCTAACCTTCCTTAGGGTTGTCACTTCCCATGTATTGCAGAAACTGGTGATGGCATGAATAGCTTGCAGTGTGATATCATGCGTCCGCTCTAGGTATATCTTGTCACCATGAACTCTACTTAGAATGATCCTAATGTGGTCATCTATGAAATCCTCTAGGAAGTAAACCGCATTGTGAAGTTTCTTCTTCTCCAAGATGCTATACTTTTGTTTGATCTTTTTATCCTTCCCACAAAATAGACCTAGCTAAGAATGGATCACAAGAGACCCTAGGTCTTCGATCTTGCAGTTTATGTAATCAGAAATCCCTTCTTCTACTATAACACCAGCCGGTACTTGAGACAAGGCATTATATTTTGACTTTCTTTGTATGAAATCCATAGAATCGACAGTTGTGCTAGAAATATCATGAGATGCAGAAGCCATGACAAAACAAAAAACTCAAGAAATACCTTTCAGAAATCGAGAATTTAGGGCTTGCAAATTCCACTTCACCTTCCACTTCGTCGATTGCTGAATCACCACTTTGAGTTCTTCTTTTGACCATTTGATATTTGCTTATGAATCTTCTTCAGTGTTTCGAGATTTCTTTGAATCGCAATAGAAATCACTTTTTCTTCGCTCAAAAAATGATAGTGAGAAATGATTTGAAAATTCCTTTTAAACATATTCCTCACCTACCGTAATAAATGCTCCACTATTAGGGCGTAAAACCTAATTTTCCTGTTATCATTTCTGGTCTTCTGCCAAATGACAGGTATCACATACCGATTAAGGTCTTTTACCAGTGTAAACTAGGGGTTCGTAGTGTTTCACCTTTTTCTCCCACTAATCTTTTACGATGCTTAGTTTGCCGGTTTCGTTATTTCCACACTTGGTAAAGAAACCGGTTCTTCTTGCAACACCATTGGTTTCTTCTTCCAGGTTTTGTTCATATCTTCTTGAAAAATGTCAATATTAATCTTTCCTTCCAGAGTGACCGGTATAACATCTGATATACTCTTTCTACTTCTGCAGAATCTCGCAATGTGACCCGATTTGTTGCAATGATAGCAAACCATTCTAGGTGCTCTCCAAGGTCCATTATTCATGTTACCATTCTTCCTTCTGCATATTGCAGTAGTGTGACCATGACCATGATAGATCAAATAATTTTCTCTCCATTCGGTTGCCGCTTGATAGCCACCACTTCCTAACTGATGATTAAAGGTATTAAACTAGTTGTTATTCCGGTTCACAAAACGTTCCGGACCAACTCCTTGAGTCATCTGAGGATATCTTCCAACGTTGTTCATAATAGACCTACATTCAGATGCTTTATGCCCAAACTTGTTGCATGCATAACAGTTACCATTGAATCTATAGGATCTAGGTTTATCATTTAGAAAATAAGGAAAATTATTGTAAGCCTTACTCCTACACACATTGGAAGTATGTCATTCTTTGAGACAGTTAAAGAAAACAGGTTTAAACTTTTTCTTACCTTTATCCTTTTATGCCGGTTGTTTCTTTGATGCTCCAGCATTTGTACCAAAGGTCTCACCTTCCTCATGACTAGAATAACCAAGTCCATCGGTATTCTTGACAAGTTTGGTAGAGTCAAGCTTTTGCTCTAGCTTAATAGTACTCTTGTTGAACTTAGAAAGTATTTTCTTTCACTCAAAGAGTTCTTTGGAAATAGCAGCATTTGTTTCCATCAGGTTTTCATTCTCAGAGATGGCAATGTTCAGTTCTCCTTGCATGTCTTCCTTTTCCAGTTTGCTCACATGGAGTTGAGCAGTTAGGGCACTTATCTCTTGCTTTAGCTTTCCTCTAGTTCTCAAGCTCTTGGCACATTCGAATAGTTAGTCCTTCCAATTCTTTTCTCAGGTTGGAATTGGATTCATTTATCTTTTCTACTTCTTGGATCAAGGCTTTCATGTCCGCTTCACTAGAAGAACTATCTTTAGATAGCTCCATCAGCTTTTCAGCATGTTCTCTCCTTTTTGCTTGAGATGCCTTATATTTGACCATAAAATCATCATAGGCTTGCTCAGACTGAGTGAGCCGATGAGTAAGTTCCCTCAATGTGTATTCCCCCATATCTATTTCCAAGTGGTTAAAATTATAGAAAGGTAGGCTCTGATTCCAATTGATGAATACTAAGAGAGGAGAATGAATTAGTATGCCAAAAATCAATGTACTTAAACACTTTGCTAGACTAACAGTAAACCGGTTAAACAGTTTAGCAGACAAACCGGTTAGCACACATGCAAACCAAATAGAAAATAATGCATTCACCCATAGAAGCACAAACACCATAACACAAGAGATTTTGACATGGAAACCCAAATGGGAAAAACCATGGTGAGATGGAACTCACAAGTAACTATCTGGAGAATAGGAACCAGATTGGTTAAGGTCATACAATGTTCTTTACTAGAATATATATTGTTAGGAATCTCAATCTCTGTTAGGAGATAAGTCTGATTAAAGACTACCTTGGTAGAGTTTTTTAGATCCACAGATGTTAACCACCTTGTTAGAGGATTTACAAAAGGCTTTTGGGCCTACCCAGTTAAGGGCTTCAGACCTATCGAAGATGTGAGTAATCAACAAGTGAGTGATCTAGCTAATAGCACAAATTGCTTGGTTAGATCCTTGATAGGTCATTCCTAATGCATTCCAACATTACTTCAGTCTTCTACACATTCACACAGTCTCTAAAAATAAACCACCTTGAACCCTAGCAACAACCTAAAACACTAGACATGATGTCCATATAAAATAATCTTATTTCATGTCGGTCCAATAGGATTACAATACAATTTCCTAGGTTCAATGCATCTAGACATATTTTGTAACACAACACAAAAAGCACCGTTAAACTTTCTGCACCATCAAACAATCAGTGGATGGTAACTCATCACAAAGTATTACCAGTTCATACAAAATACTAGTTTAAGAAAAATACCAGTTGCCGGTTTGACAAAATGAAGACTGAGAAATATGTGTTCTGCCACTTTGATCCTTCGTACCGCTTGGGGTCAACATAGAGCTTCAAATCGGTAAACACTTTCTACAAAACACCAATAGTCTAAGGACTATAGTGCATCATACCGTTTGGGAACAATGGCTGGTTGAGCATGACTCATACATATAAAAGTGATCTCAATGCAACTGTGTGTCCATCAATGGCAATCACAACATAATCATCAAAAATGCCAACAGGTCATCCCTCCTGACTCAACACTACCCCAATTTCATTCCCACTTGCATCGCAATCCACTTGAAATACTTTGCTAAAATTCGGTAAGGCCAACACAAGCTGCTCTGTCACCTTCTGCTTCAACAACTCAAAACTCTTATTTGTTCTAGATGTCCACTTGAATGACTTCCTATCTGATCTCATTCCTTCTGTCATAGGGCTACAAATTGAACTAAATTTATGATGAACTTCTGGTAGAAACTAGCCAATCCATGAAATTATCTTACCTCCTCAATGCTTTTAGGTGTAGGTCATTCAACAATTTTTTGTACCTTATCAAGACCCATCTTCAAACCATCCACAGATATCACAAATCCCAAATAGACTAGCTCCTCCTTCATGAAACTTCACCTTTTAGTGTTTATCAACAACTTATCTTCTCTCAACCTCTACAAAACTTGTCTCAAATGCAACATATGCTCTTCCTTGGTCTTACTGAAGATCAAGATGTCATCCAAGTACACAATAAAAAACTTACCCAAGAATTTTTTTGATACCTCATGAAAGTACCTGGTGCATTAGTTAGTCCAAAAGGCATCACCAACCATTCATACAGTTCTTCATTTGTCTTGAATATTTTCTTCTACTCATCACCTTCTCTAATTTTGATCTGATGGTATCCACTTCTTAGGTCTATCTTTGTGTAATATTTGGCTCCACATAAAAAATCCATTATGTCATCCACCCTAGGCAAGGGAAATCTGTACTTCACTCGGTTCTTATTTATAGCTCTAGAGTCGGTACACATCCTTCATTCCCCATCCTTCTTAGGTTCTAATATTGTTGGAACTACACAAGGGCTCAAACTTTCTTTGATCGAACCTTAACAACTCCTACATTTGTCTATTCAACTCCTCATTTTCTACTAGTGTCATCCAGTGTGCTACTTTATTAGGAAAACTAGCTTCGGGAATCAAGTCCATGCAATGACTGATGCTTCTTATAGGTGGTAATCGATCAGGTATGTTATCTGAAATGATGTCTTTATATTTTGTCAACTGCTCTAATAAGGCTTAGGGTTCT
This sequence comes from Cryptomeria japonica, assembly GCF_030272615.1. Lineage (NCBI taxonomy): Eukaryota > Viridiplantae > Streptophyta > Pinopsida > Cupressales > Cupressaceae > Cryptomeria > Cryptomeria japonica. The sequence goes on along the minus strand of NC_081409.1, from coordinate 768,418,369 downwards.
TCAATCTCTCCAATTCCAGCTTACTCACCATCTCCTTTGAAACAAGGTTATCTAAACTACCTTATCAATTATAACTTTACAACACTTACCGACTACTTTATATCTTGTCTTGAAGAAATTCTTCCTCTACAAAGCTTCCTTCTTATCTCTGGTGTGGCATAATACTCTCCTTATCATCAATAATTCTCCATCTTTAGGTCTATTAGCTACTCGGATGGATTCTTCTTCCACCAATGCTACTGTTCCATAGTTATTTGTCTTCTTACATTCAAAAGCATGATATCCTTCTCCTCCACACTTAAAGTAGGTTCCTCTAAACATTTTCTTATCTTGTCTTCTATCTTCCTTTCCATAAACCTCATTATGATAATAATAATGTTCTCTTCTCCTCTAATTTTTTTTGTCATCCCTTCGATATGAACTACTATCTCTTCTAGCTTCCTTATCTTTGTTTTGATCCACACAGAGTCTTCTTCCTTCGGTATAGGTCCTTCCTCCCTAAAATCTTCATCCTCTACTTCTTTGCTTATTCTCATGTCTTTTATTCACCTTCTCTTCTGCCTTCGGGGCATATTGGTAAGCTTCCTTAGCACTCTACAACTTGATTTAACTGATTTCATTCTATATAGACATCTGCAACCCTTTCAAGTATCTAGTGACTTGTTCAATCTCATCATCAGTGTGTCTGGATCTGATATTCAACTTGTAGAATGCTTCAGTATATTCCTTCACACAAGAATTATTCTCCTTCGGGCTTTGCAACTTTTGGAATAGATTCACTTGATAATCGACAGTCAAGAACTTTGATTTCAACTTGTTAACCATCCATTCCTAAGATTTAATCTTCTCTTTACCTCTCCTTTGTCTATCTACCTATAAAGGTTCCCACCAAAGAGATGAATGTCCTTTGAATCTGGTGCAAGCATATTTCACTTTCTTCTCTTTAGCTGTGCTCTCAAATTCAAAATACTTTTCCATCTCTATGATCCAATCAAGAAATTCATTTGAATCCAATTTGCCATCATAATCTGGTGGGTTAAAATATGGTCTGGTATTCACTCTTGTCAAGGCTCTTAGGAATCCCTCTTCTTCGAGATCTTGGACGAACTCTCTATTGATTCAATAACATAGAATCACTGCTGATTATTCTAAATCAATCAATAAAAATGTTGATATATATATATAAGGTGTACTAATCCTTTTTCATACATATAAAAGTATACATGCCAGGAACCATATTTGAACTGGTGACACAAGGGTTTTGAGTCCTCTGCTCTACCAAGTGAGCTATCCCAGTTGTTCCCATGTGCATCATACTAGCACAGTAACCAAACTCCTGTCAACTAAAAACAAAAAAGGTAAACATCAGAGGATTTACTCCTTCTTGCACCACCTCTTCTTCCTTGTCATCGCTCACATATTCAACATGTTGACCTCTTCTTTGGGCCGTTTCAACAGCTTCCAATCAGGCTGTGATTCCTCTCAAAATTTCCATGCGCTCCACCACCTCTAGCATTTCCTCTTCAAGCCATCTTTATGCTAGTCCTCTTCCACTGTAGTTCAAAACCCCAATCCTCCACCTCACGACAAAAACCCATAAAAGACTCCATAATCTCAGGAATGAAAACTTGCTCTGATACCACTTGGTGCAGTCACAGTAGGGGAGAATCCTTAAAGAGAACAGTTTGGACCGTGCAGCAAAAGTAACACAACAGAAGCAACACAATGTAATAGAGGCAATGCAAAATCAAACTTATCTTATATCAAGGAATTCAAATACAAATCAGTTGGCAACATGCGGGCTTGTAGGTTTGGCACACACACCTGATTATAAACATGCTCAATATACAATATCCAGGCTCCAAAAAGAATGCGAGCCAACCCCGGATCTACTAATCTTCTTATTAATCTTCCCCTGCTCCCCTTCCTAAATGCTCAGTTACATTGATTTGTATAATATCCATAGCTCTAGGATGATTAGTGTCAGCCCAAGATGAAAACAATTACCAATGAAAAAGGTGTAACGTGTAGAACAACTATGTCGCCCCCCTCCCCCCCACACCCCTTGCCCCCCCTCCGCTAAAAGAAATACTATGAAAAATACAATGAATGAGGTGCGTACCTAAAGGAAGGTCGGTCACAAGCCAAGGAACATTGGATGCTCTAAAATTAGGCTTCGCAAGCCACAAAAATGATCCACAAGATTCTCCATTACTAGATAGGTCCAAGCAGTTCCAATGCCTTGAGTTAGAAAACTATCTCACATTCTAGAGCAATAACTTGCCGGAAAAAGATCCAAATGTCCCGAGAACTTAGTGTAAGGTAGATGAACATGTCCAGAGAAAGAATCCAGCTCCACAAGATCTAGTGAACACACACGGTAAAATGTAGAATGAGATGCTGAAACTGCAAAGTCGAACTAAATAGAAAACAAAACAGAAAACAAACTGGAATATAAATGTTTCTGGGTGATGCAAGATTGCCAAGAAATAGGGATGCTCCGACATCACAATGACAGCTGCCTCGACGAGTGAAGAAATTGAAGAAGTCTGCTATGAACAATGAGCCGTTTCAAAATCAAATTGCTTAAATCACACACATTAAGTTTGTATTTTTAGATTTAAAATTGTTAAATATTCAGAATTGACTGACATTCTCTAATCTCAATATATTGCTTAATGTGTGATTTAATGTCGGCCCTCCAAAATACAACCAATGAAACAATAAAGTAGCTCAATGATGCAATACACCAATGTGGAGTAACTGGTAAAAACAGTAGAAGTTTGATTGCGACAAAATTGCACCGTCAACGCAATCGACCAGTATGGAACCCGATCCACACAAGCACACAAAATGCAATGCGGTCTGCTTAATGAAGACCTTCATGCAATGACTCACGAAACTGAGACAAGAACACTTCACAAACTGAAATGATGTCTATGAATGTGAATGCAGCCAATAGATCGCTATTAATGATGTTGCTCCTTTGCGCAACCAATTAAGATCCAACCCAATAAGAACCAAGCCCAAAATTATTAAGGTTTCCACAGATTAATGAAGATAAATAGATTCAGCAGGCCACAACACGAACGCTGCAATGCCAATCTTCTTAAAAAACTGCAATGCCGATCTTCATTCCAGCCAATAGCAGATTTCTACCAAAGCAAATGAACCACCATCAAACTGGCTATGACAGACTGATAAAAGACATATGCCGATCCAATCAATTCACCAACGAATGCATGCTAAAAATGTGATAGAGGTGAAGCAAATGAAATGGCACGATATCTCCAAACTATTACCAGAATCCCAATCTCTGATACCATGATACTATGTTGGAGAGATTACTCCACTACTAGGACCACAACTTACTATAACCCTCACAGACAATTTTTTTTTAACTAGAAAGAGATGACTGTATTGAGATGATTAACAATGTTCAATGAATCTCTATAGATAAGAGTAGATTATATCCAGCTATCCAACAAAAAATATTACATCATTTAAAGAAAATGTTAAACGACAATCTATATTAAATTGTTTAAGTAAACTTAAGCATGTGAGTAAATATTGATTTTCTTTAACACAATATACTATGTGCTTGGCAATATGTTGTATGGTTTATTATTAATATGGTTGACAACAATTGAATAAGGAGTGGTTTTTGATCTTAAGTTAATATTTATGGATTACCATGCAACAAATAGGTGTCTCCACATGTAGAAATGTTTTGTATAGGGAATATGTGGATATGTTCTTTTACATTTGTCGTTTTGATTAATAAAAGTGGGATAGGCATGTACCATTACATAACTACAGAGCGACACCTAAGGTGCATGACAGGTGCACAACCAGTCAAAATCCCCCACTAACACAAAACAAAAAACCAATAGGGACTCCTAAGAACCAAGAAAGAAACTAGAAGACAAGAAAAGCCAAACCCAACAACAAAGCACACAAAACACAAAAACCATATTTAAACATATTTGTGTTTTTTAAAGTGTTAATTTTTTTACAAACCCTTGCTTTGGCATAGATATAAAATCAAATTTTCATGATCTGTCAATTATTCTGAGATTCATTGCCCCACATGCTACTCTAAACTTATGTAATTAATCAATAGACTAATTTCTTTAGCATTGTAGATTGTGCAAATACAAATCGGAAATAATATATTCATAAATACTAGTGATTATATATCAATCAATTAGAAAACATATTAAGTTTTTTAAAAATGAATTGTGAAATAACAAGCTACATTGAGCAAGAAGCCAAAATTATGAGCATATGATCTACACTACTATTTTTTAGGGTTAAATGTGTTTGTGCTTGATGAAGTAATTCTAGAAGTGCAACTATTTAAATAGGGTTCTAGTGCATTTGTCATTGCATTAATTTTTTGAGAAATAATTTTATTTATTTATTTGGATTGTAATGAATAATTTCTTAGTGTTTAGATTTGTAGAACTTGAGTGAGAAAATAGTTGTTGCAATATAGTAGATTTTATTGTTTCTTTTGTTATTTTTCTTTGTAACCCTATAACATAACATGCACAATTTTCTATTTCATTTATTTTAAAGTCCACTATTAAATGAAATATTTGATCAAATAAATACAAATTTTTAATTTTTTCTTTCCTTTCAAAAATAATATATTATATACATTTACCAAATTCCAATTCACCCATGTTACTAATTATGTAAAAAATGTGTAGGAATCTTTAAAACCCATATCATTCTTTAGGCAATTTTTTTTTTTCCTCATAAGAGTATTTAGTAGATAGAAGAGCTCATAATTTTCATTAAAAAGTCTTTGTTTCTTATCAATTTTATACCTTGTAAATAATAGTTTCATTAAATCTTGGCGAATATCTAATTTAAAAAAAAAATAGTTTTTATTGGCACATCTTTCTCTTTTGTACAAAAAAATATTAATTTTATTGACAAATTTATTTATATCAATTTTTTTGGGTAGAAAATATTGTCTAACCTTGGAAAATAATAAGAGTATGCATTAATTACTATTGTAAATTCTTTGAAAAACTAGAGGCCTAAATGTGGAAATCATTAATGAGTTTAAGGGGTAAACTCTAATTTATTTAGTTTCTACCACTAATTTAAAATAATCTAATAGCTCTCTTTATATTTTGTGAGATAAAATGTACCAAGAATTTGTAATACTCACGGGACCAAAAAATTCTTTTAGACCAATGATTTTCATTAAGGTCCACATTTCAAAAGCAATTTCAATCCCCACGAGCATTACAACTTGTAGATACAATTTACCTCATGGAATACAATGAAGGTCATTAGATTATATTTTATATCGATGGTGACAACTAAATATTGTTAAATATAACCCTAAAGTAACTAATAATTATGACATCAAAAAAAAAAAAATCTAATAATTATGATATTTTATTGGTGAATTAATTGAGAGTTTTACAATAAATTATAAAATGTTGGTGATTCCAATCGAATCATTTATTGAATATGGTGGCTAATCCTTGAGTTAAAAAAATTAATTAAAAAAAAAACTTTGGTGATTTAAATAACACTAAAATAAAAATTTATTAAAATGTGGTGATTTGGATCACCTTAAAAGTTGAACTTATTAGCCAAATTTTGATTCCCAAATTTTTAAAAATATCCAAATGCATGAATATTAGCCACTAAAAAAATCCTTGTTCCATAAAATAATTATTTATTTTTTATCCAAATTGTCCACTAGACAATGAGATATAAGGGGACTACTTATCATTTTGTAATCATTTGATTTCAGATGTCATCTTACAAGCTTGTGAAAGGGGCCTATGTTTGGTTTATTATCTAAAATGCATGATGATATGAACATATATCTTCTTTTATTTGTTTTTTATACATTTTATTTAAGGTCTTGTATGATGGCTATACCTTCTAACTAGAGCAAGAACAATTCCAATGAATTTGTAGTTCTTTGGTGCATTTTTATAGCTTTCATTTCTTTTGGTGTATGCTTTAATTCTCATGATGCATCTTTGATATTGAATTATCCTTATTTTCATATCCTTTTGCATCTACATTTGTGTATTTGCGTTCCCAATAAGAGCACTTAAGTTCTTTAATAAGACACTTTACTTATGTAGTATGATGTAAAATATTCATACATTTTGATACACTATGAACATCATAATCTTTGAACTGCACATATATAGTCTTGCACATATATAGTCTTTTTGACATTGTTGTTGCAATCATCTACATAGATAAACATATGAGCCAATGTGTGAGGACTTAATGTGTATCGAAGTTTATTTTCACTATGTGAACAAGATTTAAGTAAATTATTTAATTAATTGGACCCTTGAATGAAGCCCTAGCTAGAAACCTTTGTGGTAGCTACTTGCTTGCTGAACTAGATCTCTAAATTTATCTAGAATAGATTAATGATATTGAGTAGTTGAAAATATAAAATAAATGTTAGATAATCCAAGTTTTAAAATATGTCTTTTAACTAACCTTTTCTTTCCATTGAAAACAGTTTGAGTAGAATCTTAAGGTAAATCGTTTGCCATGCTTTCAATAAGTTTTATATTTCTTTGGATCTATACACAACCAAATCATTTATTTTTTCTTTATATCATTCTAGATAAATTTGGTTTTTGTATTATAAATGAATTCCTTAGCTAAGGGAAATGAAATAGATAAAATCAACACCGATGTAAGTAGATTATAGGCACTTTTTATATTACCATGCACAAGTTGAATAAGTGGCACTACTTCTTAATTGAATTTTTTAGAGATTTTCTAGTACAAATATTAAAATTATATATCTTAAATGGTGACTATATATTATTATAGGGACATCTACATGTTAAAAGTGTTTATGTGAGAAGTGATAGTAAACAACTAGTAGGAGATGTTATTGTTGTTAAATTAAAGGATTTAGTAAACTTCTTAACTATTTGTATTTATTTTTCTAGGAAACTATTACATCTATTCATGGAGGAAACTACTTATTCGAAAGAGGAAGTACTTCATTAAGAGCCTAAGGTAGGACAAAGATGTTAGCAACAAAAAAATGTTAGGAAGTTTCTTCTTATTGTGATCGAATAAATTTAGATATATGTTTAATAGATGTCCATATAGAAAACCTAATGAATCATTGTCTTAGAAAATATTAGAAAAGTTAAACATACAAGTTTATGGTATAAATAATAGAATTTAATAGATATTGAGTTACATTTGCTTGAAGCAGATGTCAACAACATTATCAAATCCTTGTCTATAATCAAATAACATTACTAGTTGCATTAGTTTCTTTCTTTTGATTTACAAATTTTTAAACCTTTGGTTACAATTATAGTTGATGTTAAATACATTCTTTCCTTCTATTATTTAGATGGACTCGTAGCATTAAAGATACATTGGTAATAATTATCGAAACTATTGTAACATGTCATCACATTGTTTTTGATTAAGGGAAAACAAGTTTTGATGGGTCCCTGAAACCCAGTACATTAGGAAAATCAAAAGATAAGCATTAACGCACAACTAAGAAAAAGACAACAACAAAAGAAAAGACAATTGGCGTACAAAATGATAGCAAGAAAAAGATCAGAATAGACAAAAAACCAAAAAAGACCGACAAAGGCTCAGACTTAGGTCAAATTTTGAAGCATCTCCACTGCTTCCAGCTCCAACTGATGCATAGTTTCAACAACCCGCTTGATGTCCTCAATTTCTTTGCTCTGGTTCTGCACCCTTTTAGTATTGGCTCTAGTTCTTCTTCTGAGTCCCATTTCCTTGTCCTGAGGGGTGTCATCTTTAACCTCATTAATACCCTTCATTGCTTTATCCCCATGGTAGCTCTCTAGCTTGCGGACGAGGGTTTTCATGCTCACCGAGGCAACCTTCAGGATCTTGTGGCTCCGCTCCCCAATTTTTTTAAGTGTGTTTTCAATACCATCCAATTTATGATCAATAGCATCTACTTTATTTTCCAAGCGAGTAAAAATATTGCAGTTCGCATTTATAATTTCCTTTCCGTTTCCAATTGCCTTGGTTAGCTTAGTTAGACAGTCTAGGAGGGAGTTGAATTTTTCAGAACCTAGGGCCTGTAAGGTTTCAATTTTCCTAGCTTCATGGGCTTTCTTGACTTTTATGCCCTCAATTTCCTTTTGAATCCAGTTGAGCACTTGTTTGAATTTCTTTGTCTCGTTATTTATACAAAGGCCTATGTCCACTTGCTACTCTCCTTGGTTCTTGACATCCCTGGTATCAAGATTGACCTCAAGACTAACCTCCTTGTCCTTAGTATTTTGATCTTCTTTCATTGTCATGCCCTCGTCCATGACACTCTTCTGCTTCAAATCAAACCTGAGAGGGGACCTTTCTTCCACCTCCCTCGCTTTTGACTTCTTCTTTTTCTATTTCAAGCTCACCTAGGTTTGAGCCTCTTCACTTCCAGTGCCCGTGTCATTGTCAATCCCTTCCTCCTCTTCATTCCAACTTTCATCCTTCTCTCTCTATTTATTTTTAGCAAACCCTGTGTTTTGCCTCCCCTATTCTGATTTTTTCTTTCGTCTGCTTGTTCCTGCCATTTGGGGGTCACCTTCAAACTCTGCTTCCGTATCATAGTCATCCCCTTCTTCCTCTTCTGACCCACCAAAATCTTCATTCGAGTCAAAAATCTCTACAATATTCCTCTAGAAAGTCATGTTCTTGATGTGATTATATAGAATCACCATCAATCCTTCATGCATTGCAGGGTTAATATGGGGATTGGAAATGGCATCCTTAATCCCTACATTAAGGGAGCAGAAAAGATAGTATGGACGAGAAATCTCATCCTTGTGCCTAAAATGATTTAACAGAACAAAGTGGTTGCTATAGACCCTATTATATCTACCATCAAGTGTGATAAACTCCATAATTGCAAGTAAAACCTTCACCATATTAATTTGATTACCTTAGGTGAAAAACAGGTTTGGGTGCCCTTCACCAACTTAGCCCTTTCCTCGTCAGTCTTCAGGAACTTCTTCACAATAGTGTCAGAGATTTTTCTGTCCCTTTAAAACTTGATGCCCTCCATTAGAATGCCAGTGGCCTTTTCTATCATTGTCTTCATCACTTTAATCTTCCTATTTCCGATGGTGAGAGTCCCTTCATTCCAGCCCTTCTTGAAAATCTTGGTGATTTCAAGTCATTTCTCCTGCATTTTTTCCATAAATTTTGTCATCTTGGTAGCATGGAGGATGCTCCAGACCTATGGATGGCTCTTTCATTTCTCAATGGTTGTCGCCTCTGTTCTATTCCTTTTACCTCCCATGGTTCTATTAATTACAGTCTGAAGCTTCAAACTGATAACTTTCTTCTTACTAGAGTCTCTGTGAAAGCAACTTCGATTACTATAGAACTTTCTAGTGTAGTTGTTGGAGAGGGTTAAAATTGCCCATAAAGCATGTGAGATTACATTACAATGATGATTGTACTTCCTCCTCGGTAACCTACAATGCCAATTCCTGTTGCCACGACATTGATTTTCGCTTCGGGAAATGATACTAAATATGCCTGTGCTTACCATGTAATCTTTCATAAATAACTATATCACATGCCGCACATGGTAGATCCCTTTGGCCATTCTAGGTAATTATAGTTTCGCTCTGTACTGTTGCATTGGCCGCCTAGTCTTCACTTCAATTAGCCTCTCTGAAGACATGTGTGATGTGGCATTTCTTAAACCCCTTTAGCAGATCTCTGGCAGATTCTATGATGTTCTTGATGGTCCATGAGGGTTGATGATTGCCAATAACGCAGTTAATTATGTTTCTAGAGTCACCTTCCAACCAAAGAAAACTAGCCCCTAACTTGGAAGCTAATTTAATAGCTTGAACCACCCCCATAGCTTCCACTAAATGATTGGTTTGAATGCCTAAAGGATATGTGACCACTCCTATACAAAAGCTAGCCCCATTACGAATGATGCCACCACAACCAGTCAGGCCTAGGTTTCCTCTAGCCGCCCCATCAAAGTTGGCCTTGAACCACTCATTGGGAGGGAAAGACCAACAACATAGGCTTCTTTTGATTTGGTTAATGTCAATGCCCAAAGAGGCAGGGATTTTCCATCTTTTTAGAACATCAAAGTCCTCCTTGTTGCTACAACACTGCACTCCCTTGATCATCACATTGTCAACACAAATGTTTTTAATTTTGAGCCAGACCACTTTCGGGGTGTTAGTTTCATTCTTGAAAATTCTATTGTTTCTCTCTTTCCATATCCCCCAAAGGATATGGGCAAAGGAGAACTTCCAAAGATTTCTAATGCCATTGTTATTGGTGGAGAAATGCTAGGTTCCAAATAAATCCCGCATCTCCTCATGAAACACCCAATTCAGTCTCCACATCTGAAAAAAAATCCCCTAAATAGAAGTGGAAAGAGGGCAGTGTAAAAAGATATGGTTCATTGATTCCTCATTATTCATCAATGAATGTGATGTAAGAAATTTAGTTCTAGGTTATGCACACTATGGGATAGTTGGTAGCAATTGAATTTTATAGCTTGCAAACATCCTAACTATAGGATAAATGTAAATAAGCTTTCATCATCTCTTATTTCCTTTTTTAAGTTTTGTTGCATCTAACAAAAAAATTTCATCAAAATGGACAAGGAAAAGGTTAAGTTCATCATATGTGTCTTCTTCATGATCCCATGTATTCTATTGAACCTTTCTTAGATAAATTAGTTTATTTTATGATAGTGTTCTTTAGTAATAAAATGAGTCAGTTTTTTAATCTTACATGATTTCTAATGTAATCATTAAATGTCCTTTTCTATACTTGAGTGTTGTAAATTGTTTTGTATTGATTTATTATAATTGTTTGTAAATGAGATTTTGAAATATTGAGCTATATTGATTACTATCTTTTGCATAATTTTGTCTGCATTATTTAAAAAATGAAAGTTCTCTTTACAATTTTCCTAAGCCAATTTATTTGTATTCATCAAGGTTAGAGCATGTGTGTATATGAATTTGGCATCATGGAAAAGATTATTTCAAATTACAAATAGGTATTTTATAGTATAATAGAAGTTTACTAGTGTGATTTCCTAATTTGTACAATTTTATTTAGGCCAATATTTAGCCTAGATACAATAAAAGAAATATATCTACTAAACTAAAAGTACCACATTAATTTACAAAGCAATAAACAAAATGTTCTTCCAATTTGAATAGGAAATTTGTTCAAATCAATAAATGATTTGTATAAGTGGGTTAGGGGCCTAGCTCGATTGACGAGAGCTTCCAATGGTGAAGCATGAGGTCATGAGGTCTAGTCTCTCTCCAGCCCACGTGATATCAAAGGTCCTAAAGTCTAAACAAAATAATTTTTATAAATAAAATATAATATTAATACTCATACGTGTCAAAAACTGTAATAAATGTAATCATTTATCTATGGATATAATTCTAGTTATAATTTTCTTTATATGTATCTTATCTTATCTTGATTTTTCTCATATGATCTAGTATTTGTCAAATGCACGTTCCAAACTGCTTAAAGACTACAGAAGGCAGTGTAAACCACAAGCACATTCAACATGAGATGCGAATATGGACCACCCCAATCTAGAAGGTTAATCCAGTCGACACAATGGTATGAACTTCTTCCTCCGAGCTGCGTTGGATCGATCATAGTGCCGGCGAATTCACTATATGATAACATGTTCATTAAATTTGTTATAAAAATTTACAATGCTCTAGAATAATTTTCAATGATATTTGGATATAAGTAATCTGAAATGGTAAGTATATCCCATTCATAAGCAGGGATTACATATTTAGTTACGAATCATTTGACATCAAATCGAAGCCAACCTCCCAAAAAACAACACGGCATCCTCTTTCACAACAAGAATCTTGACTGGAGGTAGTTTGAACCCCTCCCACTTTCGTAGATCCCCTTTAATAAGCTGACAGAAGCTCGCCCTGCCCCTTCCTCTGTGTTCGATGAGCCCTTTAATCTTCTATCATTGGGCTCTCGGGTCAACCGGCAATGGAACTAGAGCCCATTCTCTAGTGAACCGGTTCCATCGAATGCTTTCGACAAAATGGCATACTGAAGTAGAAGGAAGTTTAGAGAAATCAAGAGCTGTAACTTGAATATAGCAGTATTTTTTAGTCTATTGGATTATAAAGAAATAGCCCCCGCCATTTTCTTGTTAGGGAAAATGGCAAGGCATTTAACAGGAGAAGGATCACCCTTACCTTGTCCTCCTTGTCCTCCATTTTCTTCTTTCCCTTGTCCATTGCCCTCGTTGCACACCAGCACAAATTTAGTAGAGGAAGAAATAGGGTTAACCGCATTGAAAACCACTTTTCAAAATGACTTTTGTTTTGGTTGAACTGACTCCCCATTTCCTTGAAAGCCTCTTCTAGAGTCGTCTGGAGGATTGGACTTCTCATCCATGCTATTACACAGAAGAGCTAGAGGCTACAGTACGAAGAGTAAATGCAACGGCTACCAAAGCTAGTCTAACACAAACACAAAAGAAAAAAATGCAAAAAACAAAAAGATAAACAACAAGAAGTCGTAGGATGCTTAACAGGGGTCTCTACATACTCTTAATAGCATACTGTTGTTGATCGGCTATTGACGGGATATAATTGACAATTAACGAAAAGACAAATGACAATGAATTGAGACTCTTGAAACTACTCTTCTGACATTGATGAGTGTTAGCTATGACTGTTGTACTCTCTCTCTTGCCTTTGAACACTCTGTCATTGTTCACTATCAGCATAGTTTTAATGTATTGGTGTGTGAAGTGACATTGATGAGCCTTAGCTATGACAGCTGCACACTCTTTGTTGCCTTTGAACACTCTGTCATTGTTCACTATTATCGACTATTAACTAAAAGACAAATGACAATGAATTGAGACTCTTGAAACTACTCTTCTGAAATTGATGAGCCTTAGCTATGACTTCTGCACTCTCTTTGTTGCCTTTAAACACTCTGTCATTGATCACTATCAGCATAGTTTTAATGTATTGGGGTGTGAAGTGACATCTGCCCCTGATTTCTGTGCATTGTCATCTTGAAACAAAGTCACGACATTGCCAACAAAACCCTCAGGTATTGAAGGTGCATTATCTCTTGTTCTTTGGAGCGTCTTTGACAGTGTCCTCTGTGTCATAAGTCTAAGATGGTGAGCTATTTCATCAGTCCTTAAGGCACTACCAAAAATGTCTTTGTTTCTCCATATGGGTTGCTAAAGATGTCTTTCTTCTTGATCTTTTGCATTGGATGATTTGTATGTTTGATTGATGAGGAACCATATTGAAGATTAAACAGAACTCCATCAAAATAACCCTATCTCTTGTAGATAAGATGTCTTTCTGAAATTACCTGAATTAACATAATCTATTGCTGTTGTTATAATGGGAAAGGCTGGTAGTTTTGTTACTTTTTATAAGTTCTTAAAACCAAGCATAATGCTTTTGACATTATCTTGACTCTTTTTGCATATAACTTCACAAAATATTTGGGAGATATCCATCTTGAAGCACTTAGTTTTTAATGAATTTGTCATGTGATATAAATATAAAGGTAACATTAAGTTATATTGATAATTAAATATAATTCCATCTTGTAAAAAAATAATTCATATTGGTACATTAAATATTGTTGGATAAGAAATCTATATATTAGAGATAACACATCTTTATATTTAGAAGAGTATGTGATGAACCCACAATAGTGATTTTCAATTGTGGGCCATTAAAAATCTATAAAGGGGGAGGAAAATGATTCTTCCTTCAAATAAATATGATTCTTTCCTTACTTTTGTTTAAAGGTCATTGCAAATAAAAAGTATATTATTTTATTATTTTCATCAATTAGATAATTTCCTTTTAACAAATGTACATTCATTTGATGTTTTTCACAATATCTTTTCAAGTTTTTATTTCTAACCCTTGTAAACTAGATGAGATTAATTTTCATAGTCCATGAATTAGAATGTAACTCAAAATAATTTTCCAAGTCTTCTTAGACTATACAAAATTACAGCCAAAGAGCTATTATTTCGATTTATAAAGTCTCTAATAGAATAAATTAGTAAATTTAACAATATAAATCAGCAATACAACAAACAACTTTGTCCATAGTGAAATTCTTTGCCAAAATATTTCTTCCCTTTCAATTTCTCCTCTCTTTTTCTCCGAATATATGCAACAAATATATATTTAAATATGTATTCTGTTTGATTTTCATGCAGTTGTTCCTTCCTTCAAACTTGGTGCTATGTCCTTTTGTAATCTTCCATCTTTGTTCTCCCACAACCCCAACTCTATATATCTTACTTTACTCTGTTCTTAGAACATTTTCTCTTTTTCCTATGGCTCTTTTTAGCATTGAAATATTCCTTGCAGAACTCTTCCAACACTCTTCCCTACATCCTCACACAACCACAATATCTTTTAAGTAGTAAAAATTTATTGAACTTGTGTCGACTTGAATTTCATCCTCAGAATGCTACCTGTAACAAGTTAGTTTCACAAAATACCAATGGAAATGCTATAGGAAATCCAAACTCAACCAATGAAACTACATGAAATACATATGAAATAAAAATACTAATATCACCTTCATGGTTTATGTCTCATTGTGTCCTAACTCCAATGTTCCTGGTTGCAGATGGTATGCTCTCAGACAAGCATTGATAGCTTCCAAGATGGCATATGAAGAATGAACTGATAACTGATAGTTCACAAATGCTATGATATCCAATACTACATGATTATGCTAAAATGATTATACTAAAATGCTAATAGCTAATTGCTTCAAGATTAAAACTCACAGATGCATAAGTTTCACAAATGATTGGCTTGCAAATTCACTTGAAATCTAACTCTCTCTCAACTAAAAGTCTTGATTTTATAGACCTTGAGAGGACAAGATGATGTGGCCTAGATCAACGGTCATGATCAGATCTGCAGATTTGGATGGCTATGAGCAAAGTTGAAGGTTGAGAGAATGGGGGAAGGTGAAGACAAGTCTCACTCATCTCACCTTGACTGCTGACTAAGGGAATTTAGGGATGGTTGGAGAAAATTTAGGCATGAGGGGACAAGTGGACTCAAGTCCCTTCTAAGATGTAGGGATGTTGGAGAAAATATAGAAGGAGGTTATGAAATATGTGTACGTACACAATATTTCATTAAATTCGGAGGTTGAAGATAAATGATGAATTAATATTTAAGAAATATTAATTTCCTTAGCCACATGTTTGATGAGTTGGCCAAGGGAAGATGAAGTGGAGATGGAAGGTGAGTTGGAAAAGGGGGATTAAATAATTTAAGAAATTATTTAATATTTGAGACTATAGGATAGGAGAATAACCATTAAATAATATATATTTAATTGATTAAAGGAGATAATTAAATATTAGATATTTAATTAATTAGAGGAATAGGATAGATGAATTAATTAATAAAATATTTCAATTAAATTAATTAATAGAAAGACACGAAATGAATTAAATAAATTAATCTTTTCAAATTAACTATTTAATAGAAGAATAAACATTAAATAAATATAAAATATTTATTTAATTGCTCATAGCCATTTTCATGTGTATACATTTTGCCCCTCTTTGAAATGATGTCGAGACAACATTGTTTCAAAGATTAAATCAAGTCTCGATAGCATTCCTGATGGAGATAAAAATCCTGATTGTGTGCCCCCTCGGGAGATTGATCGTGAAATTTTTGAAAAATTTGTTTTGAATGATTGATCTCATGATAATTGATATAAAATTTCATCAATTAAAATTCATTTACGAAAAAAAATAAAAAAATTGCCCCACTGAAAAGCATTAATTACCCTTTCAAATAGTAAATATAAAATTAACCAAGGTTAATTTTAACTTCATTTCATCCTTGTCAGCTTGTGAAGAAAATTGTCTAGGTGAGGTGGCGAAATGGTGATTCCTGTGGAGAACCATTGATCTAAGCGCATTCGATGATATCAACGACCTCCTGAGTATGTGGATCCAGTATGTATCTTATCCCGATCTTTTTTTGCAACTTGTCGTACCATTTTTCATGTTTTGTTTTTGGTGCGTTTTTTGATTTTTTGATTTTTTGCGATAGTTTTGGTATTAGGTTAGCGCATTTGCATTTAGTTTTAGCGCTTATGCATTTAGGTTTAGTTCTTTTGCTCATGATAGCACTTATGCTCATTTTGTTAGCGCATATGTCAAGGATGTTAGCGCATATGCATCGGTTAGCGCTTATGTTTTGTTTGTTAGCGCATATGCATTGTGTGTTAGCGCTTTTGTTGAAAATTTTTGTGCATATGCTTTGTTTAGCGCTTATGTTCAAGAATATAGTGCCTTTGTTAAAACATTTAGCGCATATGCTTTAAATGAATTTTTTTGATAGATGTAAAAGTAAAAAATCACTTTGTTGATTGAATTTGATTTTTTTGATGAGCATGTATGATGAATAGGTACTTGATTGATTGATTGCTTGATGTCATTTGATAGATTGATTTGATTTGATTGGATAGATTAGCTCTAAGAAACCGATTTAGTTTCTAATGTAAGAGCATAGCAGAGTTTTGATTTAACTCAGTGATTGATAGAAAACCATGATTGATAGGTTTTAAAATGATTTGATAGCTTTAGTTGCTTCAGTTTGATTTGATTGATTTGATAGATTAGCGATCACTTTGATTTGATAGATAAATAAGTGATGATTGATCTAATTTTCTTGGTAAATAGGAGAAACTTGATGTTCTCTAGTGTTGGGAGAAATTCCCGGTGATGCCACACTTAGTGTCAGAGCTTACATAGGCAGAGGTTAGACATATAGATGCATGTGGATTATGCCATTTGTTATACATGTTTGATATTACCCATAATAAGGGATTATTGACGGCATTATTTGAGAGATGGTACAGTGAGCATAACACTTTCCACCTGCCCACGATTGAGATTAGTGTGATGCTTGAGGATGTCTATAGGATTCTACACATCCCAGTGATCGGCGAGTTAGTGCAGTATGATGTTCATGATCATGTAGGGATAGAGGCTTGCAAAGCCATTTTTGTTGATGAGAGGATCTCTAGAGGAGAGATCCAATGGGAGGATATGGTTATATATTACAAGACTCTCCTTGTGATTCTTGCTGGTTTGATTGGAGGAATCATTTGTCTTGATAGGTGATCACGAGGTTTTGCTATTGGATGGGGTGAGATTCTTCAGAGTATGATGTAACATCGGAATTGATATGCTTGGGGTGTTTGTATTCGTGCACATTTATATCATGATCTTCATCAGGTGGTGTATGATGAGAGTGCTAGTCTGTCTACAAGATGCACACTATTGCAGATCTAGTGCTGGGAGCACATTGCTATCACTCGGCCTATCCATCATAGAGTTCATGGAGAGAGGCAGCCATATGTGTATCTATATGCAGGTATCCTTACTCAGCATACGCTGAGTAAGATGGAGTATTGGCGTTGGGTGCTTGATTCATTGGATAGTATTACTTGGAGATCATATGTTTATTGTGAGCCATGGATGGATGATGCATGGACATTACCATTTATTACACAAAGTAGATATCTTATTGGTCAGAATCCTTACATTATTGAGCGAAATTTGATGAGTTTCTTTCATAGATAGTTTGGTATCATTCAACCTATGCCTACTGGTGTCACGATATATGCATGGTGGTATAGAGATAGGCGAGGTTGGGGACCTTCTTTGTATTTTGAGATTGCTCACGCAGAGTTTCTTGCTACTCCTAGAGTGGCTTATGATATGAGATTGCACATTCTTGATCCTACTGTTACTGTAGATTATGCTCAGTATATACTAGCACATCCATTTCCTCATATTACTGATCCAACAGATCCTCCTCCCAGCTCAGGAGATGAGGATGATGATTCAGATGATCCCGATGTCAGCAGATGGAGACGAAGATGAGAGCTTAGAGCTGCTCAAGAGGCTAGGGGAGGTGGAGATGAGGGTGGGGATGGAGTTGGTGGCGGTAGGAGACTCGGATGGAGAGGGCAAATGAGAGTCTGTGGAGGACCTTTTGGACTAATTGGCAAGATTGGGAGACCGCATCCTATGGGTGGGAGAGATGGTGGACAGATTGGAAGGGATACTGGTAGGGTAGGGATGAGATCACCAAGAAGGTTTCCATTGACAAGAGGAGGTAGGATGACTGGACTGGATGGGGGTTGTAGAAGAGGCGTTGATTTTGGTCAAATTCAGCTAGACCCTAGGTTTATTGTAGCTCATGGTCGAGAAGATGAGGATCCAGAGGATCATGTGGTACTCAGACTGAGATTCCATCAAGTAGATAGGGAGGTGGTGAGGAGGGGATTGGGGCACCAGAGCATGATGTGCTAGAATAGGATGTGCCAGAGCAGGATACCATTGATAGTCTTAGAGAATAGATTGATTAGCTTTGAGCATAGGTATGGACTTTCATGGCTGAGAGGGATAGAGCTATCAGGAGACAATAGGATACTTTGGGTCTCCTTGGTCATATTCAACAAGTTGGATCAGGCACTCTCTTAGCTGACACTATTAGAGCACTAGTTTGGGCCGGGAAGGAGACTTCCCTTTGGTGATGACTATATGAGGATTTAGTCACAAAGAGCCAGAGAGAAGGTAGTTATCATACCACCAGGTTGATGGATACTAGTAGTGGTGGGGTCATGGGGCCTCCTTAGAGGAGTGCTGATCATGGGAGACATGTATCTAGAGGATCTTCTCACCCACAGCCACAGAGATGGACAAAGTCAGGTGGTAGAGGTACAGGACAGCCGTGAATTGATTTGGAGGCACTTGTATTGTTTATCTGATATCATTGTATACTTGGAATTTTATTGTTTTATATGAAGACATGGACTATTCTATATGATGATTATTTTGATTATACAATGATTACATGGATGATCTATATGATGATGATTTTTGCCTTTCTTTTCCTAATGATAATGATCTACATGATGCAATGATAAATGTTTTTGATTTTTGATTTTGATGACCTTGGATGCAACTTAAAATGATTACTAACTCAAATGATATGAATGAAATGATGCAAATGAAAATGATATTAAAATGTAAATGTTTTATAGTGATGATGATTATGAATCCTATGTTTAATCAAACGTATAATGATAAATGCTTATAATGATGAATGAATCTAAGAGAAAAGATGCAACTAAATGATTTGTAATGATTCTAAAGATGAATGCACCTAAGATGATCAAATACAAATTGTTTTTGTTTGTCCAAGCATACTCAATCTTTATTTATGACCATTGATCTCTTGATGAATTTATATTCTTATAATGCCACTGACAATGAATGCTTATAATGCAGATGATTAATGAACTAATCTAAAATGATCTAACTAGCAATTATACTGCCATTCTTCATATGCTTGTCTTGTAATAGTGCTTGGTTTCATCATTGAGCTTTAAAATATTGTAAGAAAATACAAGCAAATTGACATAAAGATTCAAGCTGACTTGAGTATTTCTCACATGGATTTTGATATAGAAAGTTAATACAAGCAACTTGATAAAATGAATCAAGTTGACCTGAGTATTGCTTGTAGAACAGACAAGGATTATCTCCTTTCACACATGACTTGGAATGTCCTCCTTGATCTTTTGCCGATCATATCCTGGGACAAGTACATACCTTAATAAGAGATAAACCACATACAGTAATGAAAGAAAAATAATCATTCCTCATTATAGCTTCTCTAGTCATGGACATCCTTGAGTCGCATAGAGTACATGATTAGCAATAAAATCAAAATATAAACACCGAATCTTGTATGTCATTCACATGTTCTTATGGCCATTAACTGATATAATCATCTTGATGAATGATCTTTGATAATCCTTTATTACTTCTTGGTTGATTCTTCGATTTTTGAGTTTCACGATTCAGTTTTCATAAAAGGCCTTGATCTTCATTGCTTTGTTGTTTGTTATCTATTTCAAAACCCTAGGTGTTTTTGGTTTTTCTAAGTATTTTGAATGTTTTGGATTTTCAAAGATTTAAAAGATTACCTGTGTAAAAGGAATTAGGATTTTTCCCCTAGCCAAAACAAAACTTTATTATGGATATATGAATTGATCAAGATCCAAACCATGGTAGGATACAAATACAGATTGATTGATTCTGATAAGATCTAAGACAGTGAATATGACAAGTGTGTCAAAGAATGATAATTGTTCGTAAGCAGCATATTTTCTACGAAATGGTTCAAAGCAATAGATGTGAAAGATGGAATGGATAAGCTAAGATAGATGGAAACGATAGATGTGATATGATTTGAGTGGATAGGTGCGCAAAGTGATCTCATAGATGGAAGAACTAACTTTTTAGATAGTGCATGTTTACCAGGTTTTCACCATATAAATTTATTGCATTTTTCTCTCTCTTCTCTCTCTCTCTTTTTTTTATGCTTTTTAGGGATTTTCTGCTTTTCTGATTTTTACTGATTTATTCAGGACTTTATATGCTTTTTATTGATTTTTTCCAAGACTTTATATCTCAAGTGTAGAATTTCTTGAGATGAATAGAATTGATAGGTTCATCCAACCAATCACCTTCAGGGGTAGATAACTTGTATGCTCCTGATCCATATGCTACTACTATGACAAAAGGTCCTAGCCAATTTGGTTCAAATTTTCCCTTCTTTTCTCAGTCTTGCTGATTTCTTGGATTCTCCCTTAAAAACTATATCTCCAATCTAAAAAATGTGTGGCTTGACTTTGTGGTTATAACTTCTTGCCATTATTTGTTGATATACTTTCAAATGATCAATTGCATTTTGTTGACGTTTCTGAATCAGTTCAAGTTCCCGGAGTCGAGAGACTCATTCTTCTTCTTATGGTATAAGACCTTTCAAGGATACTCGTAAAGAAGGTATCTCTACTTTTATAGGTAATATGGCTTCTGATCCATAGACCAAACAATATGGAGTTGCCCCTGTTGGAGTGTGGATGCTGTTTGGTATGCCCACAGAGCAAGATTGAGGTGAATGTGCCAATCTTTTTGAGCTTCATTGACTGTTTTCTTTAAATTTTTCAAGGTAGTTTTGTTTGATGCCTCAGCTTGACTATTTCCCTGTGGATAATATGGATTAGAAAACCTATGTTGGATGTGAAATACTTCACATCTTGATTTTTGAATGGTCTTCCATTATCAGTGATAATGGTCATAGGAACTCCATAGCGACAAATTATATAATTCAAAATGAATGATGATATTTTTTTCCTATCACTATTGTTAGAGGCACAAGTTCAATCCATTTAGTGAAATATTCAGTAGCAGTCAGAATAATCTTATGTGCATTAGAAGATGAGGGATTTATCTTTCCTACCAAATCAAGGCCCCATTGAGAAAATGGCCATGATCCTATCATAGGATATAATTCTTGTGCTGGTGCATGAATGAGATTCCCATGGATTTGACATTGTTTGCATTTTCTAGCATATGTGAATGAATCTCTCTCCATAGTAAGCCAATAGTAACCCATATGAAAAAATTTATTAGCCAGTGTTAAGCCACTTGAGTGTGTGCCACAAATACTTGCATGA
Source organism: Cryptomeria japonica (assembly GCF_030272615.1). Classification (NCBI taxonomy): domain Eukaryota; kingdom Viridiplantae; phylum Streptophyta; class Pinopsida; order Cupressales; family Cupressaceae; genus Cryptomeria; species Cryptomeria japonica. Next base: position 768,396,736 of record NC_081409.1, on the reverse strand, counting down.
ACTTCATTAAGAACTTTCTCAGATTCTTCTTGTTCAAGACATCTCAACAAAGTACCATCTAGACCATGCCTATATAGGATATCTACAATAATAGCATAGAGAGATGACTGATGGATAAAATTCCTTTTCTAATTGCAGGATAGGTCAAGAGGAAGGATATTCTCTTTTAAGTACTGATAAGTTTGACCATATAAGGATTGACTGGTTCCTGATATATGGAAAATTTGATAGATATGCTAGGATTGAATGGTAGGGGTTAAGATATCTTCCACAAGAAATTCGTAACAATGTTGATTCTGCTTATTTTGCAAGAGAGATGCTATTGTAGCCATTGCATCTACTGCTTTATTCTCATTTCTTGGAATTTGGGTGAATGATCTTTCTTTAAAGTGTTCTTTACACTCCTCTACCAACTATTTGTATGACATGAGTTTATCATCATTAGTTTGATAATCATCATTTATTTGGTTGATGATAAGTTGTGAATCACCATAGACATGTAATTCTTTGACATTCCATTCAATGGCCATTTTGAGCCCAATAGCCAATGCTTCATATTCTGCAGTATTGTTTATGCATGGAAACCACAGTCTGTATGATTTTGGAATTGTGTGTCCCTGAGGTGTGATGAAAAATATTCATGGGCCTGATCCATATTGTGTATAAGAACCATCAAAGTAAAATTCCCAAAAGTTTGTACTTACTGTCAGAATGTCTGCATCAGGAAATTCAATATGAAATGGTATGTCATTTTGTAAAGGAGCTTCAGCCAATTGATCAGCAATGACCTATCCCTTGATAGCTTTTCAGTCAACATACTCTATATAAAATTCACTCAGTATCATAACCCATTTGGCTAGTCTTCTTTTCAATGTTGACTTGCTCAACAAATACTTTAGTGGATCTATCTTTTCTATTAGTTTCATGGAATGAATCAACATATAATTTCGTAGCTTCTGATTTGCAAATACAATTGCTAGACATGTCTTCTCTATTGAGGAATAATTTAATTTATAGCCAACAAGTGTTCTACTGATATAATACGCTGCTCTTTCTTTTCCTTCTTCATCATGTTGAGCTAGGAGAGCTCCTAATGATATATTTGTCACTGAGATATAGAGCAACAATGGTTTCCCTTTGGTTGGTGATACCAGTACTGGAGGATTCATGAGATATTCTTTGATTTTCATAAAAGCTTCTTCACATCATTGATCCCATTTGAATGGAATATTCTTATGTAGAAGATGGGTGAATGGACGACATCTATCTGCTAACTAAGAGACAAATCTCCTGATTGATTGCAATCTTCCTTGTAAAGATCGCAATTGACTTATGTTCCTAGGTGACTCCATCTCCATGATGGCTTTGACCTTTTTAGGATCTATTTCAATTCAACAAAGTGATATAATGTACCCAAGAAATTTTCCAGAGGTTACTCCAATGCACATTTCTTTCGATTTAATCTCAACTGATATCTTTCCAGCTTTTAAAAAGTCTTGCTTAAGATATTTAAATGTTCTTATCTTGTATGAGATTTTGCAAGTATATCATCTACATAATCTTGCATAAATGTATGCATAATGTCATGGAAAATTGTCGTCATAGCCCCTTCATAAGTTGCTCTTGCATTCTTAAGCCCAAATGGCATAACATTCCAGCAATACATTCCCCATGTACAAGTGATAGCTGTGTTTTCTTGATCTTCAGGTGCAATTCTTATTTGATTATATCCTAAAAAACCATCTATTAATGAAAACATCTCATGTCCTGCTGATAAGTCCACAATTATATCAATGTTTGGTAGCGGGAAATCATCTTTTGGACATGCTTTATTCATATCTCTAAAATCTGTAAAGACTCTTATGCTTTTATCTGGCTTTGACACTGGTACAATACTTGAAACTCATTCTGGATAAGCAACAAGTCTTATAAAACCTACATCTAATAGTTTCTTCAACTTCATTTTTACAAGAGGAGCAATGTGTGGATGCATCTTTCTTAGCTTTTTCTTAACTAGTTTTTCTTTTAAATCCACATTAAGATGATGCATGATAAGATCTGGATTAAGTCCTGGCATGTCTGAATAGGACGAAGCAAAATTTATTTGTCTTTGCTTAAATAATTCCATGTATTCTTTCCTCTCTTCATCCGATAATGAGGCAACATAATGAAGTATTTTAGGGTCCTTTGATGTACCAATGTTTACTACTTCTGTTGGTTCTATCAAGATAGTAGATCTCTCCTAAAAATATGCAAGAAGAATGTTAAACTTTCCATGTTTTGGCACCTCAAAGAGGTTTTCACCATCAAATACATCCTTTATTTTCCCTTTTGATTGATCTAGTGTTTCCATGAAATGGTTTTCAACAGTAGGTCTCTTTAATTGTTTTATTTTAATTTTGTGTCTGGAAAGTTTTGCATTCTCCTGACTACAAGAAATGTTACTTGATTCTGTAATGGAATATATCTTAGGTGTTATGGGTTTGATAACATTAAGATACACGACTAAGTCATGATCATTAGAAAATACATCTAATTCAGGGTTTTCTAAATTATCCCAATCAATTAATTTAAGATGAAGAAGGGGTAAGTCATAATCACTGTCATCATTAGGTGCCTCAAAGTTCATGACATAATGATCATAATTTGGCATAGAGTAGGTAATTTCATAGATTGAATGATTTTGAGAATTATCTCTCCCAAGCATCTCCCAATTATTTCTAACAAAATCAGTATTAGTATTTTTTGGTTCACACTCAAATGGTGCTTCAATTGACATTTTTCACTTAAACGAATGGATTATATCAACACACATGTCTTTAATACTGCAAATTCCTTCTTGATTATTTTCAAAGACTTCATGTGCATTTTGGAGTTGACATACTTGTGTACGTGATAAAGAGGATTCTTTTTCTAGATTTTGTCTCCTTTCAAACTCAGCTTCTTCTAGACTAATAGTCAATCCTACTTGACTATTTCTTAATTCTTCTATGGTTCTACCACATCTTGATACATATTGTTCTTCATTTGATGAAAATCTTATATTTCTAGATGCTTGATCTATCCCGGTTTGTACTTCTTGTCGCATTACTTCTTTATCTTTGTCATTCCTTTTCCTTTGTTATTTTGCATATGCCTCTTTTCTCTGAATTCTGAGTTCTTCTCATCTTCTTTCTAATGCCATCTTTTGTTTTGTATTAAATAAGTCTTCCTCTATAATTGTTGTTATTCATACTCATTTGAGTCTGTCTCTGAACAGTGGTCTAGAACTACCCCACTATACCATACAGGGATGTTACATGGTGCAAAAATTTCCTTGATTTCTGCTATGTCTATTTTTACTACTTCAGGAATATCTTGTTCAGATTCTATATTTGCTTGTATTTCTTGAACTTGTTGAAAAGATTCTTCTTTTCCTTTGATGGTAATTTCTTCTTCTTGCTTCTCATGTTCTTCTTGTTTCTTTTGTTCATTGGATACTAAATATGCTGCTTGATGTAGTTTTTCTTGCCAATTTTCTTCTTTAGAGACTGATTTCTTTCTCCACTTTGATTGTTGATAATTATGGTGTTTTTTATTTGACTTTAGATATCCCAGTCCCGACTTATCTTATTTAGATTGTGAGTGGGGACAAATTGGTTCTAAAATACCCTGATGTTGTTTACCAATTGGTTATTTTCCTTCATATCCCATCTTTTGCATCATTTCATAACCTTTGCCATATTGTTTTATGGGAATATTAACTTCTGCAGCTGTTTCTATAGTTTCATTTTCATCCTTGTACAACCAACCAAGAATGTCTTTGTCTTCATTTTCTTCTTCAAGAGTTCCAGCTCTAACAAATGTTCCTTTAAACATATCTTTTGATCTTTTTGATGTCTTTGATTAAATACCTATAAGATTTCCATATGACTTAGGGGAAAGTGGAAAATTATGCAAAGAATATTTTCCCATTCCTTCATCATTTAATTTGAGCTTTTTCTCAAAGGTTTCCCATAACTTTTCTTGAATTTCTTTGGTAGGATATACTAATTCTTTGTTATGTGGAACTCTTGTATCTTGTGTTGGCTTCAAATTATTGCAATATTGACTAGAATCTATAATTATAGTGATCTCTTGTCCTTCATGGGGAAATTTTACAGATTGATGATATGTAGAAGGAACTGCTTGCATATTGTGCATCCATGGTCTTCCTAGAAGAATGTTGTAAGAGAGGTTCAAATACAAAACCTGACACAATGTATTCCATTCCATAGGTCCTATATTGATTGGTAACACAACAGTTCCTTTAGAAGAACGTTCTGCTTCATCATAAGCTTTAATGGTTATTTTCTTCTTTGCATCCACTGCATTTTATGAATATCCCAAATCTTTTATCAAACTTAATGCACAAATGTTTAAGTTGACTCCACCATCTATGAGTACGCATTTGACATGAGTTTTATTAATGGTGACTTCAACATGTAAGGGAGCATTGTGAGGATGTTGTAGGGATACGTCATATTTTTCAGAAAATGATAAGCAATGAGGAGCTATAAGGTATCCTACCATGTTTTGGAACTGATCTATATCCAAGTCTTTTGAAACTGTTGTTTCCACTAAAGCTTTCTCCAAAATTTCCTTATGCATAGGTGAAACTTTAATAAGTTCCAGAATTGATATTTGAGCGGGTATTCTTTGTAATTTCTCTACTAAATTGTATTGTTGTGAAGTGGATATTGGGTCTTTTGTTATGCCTGGAAATGTAACCTTTGCTTTGCTTCTTGTAATAACATTGATGGTCTCTGAAGATGGATTATCTTTAACAATGATAACATTTATGACATCATCATATGTATAAGTGTAGTTCACTTTGGCTTTTCCTTTGTCATATTTTAATTGTGATGGTTCACCTTTGTCATAATTCGGAAGTGGAGTTTTGAAAGCTAGGTGTGATTCATTTGTCTTGTGGCTATCGACTATGATAGTTTCATTATCGATTATATCTTAAATAAGGTGTTTCAATATTTGACAATCATTTGTTTGGTGTCCTTTATTCCGATGGTAATTGCAAAAATGGTTGTCATTCCACCAATTTGGCTTGACTGGTGGTTCATAACTTCTTGCTTCAAGTAAAACAATCAATTTGTTAGCAAGCAAAGTTTTTAAAACTAATTCCAATGGTTCTCCAACATTTGTGAATTTCCTCCAAGGATTGGAGAAGGACTTGGTCTTATTATTTTCTTGATTGTTATTTCTTGGGATTTGACTTGATAGATTAAAAATTGGTTGTTGTTGTTTTGTAGCACTATTATCATCATTTCCTCCATTGCTGACATTCCTATTCTTTGACCAAAACTTGGGTTTGTCATTGTTGTTGTTGTTGTTATTGTTGTTGTTGGAATTATTGTAAAGTTTTAGCTCCCCTTTCTTTACCATCGTGTTCCCTATTTTCAGACCATTCTCAATCATCTTGGCAAAGGAAGGAGGACATTGCATTCTTAGTTGATAACTCATTTCACTGATAAGATTATCAATGAATATGTCCATTTTTCTTGATCAGGCACATCTCTTGGATACCTATTAAACATGCATTTCCATCGTTGTAAGAAGATCATAAAAGATTCACCATTCTTTTGTTTAACATTGCATAAATCCAACATTGTTATCTCATTCCTTATATTGTAGGAGTATTGTGAAATAAATCTATTCACAAGTTCTTCAAAAGATTTGATTCCAGATGGTAATCTTGAAAACCACTCCATTAATTGTCCATTTAAACTCCTAGGAAAGATGCATAAGCTAAGTTTCATCAAGGGAAAATTCCATGCTCATAGTACAAAACTCCCTAATGTGATATTGAGGATCGGATTTTCCATCGTATTTGTCATATTTAGGGATCTCGTAATGCTATGGAAATGGTACCATATTCATTTTTTTATCGAAAAGATATGCGCATATAACTTCTAATGAATACTTCTAGGAGCTTGTTCCATTTTGCATATCTTGCATCTGTTGTTGTAGAGTTTGCATTTGTTGGGTAAGGTTTAACAATGGATTATCCATATAATTTCTCTTTATTTCTTCATAAGTTCTTTTATCACTACGCTCTTTTCTTGTATCATCACATTCTTTTCTCATCTCTTCATGACCTTCTTTGTTTAGATCTTCATTGTTTGGATCATCTATGTTTTTGGTGTTACTTGCCTCTGCATCTTGTTTTAAGCTTTCTATGTTAAAATCTTGTGGTAATTTAGCTCCAGATTTTGCCAACATTAAGAGATATTTCTCTTTTTGTTTTGCCAACAATTTTTCCATTAGCCTATCAAATTTGAAATCTTGCTCGAGGTCTCTAATGGTGCTATTGACTACTTCTTCCTCAACAACGGTATACCCAAAAGTTTGGAATACAAGATTATCTTCTTCCTCCATTTATTTTTGTTATTTTATAAGTTGTTCATATTGAGCTCTAGTCCAAATTAGCATGTGATTATTTCAAAAAAATTGAAATTTCCAAAGGACAAAGTCAATACGTAATTATTGGTTTAGGAAGATAAGCTTTGTTGATTTTACCGCTATTATTTGTTCACTGTGATAAGGTGTCTCTTTGTTGAAAAGCACGTCCTTGCAAAATTTCTTTGTCAAACTCTATACCGTAGCCACATAAGTAGTGACAAAAATGGTCTAGGAATGTCCTATGTTTTAATAAGATCTTCCAATTGATATACAAGAATCTTATTCTTTTCTGAGTAGCTTTATAACTGGGTTTTCTTTTCTTAAGGGGATGCTTACAAGTCATATAAGCATCTGACAGTTTACAAGTTTGTTTGAATCAAATGTTGGTGCAATTCTAATTTTGATATAACCTAGGTTCAAAATAGGAAAGATATATCTAAGATTATGAACATAGGATAAATTGATCAAGTTTCGTGATAGAGGATTTGATTATCCTGATGAGAGACTTGACAATGATGTTGATCTTTTGCACTTAAGATGTTTGAATCAATAGCTTGTTGAATGTTTATGCTTATAGAAACATTTTGGGAATTGCCTATTGGATTAGTGACCTAGTTCTTGACCTAGTTTGAAAATAGGTGATGGTTTAGAGACAAATCTACTCAAGAAGTATTTTGATACCGATGTTTTGACACTTTAGTTTGATCTAGTGTTCAAATGTTGGAAATCCTTTGTATTACCCTTTTGATCAATTTTTCCGACAATTGGTTGGATTTTTGCTCACTCTTAGATAATAATTTTCTTCAATTTATGACCATTTGGAACATGTAACAAACATAGACGACACAATGTTTAATAAACAAAATGCACAAGCAAGTACAAATCTTATGGCAGGCTGAGGCAGTAATTTTTGAATCTCACATGGGGTTTCCCCTGAGGCTACACTATTCAAAGAGGATATTTAAATGCTTGACCCCATTGGCTCCACCCTCAAAAATCCTTCGGGAAAGCCAAGCACCAGTTTCCATGAAAACTCTCCATGGAAAACTTTATATCTCTACTAATAACCGTATGTGGGTGAGCCACTGTAGAGGTCCGATCTCCTATGCCAACAATTAGAAGCATTTTGGCAACTAGTACAAGAGGTTTTTAGCAAAACCTTCCAGTCATGTGGCCATACATGCGGCACTTTCAATTCTGTAAATAGAGAAGGTTCCTAGCCTATAGAGGTTACGCTCCATAGGGTTTATGGAGAAACATAGTGTTGGTATGAACTTATCAGCACATGTTGTTTGGCACTCTCATAAAAAACATGATTTATTTAGAGTGGATTGGAAGGACATGGTATTAGCCCATTTCCACTTTAGGTCATTCCCCTCTCACTAGCCCCCTCAAGGTAGCTCAAGAAGGCAGGCCCTCTAAAGGATTTAATTTCTTGAAAGTAAAGAAAGCATAAAAGAGTGGGTTTGGCATTTTGATCACCCAATTAAGGGGAGAGCATATACCACCACTTTTGAGACACAAATAATAAGTTTTATTTTTAACTTTCTATAGCAATGTGATCTATCCTCTATTTGGAGATGTTTCTCCAACAAGCATGGTGTTTATTTTAGCCTTTTTAAAAGTGTACATGCAACTAGTTCAGAGAAGTTACTCAAAATGCAAGTTGCACGCTATCAATTTATCCCATTAGTTAAACTAAATGAGAAGGACATGATATATTACTTTCCAAAATAGAGCTTTTAATTAACTAGGTGAGGAAATGCATAAAATTTGCCTTAAACACAATCCTGCACATGCATGTCAGTAGTTTGAAAAATTTAAGTTCTTGGACATTCGGACCTACAAGAAAATTATGTCAGTTGTAAACAAAAACCCTATTCTAACAAATGCGCTATCTTTCACCTCAAAAGCACTAATCTTTAGGAGAAATGCCCTAACTTGCACTACAAAAGCACTGCTATGTGGACTCGAAAGCACGACTTCTTTAACAAATGTGCTAACCTAGAGGACAAAAACTCTAACTTGTGATGCAAATGCATAGATTTTCAAACAAAAGCGCTAACCTACATGACATATTGTTAGGTCTCGAAGACAACTGAGAGGGGAGGGGGGGGTGAATCAGTTGTCAGATAAATTCAAACCAAAAACAACTTAACCAACTTAATGCTTAATACTAGTAAACCAGTTAAGTATGTCGATAGACAGTGTTAACAGTTAATTTCTATACTGATAAAGATTAATGCATGAAACATAAACATAAAGTCATCCACAACACATAACACCAATATTTGTATACATGGAAACCCTGTAAGGGGAAAAACCACTATGGGAAACCTTACCCACAATCAGATGATACTACTACAGATAGTAAGTGTACATAAATGGGGTCTGCACATGCAGAAAGGCCAAGCGCCTAGAGCTCACTGCTTAATCACAAAATGGGAGTCACACTGACTACAATTGGATGGTTAAATCTAGTAAGAATGTACTGCTCAAAATAGCATCTTCATATGTTGGATTCAGTACCAGTGTAGTTCTGATTGTCTTCACAAAAAACCCTCCTTCAATATTCAAATGATGTCTATGTGTATAGCTCTTCTTAATCTCGCATATACCTTCACACAATCCTTTTTCACATTCCACACCTGATCTTACAAATAAGATCTTACATTTATACCATAACCTAAGACCAATTTTAGTAGGTCAGCTCTACAAGATATTATAGTAAAAACATTTTACAAATAATACAATATTCGATGCAATAATCGATTGAACATATCAGCTTAATGCATTTACAACAATAATTAATCATCTCCATAGCGTGCCATGCTGATTTGGAAAAGATAATCTGCCAGTGTAACCCTAGACCTATTTGCTGGTAACAACAAATATGCAAATATGAATATACCAATAAACAAGACTCTAGGACAAGATGTCCAAAAAATGTCTTCGACATTACCAAGTGTTTTCCATATCATTCCAAGTGCCAGTGATCATTATATCTAGCTGGTGTACCAGATACCAATGATTGTGCATGAGTCGCTTGCTTGCCGGTGAATGTTACTGATTCTCCAAAGTGCTAGAGTTTTAGTAGGTGTTGACATCAATGACAAAACCATACCAAAATACAACCAATATCCCCCTTTGGCATTGATGGCAACACAAGACTTAAAAACCATCAAAGTGCCAAAACAGAAATGCCAAATACCAAAAACCAACAATCTCCAAAAAGAGATCATAACCAGAAATCAAAATACAAATACAAAGAGTAATAATCTCTCCTAAACAACAATCTCTCCCCTTGGGAGCAACATGTATTTTCCTTGTGTTTTTCAAAGTTTTTCCATATCAATCTCTCCCCCTTTGACATCAAATGCCAAAGTTACAATAAAAACCTAGTTCATATACAAAATACCAATCAATTCAATATACCAACTTCTCCCCCTGAGAAGTAGCTACCCATCAAAGCCAGAAAAAAGATTTCTCTATTAATTATGTCGGTTGATGTCAATCATCAACTGTCTAAGTCTCTAGCAGTGGTGGTATGACTCCAAGCTGATCTCTAAGATATTCATAAGTCTTCTTAAGCAAAGGTTTAGTGAAAATATTTGCAATCTGCTCTTTAGTATTCACATAAACCAGTTTTATCTCCTTTGCTTCAACATTTTCCTTTAGAAAATTTAGTTTGATAGAAACATGTTTGGTTTTAGAATGCAAAACCGCATTCTTAGATATATCATTTGCTGTAGTGTTATCACAATAGATAGTAATAGGTTCCTTGTATTTTACTTTTATGTCTTTCAACATTTTCTTAAGCCATAGTACCTTTGTACAATTAGTTGCTACTGCAACATATTTTGATTTTACTGTTGATAAAGATGTACAACTTTGTTTCTTACTCAACCAAGAGACTAATCTGTTTCCAAGAAAAAATGCTCTGTCAGTGGTGCTTTTTTTATCATCCACATCTCCTACCTAATTTGCATTTGTGTATACACATAATTCAAAGTTTTCATCTCTGGGGTACCATAATCCAAGATTTATAGTGCCTTGTAAGTATTGGAAAATCCTTTTTACTATTGATTCATGATTTTCTCTAGGATTACGTTGAAATCTTGAAATAATACATACTGCATTCATAATATCAAGTCTGGTTTGTGTTAAATACAGTAAACCTCCTATCATAGATTTCTATCTAGTTGGATTAACAGGTGTAGATTCATCCCTTTGTGATAATTTGTCATTTGTTGTCATAGGTGTGCTTACTGGTTTAGAGTTTTCCATTCCAAATTTATTTAGTAACTCTTTTAAGTATTTGGATTGAATCAAGAATATACCTTTATCAGTCTGTGAAATCTGCAATCCTAAAAAGAATTTTATTTCTCCAATCATAGACATTTCAAATTCTTGCTACATTTTAATAGAAAATTCTTTACATAATCCATCTTCTCCTCCAAAGATTATATCATCAACAAATACTTCTATAATCAAGATGTCATCATTAGTTACTTTATAATATAAATTGTTGTCTACATTTCCTTTAGTAAAACCAATCTTTAAAAGATACTTATCCAATGTTGCATACCAAGCTCTTGTAGCTTGTTTTAATCCATACAGAGCTTTTCTTAACCTGCAAACCATATCATTGTCATCTGTCAAAGAAAATCCATTAGGTTGTTCTATGTAGACTTCCTCTTCAAGATCTTCATTTAAAAATGCACATTTAATATCCATTTGATAAACTTTGTAGTTCTTGTGTGCCGCAAAAGCCAAAAACAATCTGACTGCCTCAATTCTAGCTACCGGTGCAAAGGTTTCATTGTAATAAACTCCTTCCTTTTGATAATATCCCTTACACATTAGTCTTGCTTTATTTCTGACAACCTTACCATGTTCATTAAGTTTGTTTCTAAAAACCCACTTGGTTCCAATTACATTTTTATCTTTAGGTCGGGGAACTAATGTCCAAGTGTTGTTTTTCTCAATTTGTTCTAATTCTTCTTCCATAGCTTTAATCCAAAATTTATCTTCACATGCCTCATTAACAAATGATGGTTCAATTTGAGAAATAAGACATACCTCTTCATTTTCCAATCTTACTCTTGTCATAACTCCTTTAAATTTGTTTCCAATTATCTAATCTTCAGAATGATTCAATCTTACATACCGAGGTGTCTTTGTTTGTTGTTGTTCCTTAGTTATTGTGGAATCCTCAGATGATACTGGGGTAATTGTATCTTTATTCTATACTGGTGGATTCAGTGTAGGTTCATTTGTCAAAATTTTTGCTGCCGGTTAAGAGTCTATATACCTTGAAGTTCCTCTAAATTGTTCATCAATCTTTACATTTGTACTTTAAACAATTTTCTGCAATCTTTTGTTAAAACATCTATATGCCTTTCTCTTAGATGAATAACCAAGAAATATTTCTTCATCACTTCTAGGATCAAATTTGTCAATATACTCATGTCTTCTGATATAAAATTTACTTCCAAAAATTCTGAAATACTTAAGAGTAGGAGTATTACCAAACCATAGCTCATGAGGGGTCTTACCGGTTTCACCTCTGATGTGAACTTTGTTGAATGTATAGACCGCTATACTGACTTCCTTTCTCCAATATACATGTGGTAGGTTTGCTTCTGATAACATACATCTTGCTGCATCCAAGATACTTCTATTTTTCCTTTCAACAACTCCATTTTGTTGTGGTGTCCGAGGTACTGATAGCTGTCTTCTGATTCCATTTACTTCATAGAATGTATTAAATTCCTTAGATGTAAATTCACCTCCTTTATCTGATCTTAGACATTTGATTTTCTTACCAGTTTCATTTTCTACCATTGCTTTGAACAGTTTGAACTTTCCAAGTGCTTCTGATTTTTCTCTGAGAAAAGTAACCCAACACATTCTAGAATAGTCATCAATGATTAGCATGAAATATCTATCACCTTGTAAGATTTTAGTTCTAGTTGGACCACATAAATCAGTGTGAATCAAATCAAGAGCATTATTGGATTTTTCTGGAATACTTTTGAAACTAGCTCTAACTTATTTTCCAAATTGACATTCCTTACATACTGTATTCTGAGGTTTGACAATTTTAGGTAAATCTCTAACTGCCTTAGTAGTACTGATCTTTACCATGCAATCAAAGTTTACATGACAGAGTCTCTTATGCCATAACCAACTTTCATCAATATATGCATTTAAGCATGTCTTTTTACTATTATTCAAATGAAAGATATTACCTCTAGTCTGATTACTAGTTGCAATTTCCAAACTAGTTTTATTCATGATTTTGCATTTTTTATTTTTGAATTATAACTGAAATCCTTTCTCAACTAATTGACGAACATTTAAAAGATTATGCTTTAATCCTTCAAGATAGTAAACATTGTCAATGTTATGCTTACCATCAAGAGATATTGTACCCTTACCTTTGATTGAACAAGCTTTGTCATCTCCAAATCTCACTAAGCTTCCATTGTATTCTTGAAAGTTTAAGAATTTACCTTTGTCTCATGTCATATGATGTGAGCATCTTGAATCAATGATCCATTCATCCTTTACTTCAACTTTAGCTGCTAAGGCCTGTACTACCAATTGAGAAGTAGGTGTCAGTTGATCTTCTGTTATAGAAACAAAAACCTATCCATTGTCTATTGGATCCTCATCAGAATCATCAGTCACACCTTCATCAGCAATGTAACAAGATTTGTCTTTATTCTTCTTAAATTTGTATCTCTGATATTCATGGTGAGGCTTGTATGTTCTTCTAGCTTCTTCTCTTAGTCTAACATGTCTATCAGGGCATCTCGAAGCCATATGACCAATCTTATTGTAGTTAAAACATTTAAAGGGTGCTTTACCTTCATACTTACTTCCAACTGGACCTTTAGGCATTTTTATTGCAAATAGTGCTTCAAGTTCTTCAATTTCTTCATTTTCTTTCCTGCTTTTTTCAAGTTCTCTTGCATAAAAGGCTTTCCAATTAGATTTGTCAAATGATGGAGCAGATGATGTTGATGCTTTAAAGGCCAAATATGTCTTTATAGTAGCAACAAGACTAAATTCTTCAATTTTAAAAGCTGAAAGTTTCCCAATTAGTGTATCCCTAATAACTGATGTATTAGGCATTGTTCTTAACTCATTTATAGTAGGGACTTTCATTTTACATGCCAGTGGAAATCCTCTTAAAACTTTTGAAACAAATTCATCTTCACTTAAGGTTCCTCCACAACATTTAATACCCAAAACAATCTCATTTACTCTTTCCATAAAAGCATAAATCCTTTCATCTTCTTCCATTTTTAGATGTTCATACCTGACCTAGAAGCTTTCAATTTTTGCAATTTTGACTATGGAATCTCCTTCATTCATTGTTTCCAAATGATCCCAAATAGCTTTAGCAGTAGACCTATCTGATAGTCCCATGATTTGTTGATCTGATAATGCACTCAAAAGTGCTTCTCTTGCTTTGCAATCATTTTCCTCATCTTTAGTCAAGTTGGTTGGAGTGGGTTGACTCTGAGTAGGAGTAGTATAAGCATTCTTTGTAACATCCTAGATGTCTTTTACAATGCAATTTAGATGTGTCTCCATTCTGATCTTCCATATGCCATAGTTGGTTCCATCAAGTTTAGGACTGTCCTTCCTAAAATAGTTAGTAGACATTGGATCTCCTCAAGTTGTTAAACTTTTGCAAAAGAGGACTAGGCTCTGATACCAATTGTTAGGTCCTAGAGACAACTGCGAGGGGGGGGGTTAAATCAGTTGTCAAATAAATTCAAACCAAAACAGCTTACCCAATTTAATGCTTAATACCGGTAAACCAATTTAATATGTTGGTAGATAGTTTTAACAGTTAATTGCTATACCGATAAGGATTAGTGCATGAAATATAAAGAAACAGTCATCCACAACACATAACACCAATATTTGTATGTGGAAACCCTATAAGGGGAAAAACTACGGTGGGAAACCTTACTCACAATCAGATGATATTACTACAGATAGTAGGTGTACATAAATGGGGTCTGCACATATAGAAAGGTCAAGCGCCTAGAGCTCACTGCTCAATCACAAAATGGGAGTCACACTAACTACAGTTGGATGGTTGAATCCAATAAGAATGTACTGCACAAAACAGCATCTTCATATGCTGGATTCAGTACTGGTGTAGTTCTAATTGTCTTCACAAAAAACCCTCCTTCAATCTTCAAATGATGTCTGTGTGTATAGCTCTACTTATTCTCGCATATACCTTCACACAATCCTTTTTCGCATTCCTCACCTGATCTTACAAATAAGATTTTACATTTATACCATAACCTAAGACCAATTTTAGTAGGTCAGCTCTACAAGATATTACAATAAATTTTTTTTACAAACAATACAATATCTGATGCAATAACTGATTGACCATGTCGGATTAATGTATTTACAACAATAATTAATCATCTCCATAGCGTACCATGCTGATCTAGAAAAGATAAACCTATCGGTGTAACCCTGGACCTATTTGCCAGTAACAGCAAATATGCAAATATGAATATACCAATAAACAAGACTCTAGGACAAGATGTCCAAATGATGTCTTCAACATTACCAAGTGTTTTCCATATCATTCCAAGTGTTGGTGATCATTATATCTTGTCGATGTACCAGATATCGGTGACTGTGCATGAGTCACTTGCCTGCCGGTGAATGTTGCTGATTCTCCAAAGTGCTAGAGTTTTAGTAGGTGTTGACATCAATGACAAAACCATACCAAAATACCAACACATATGCGTTAACCTGTGATGCAAATGCGCTAACCTATTAAACAAAAGCACTATCAGAATTCACACATGTGTTAATCTGCATTACAAATGCATTAATTTTACTTTTGTGAGACTTTTAGAGGTATATGCAAGGTCCATGAGCCCCCGGTGGGTGCCAAAATGTGTCCACTTAAATTTCATCTTTAGAATACTGCCTGTAACAAGTTAGTTTCACAAAATACCAGTGGAAATGCTACAGGAAATCCAAACTCAACCAATGAAACTACATGAAATACATATTAAATAAAATTACTAAAATTACCTTCATGGTTTATGTCTCATTGTGTCCTAACTCCATTGTTCCTGGTTGTAGATGGTGTGCTCTCAGACAAGCACTAATAGCTTCCAAGATGGCATATGAAGAATGGACTGATAACTGATAGTTCACAAATGCTATGATATGAAATACTACATGATTATGCTAAAATGATTATACTAAAATGCTAATTTCTATTTGCTTCAAGATTAAAACTCATAGATGCATAAGTTTCACAAATGATTGGCTGACAAATTCACTTGAAGTCTAACTCTCTCTTAACTAAAACTCTTGATTTTATAGACCTTGAGAGGACAAGATGATGTGGCCCAGATCAACGATCATGATCAGATCTGTAGATTTTGATGGCTGTGAGAAAAGGTGAAGGTTGAGAGAAAGGTGGAAGGAGAAGACAAGTGTCACTCATCTCACCTTGACTCGATTGCTGACTGAGGGAATCTAGGGATGGTTGGAAAAAATTTAGGCATGAGAGGACAAGTTGACTCAAGTCCTTCCTAAGATGTACGGATGTTGGAGAGAATATAGAAGGAGGTTATGAAATATGTGTGCGTACACAATATTTCATTAAATTTGGAGGTTGAAGATAAATGATGAATTAATATTTAAGAAATATTAATTTCCTTAGCCACATGTTTGATGAGTTGGCAAAGGGAAGATGAAGTGGAGATGGAAGGTGAGTTGAAAAAGGGGGATTAAAAAATTTAAGAAATTATTTAATATTTGAGACTATAGGATAGGAGAATAACCATTAAATATTAGATATTTAATTGATTGAAGGAGATGATTAAATATTAGATATTCAATTAATTAGAGGAACGAGATAGATGAATTAATTAATAAAATATTTCAATTAAACTAATTAGTAGAAAGACATCAAATGAATTAAATAAATTAATCTTTTCAAATTTAATAAAAGAAAAAACATTAAATAAACATAAAATATTTATTAAATTGCTCATAGCCATTTTTATGTGTATACAGAACTCAAAGAACAAATACATAGAAACAAAGTAAGAGGCTTTAACAAAGGCCAACAAATATCATAATAATCTTATTCAATGCATAAAATGTACTATTTAAAACTAAAAGACTTGGCCAGCATTTATGACACAAATGACATAAGCAGATCCTAAATGTATATTTATGATTGGAAGTTACAAAAAAAATAACATTTTGATCATGTGTTCCAAATCTGCATATAGATTTAGGTTGTGAATAGCCATCTACGACCTTGTAGATGGTTATTCTTTCATGATGTTAGGTTTCCTAGTATATTCTATTGCAATTTCCATAAGTGCCCAATCTTGAACGTGTGAGAAAGATATCTTGAGACACAAATCTATTTGTTCAACTCTCTTTTTTCTCACAATTAGGGTATAAGCCATGCCATTTGTATATTTTTTCGATAGAAGGGTGTAGTTCGTGTGTTTTCTCATATTCTTTATTCACTTAGGAGATCAATGGTTGGTGATAATGAGACAAAACTTCTTACTTCTGGATTTTTTTCCTTAACCAAAATACTATACCGGGTCTATGGTAAAGTATTCATTTCCCTTTTTATTTACTGACAGAAATATTCATGGTAGACTTTCCGAGATATCAAAATAAAGGATCTTTAACGTAAAGTCTTGTATTTAGTGAGCATAGGGCATGGCATGATCTATTGTGTTTTACATGTATTCTTTAGGACTTACTTTTTTCAATAGAATTTTTAGAGAATAATTAGCTTAATTATGCTAGGCGATATATGTTTATGAATAGTTAGCTAAGTTGTAACTTAAATTACAATGTGGATATTTATATATGTATAGTTACACTCCAATCTAAGTAATTATAAATTGCTCTACTCGTTCAAGCCACTGTCTTTATATTTTAGAATTTCAATTAATTAATTTGTTCAACATTTCCCTATACCACTTTCTGGCATTTCAAATACACATTAAAACAAAGGTAAGTAGATCAAATAATGTGTTGGATTTTCCTCCTTTTTAATTTTATGTTGGTTCATGCCATTGTAGATTTGGCTTCATTAACTTGCAGTCTCACCTTCTTTTGGTAAATGTGTAGGTTTTACTTGATATTCATAATTATTTAAGCATTAGTAAAAAGATTGGGTATTGTCAACTGCAAAGACATATTCAACTATGTCATTGTCCTCCTTCAGTAGTAATGACTCCATCTATTAAATCTGAAATTATTGCAGATCAGCCAGAGGCCAATTTTTGAGATCACTACTCCTTTCACGGTAATTTTCTTTGATTGAATGGGTTTTTAATGAATTGATTTGTCTATTTCATGGCTATATGATGATTTTAATTTTTTCCATATTCTGCAATAACATGTCAATTACTCCTCTTGAGGTAATTTACTTTGAATCCATGTATTTCAGGTTATTCTACCTCAACAATCCTTTTAGGCTATTTTCTTGGTGTAAATACAAAATGACAAACCAAGTATCTATGTTGTGTTATTTAGTACTTTTAGTATCATTTAATGAAATGAAAACACTACCTAGGATTAATTAGGTTGCACATAGAGTAATATTTCATACTATTTTTATGATGGAAAGATTAGACTAGGTAGTGATGAAAAATCATATGTTTTAGAGTAGTTCACATGAATTATGGAACTCCCTTGTGACATCAGTGAAACCCTCTAGATTCTTATTTCAAATTTACAATAGATGGAAAAACTAGAGATAAAACAACCATTTACCCAATAGGGCTAATATTGAAACCTTTCATTGACTTGTATAATTGACCATGATCATTGATGTGTCATGTCCAAGTTACCTATTATAACACCTTATCTTAACACACATAGATCTTTAGTGAGGTATCAATTTTTCCGATCCCAATTTAGTAATTTTCACATGGTAATAATGAATGGTTAACTTCAAATTCTTGATGATAGGTATTGTCAATAGTAAGAACATAGAGTAGACTTTCTATGTTATACTCGGTAGACTTTCTTTCTCAGATCAAATTTTATCTAGAGAACATAGAATACCTATCCTCTTTCTCTAAGTTTGCCCTGGTACAATTAATGTAGATTGTTCCTTACCTGATTTCATGAGTATTGGCTTATGATTATTGACTTCCTATTATTTTTGTTTAACAATATAAGAATCGATGTGTATTAAACTAAGCATTTCCATTATTATTAAGCATTAAGTAATGGAGTAGACATCAGGTGTGAATCAAACATGGGGAATACATGTAATGACATGAATACATGCAAACATGAGGCATATACACAAATAGACACATTGTTATATTCCTTATCATTGAATAGAATGTTTCATTGATTCATGTTTACCTTGCAAGATGTCAGGATCATGTTGTGATACCACTTTGTAATGTCCCCTTCTATAATCGGTATTGAGGATCAGAAAATCATAAACACAATATAAATTAACGATGATAGGAATTTTTATTTATATAATTATAATGTCTAGGAGGATACTATGAGGTCTACTTTAGAGTCTCACTATCCAAGCCCAAGAGAGGTTATTTCCACTTTTGTTTATCTCATCTTAAAGCCACATTTTCAAAGTTTCAATATTTTTAAGCTATGACATATCATGAACCTAAGAGTCATCCTCTTTTCGAAAAGAGTAAATACTTGAAGTAAAAGTTGATCTCTTATTGTTGATAGTACATGGTGCATTCAGGGAAATAGCACATCATCATCATCTGAATATTCAAAAGAATGGGCAGCAAGACCTTCTCTAGGGACAAATGAATACTTCAATGAAATGATATATTGCACTTGCAATAGGTGTCAAAATAGGAAACTGAAGAAGCCTGGACTTGTTGGCATCCATATATTGAACTATGGAGTTTATATAGAAGAGGTACACTATAATTAACAAATGGTTATTCTTTTAATAATAAACATGCACTTAATTTAATACGTTATAACTGATCATTTCAATTGATTTTTTGATAAAAAGATGCTTCCAGTTTCTGAAGAACACAGATGGACACTAAGAGGGCTATGTGAATCAGTGTATTTTAAAAATTTAATTATGAGACTACAAATTAATCAAGAATACACACCCACACATAAAACTAACCACAACATAGAATATACAAGGAAAATAATGAGTGGGAAAACCCTCGATGAGAATAGCTATTGGAATCTACTACTCCAATCCAACCTCACAGTAATTAATAGTTTACAATATTTAGGGAACCAACCCCTGAACTTTAGGGAACCAACCCAAGGAGTACCAATCCCTGATATTATGAGAACCTACTCAAAGGAGCACCTACTCTTTCTCTAAGCACCTACTCAGAGATTTACAGTGATTGATCAAGTTTACAATGTAATGATAAAGCCTTGTTACAAATGAGTTTCGTAACACAAAATTCCAATATCTTGAGAATAACTTTCTCTGCTTGCTAAAGTTCTTCCTCTGTTTCTTCTTCTTCATCTGATTGGTTGTATTCTTCTCTCTATTGTAGCATTACTCTCCAAAATATTTTGTTCTTTCTATGTTTCTATGGATGTCTTCTTCCTCTCTCAGTTTCTGAAAATTACACTCTTTCAACTCTCTACAACAATATGCCTCTCTTCAACACTTCACTTCAATCTACTATCAACCAGTGGAGTTGTATTTATTTCCACCTCTATCTCTATCTCAACAGAGACACCTATTGATGTCAAATAACATTTATAGTCTTGCACCATCAGCTATGCATCCAGTAGTGTTTTTCATTTTAATATTGCAATTAATCCATTTTCTTTTCTAGGATTCGGTCTGCAATAGATTGTTTTTCTTTCTTGGATCTACCACCTGCATTAAATGACTCTTCTCAAATTTTCTAAAAGTTCTTTGTACTAAGATGCTATTTTTAGCAACCCCAATCTACCTAACAGATTTGATGTTGCCTCTGTTGATTTCCTTGGGCCCATCAACCATCTACAACTTGGTCATCATTAATGCATTCTTCTTCCTCTATTGACTTACCCAAACAAGATTGACAACTACCATACTGAAATCTACCATCACTAACTTTTTCATTATAGGATTCGTTCTTTGTCCACCAAGAAACCACATGTCTTCAAATTCTTCATCCATATCACTCAGTCGAGGTCAGTTGGCCTCCACCTAAACCATTGTGTCAATCGACATGCACAAGTATTGTCAAAAGTTTTCATAATCGACATCCAAATCACCTCATCAACCATGGTCAATCACCACATGGACTATTATTCTTATCAGGCTACCAATGTGTCAACTAAAATAACTTTAATGACCTAAAGCTTTGTCACTACGGGATGGTAGGATGCACTATTTTTCTGCCTAAACTTACCCCTTGGGATCCACTATCCATCCTTCTGTAGGGCACAGGATAGTGGAATCCTTTTCTCAATTTAATATATTTTCCCACACAACCATCCCTCATCCATCTTGAATGGCACGGGATAGCGAGAACCATTCACCGCTCTCTTCATGTTACCCCGCGCAACCATCGTCTTGTTTTGCTTAGCACTATGGGATAGCAGGATACTGTTGTCATTATTGGATGAATTAATTATGTGTTGCATTGATGTTTTGTCATTGATGTCAATACTAGCTATCATTGTTGGTTACCGACAGACAGGTTTTGGTTACCGGTAGAAGATCAAGTGTTATTGGTAGAAGAGACTATCGGTAGGACACTTTCGGCATGTTTGGATCTATGGAATATGTTTGGTTACATGTGGTACGTTCTCCTAGAGCATGTTTTGGTTAGTTGGTATTGACTTGGTAATCGGATGCTATCATACACTCTGATAAACGCTTACCGGCATTTGTTTAAGGCTCTACTGCAAGAGCTTTCACTGAGGAATCTTGGCAGGATGCATAATTGGTGTTGGTACAACTTCTAGATGGATTTCAGGATGTTGAATATGTTCTTTTATCATGCTTCAACTTCCTAAAGACATTTCTTTGGCATGCTGGACCCAGAATAGGTCTGGTGCCTAACTATGTTATGGGTTGGTATAATGTTAACGTGTACTCTACACTTTACCGAGATGTTTCGGGATGTTTTATAGATTTATTATTGTTGTTTTGGTCTTAAGCTGACATGGCATATCATTATAATATGGATCTATTTAATGATCTTATTGTAATATCTTTTAGGTGGCTGACCTAATTGGTCTAGGCCTTAGGGTTTGTATAAAATGATGTAAGATCTCATTGTAGATCATGGCATGTGTGGTATGGGAATGGAATAAGTTTTCATGGTCTTGAAATGTAATATCATATGCAAAGGAGACTTGTTCAATCCTAGGTGATCAAATTGGGATTAAGGAAGAGGTCAAAGGCCTCCGATATTGAGCTTAACTGAGACTATAATCGGGCATGGTAGATGCTATTTCTAGCAGTTCTTTATTTTGGATTATTGTCCATTTATCCTAAGATAGTTGTAGCCTCTTTATAGTTAGTGAGACTCTTTTGTAATGAGCAGTACACTCTAGGTAGTGTCGCTTCCTACATGTATAGGCCCCTCATTGTATCACATACTTTCTGCAGAAGTATCATCTAACTATGGGTAGGCTTCCCACTATAGTTTTTCCCTTTCCAGGTTTTCCATGTAGAAATTATTGTGTTATGTGGTATGGTTTCTTTGCATTGATTATCTATTTAATTGTTAAGTTGTATTGTTTACCAGTACTTAATCAGGTTAAAGGTTATTAAGTGGATTAAATGTTATAATCTAATAACAACTGATTCACCCCCCCCTCTCAGTTGTTCATCAGTTATCCTAATAGATACATATCTCGCTCCTCCTTGAGTTGCCTGACATGAGTATCACTCTTCATGTTTTGATGATGTAGGATAGTGGGAAGCCCAATTCCTACCCTTTTTCTCTTAACCCTGCATTGCCACCTTTCACACGTCCATCATGCCACAAGATGGAGGGAAGTATCTCTTGCTCCATCTTTTGTTACCCCATGAGACCTTTAATCTCAACACAAACAAGGTGCGAGATTGTTGGTGTAAATAAATATTCATTTTGGATATTATTACACTTACTTAAGTTAACTTAGGATAATGCATCTCTTCGTAGTTTGGATTTGAGACACTTAGGGAAGTGTGCACTTAGGGATAGAGCTTGTAGGAGAAATTCCACCTTTTGTGGTCTTATTTTGCTGTTACACTCCACATTCGGTGGGTCATCTACCTCTTGTGGAATATTATATTATTTCTCCTACCTACCCTTAGTATTTCTTACCTACCCTTGTTTCTCATTGATCCACATGTCATATTTGTGTGCTCATACATCTATATGGCCTTGCCTATATAAGCAAGCCTCTATTCATTGTATTGGTTAATCCAATTGATCATTTTGTATATTGATGAGAATACAATTTGTTCTTGTCATTCTATTGTCTCTTTTTATGCTTTTCATTGTGCCCTTGATCTTGGCAAAATCCTACATGGTATCAGAGCTATTGGGGCTTCGTTGATCAGTTTTGGGAGACATCGTGGAAGGCTTCTATTTTCGGATTTGGGGATCTTCATTTTTTGGGGGCATCATACAATGATTTGGACATCACCATTGAATCCGGGAGGCCATTTCGATAAATTTCGACTATAAAGTCGACCTATTTTGGTGAGAAATTTTTTTTCCCCATTTTGCCTATTTTCGTACGGATTTCGAAATTTTTTTACAGAAAAAATTTATTTTTTCGAAAAAAAAAAAAAGAATTTCGGAAAAATTTCAAAAAAACTCAAATAAAAACAAAAAAAAAAAAAAGGTTTGTTTAGGGGTCCGAAGACCCCCCCGTACACCATCCCTGCGTGTTGCAGGTCTTGCAGGTGCCGCAAACCCACGTCACCCACCGTCCCACTCGCTAACGCCACCCGTGCAGGTTCCAGACGCCACACCACCGCTGTGCAGGTCCTCCCGCCGCTGCCTGCGCCGAGATCTCCTGCCGACGGCACCCACAGGTCCCCGGTGGCTCCCCCGCCCACCATCTCTAGCACGTCCTCAGCACCTCCCCTGCCCACCACCTCCGGCAGCTCTGACCATCTACACTGCCCCGGCGACGCGCAGACAGTCACCGGCAAAGACCCAGGCGCCACCCAGACTTCCGGCAGCGCCATGCTGACAACCAGTCAGCACTCAACCCACCACGTGGCTCGATAATAGCCTTCCGTATGCCACATTTTAGCGCCACCTAGATTGTACCATCTGCCCAGTCACAGAGCCACAGAAGTGTCCGTACAGTGCCACGTCATCCGTACGGTCTGCATAGTCACCTGCACAGTCAACCGTCCGTACAGTACGGACGCACAGTCAACAGATAGGTGAAGTTTTTGCAATGGTCATATGGCTATCAAATTTAACACAGTGACTTTCTGATGTCAGTGCCACATCAGCACTTTTTGAAAATTTTTTTACCCCTGTCCATTGAGTTTTTCAGTTTTGCAATCCAACTTTGAAAGGCCATATCTTGCTCATTTTTGCTCCTTTTTTGATGCAATTTTGTTTGAAATGGGCTAAAATTTCATGATCTTCATAGTGGTGTAGTTGTTTTCTAATTTTGGTGCATAGGTTTTTCAGAATTTTTGGATTCTCTCAGCTATACCTGTCTAATCCTCAATTTTGCAACTTCAAAGGCCTCGTTTGAGCTCATACAACCTCCTTTTCAGGTGCCGTTTTTTTTGAAAGTGCTTATTTTTTCATCTACTTTCAGAATCTATGATTAGATTTCAGATATTTTGAGTGAAAATTGTAATTTTAGATATTGGTCTTATTTGGCCTATTAGGTACTTGTAAATTGCTTGGATCTTAGTAAGATCTCTTGCATTATTAGTTTGAGACTTTTTTGGCCTTGTTGAGGTAGTTGTAAAATTGTAAATCATAAGTCCACTTTGCCATTTTTTGCAAGTGGCCCATTGTATACGCACTACTTATAAAGTGCCAAATCATCACATTTGGGGGGTGTGTCTTGTGTGATTGTGCCTCTCTTTGTGCTCTTTCCATTCTTGTTGCAATGAGTCCTAATAAGTTTCCACCATTAACTCCACATAATTATGCATCAAGGAAAATTAAAGTATGGAGTAAACTAATGGAAAAGTGTATCACACACTACATAGATGGAACAATAACAGCACCACCTGATCCTAAGGTTGATCCAAATACTCAATTAGAATGGCTCACAAAGATTTGCATGGCTCTTGGAACCTTATGCAAGTATGTATCTGTAAAGTGGAAAATTGTGATCGAACCCTAAGTGTTCCCCCCACCACTCCAAGGAGAGAGAAAGGGGGTCACTAGGGTTGACGGTTTTCACTTAGGGGAGACTTTACATTCAAAAGAGGGGTTGAAACCCACAAGATCCAATCCCACACAATGCAAGATTGGATTCTAAATGAGTTTCAAGGGTTAAGACAGCAAGGCTACCCTCTTTTGTAAAGAATGTAGATAGAAGGATTAAGCTAGGAATGCAGGAAAAGTAAGAAAGATTCACTTATAAATAGAGATAGGAATATAGGATGAAGCTGCGGACCTGGAATTAGAAGTAGAATGTCGAGACGGAGCTGTCCTGCAAATTTGAGCGAAATTTGACGGGACGATGGCGCCCGGCGTGCACACGGTCCTCCGAAAAATCCATGAAATGAAGGGGGATCTGTTCGTCTCTGCACAAGGATTCCAGATCTTCAATTACAGCCGTCTACCTGCAACCTACACACAAAAAAGAGAGGACAATTGGGGGGTTAGGGATTAGGGGTTTGCCCTTAGGTCAAACCCCAGTTTTGGAATTAACCAAGAAATGAGAAATGTTGTAAATGTAAATGATTGTAATGTAATAAAGTACCAATACCTTGTTGTAAGAATATTTGTATTCTTACATACGAAGGTGTAAATGTTGTTGTATGTTGTATGTTGTATGTGATCTCCTCTTCAATGGTTGAATCCTTGTCTTGAATGCAACACTTAGCCTTGAATGGAGACTTAGAATGATCAATTGCTTGAAGGAATGCTTGAATGCTTGAATGTTTGAATGTTTGAATGTCGCTTCTGCCTTTTTTCCATCTACCCTTTTTGAGAGGGGAAATGTAGTTTATATACTTGTCAATTAGGGTTAAAAGACTGATTTTTTCGACCTTAGGCCGACCTAGGAAGATTATTTTCCAATTTGCAAACTAAAAGACCTGAAGCCCCATAAGAGACCGGGCCCAAAATAGGGCCAGGGACCAGGGCGCTGGGCGCCATGGTCCTGGGGGACAAGGGCGCTGGGCGCCATGGTCCTGAACGACCAGGGTGCTGGGTGCCATGGTCCCACCTCCAGGGACAGCAGGGTGCATGGAGGATCAGGCCAGGGTACTGAAAAATGCAGTTTTTGATGTCATGAACAAGTTTCGGGGTCTCCATTCAGGTTCAGTGTTGCCTCGCCATCGTGAAGACCCAAATGCGGTCGAAATTGCAAATGTCACAATTTTAGGATGCTACATTTAGCCCCCACTTTAGCGGAAGTATAAGCGTACGCTTATACTTCCGGTAAAGTACAAGGAAACAACATTGAAAGACTTTCACCACATCAAGGAGGCAAGATACAC
Source organism: Cryptomeria japonica (assembly GCF_030272615.1). NCBI lineage: Eukaryota > Viridiplantae > Streptophyta > Pinopsida > Cupressales > Cupressaceae > Cryptomeria > Cryptomeria japonica. The sequence goes on along the minus strand of NC_081409.1, from coordinate 768,370,629 downwards.
CAAGCCCCCAGTGGACCAAGGATCTTACGAATTCGATTGACAAAGTAAAAGGGAAGATCACGAGGGAGAACCATGACTATCAGTAGTAAGGTTCCCTCACTATGAGTCATGCAAGAGAAATACCAAAAATTTTCAAGGCAAAGCTAAGTTTGCCAAGAAGTTTTCGAGTATCCTGAAGGGATAGACGAGGTGTATACCCCCCTACGTTAAAGAGATCGCACACACCTCAACGGGGGTGATTGCTTTAAGGTAGTGATACACATAAGAAATGAGAAGGGAAAGGAGCACATTATCACAAAGATTTAGCCCCCAAGTGTGAGATAAACCCAGGGATAATAGACACAAAACACAAAGCACGAGGTGACTTTTCTTTCCTCGGGGTTAGTATGCTGTATGATAATTCATGTATATCATATGTATGTATGCATAATTGTTCTTCATTCCCCAATCAAGGAAGGTCACCTAGAAGAAGGGAACACATGTGTCTTTTGAGTCAACATGAGAGAGACCAAAAGAGATCTCAATGCTTTGCATCGTCCTCAAGTAGACAACACTAAGGACAACGAATAGAAGAATGAGAATAACACATAGAAGAAGTAACAAAAGAGAGGAGGAGAGAATCTGCTATGGTAATGAAACTAGTCTAGCACGTCATCCACCCCCTGATCTTGCTGATCAATATTTCGGGAAGGCAGGGAACACTCTAGAGGAGGAACATCCAACATAGCAGATGGAGCTATCACAAGATCCAAACAAGGGCTATGTTCATGTTCCAAGCCACGTTGCTCTTGTCTAGGAGCTAGGATAAGTGCTTTAGAAAATTCGTTAGATAAATGGTTATCAACATCAACATATTCATATTCACTATCAGAAGCAAGAGAAGTAACATTTTCATCATGAATAACATTTTCATCTATATCATCATCAAGATTTATAAAAATAGGATCTTTAACTCACATAGGATCGAAACAATCATGCATCTTATGTTTAGGAGATTTTGGAGAAAATGGAATAATGCTTGTTGAAGGTGTTTTTGGGGATTGCAAAGTTTGAGAAGCAGCTACCTGAGCTCTAAGACGACGCTTTCGTCGATGTTCACGTGCAGAATGATGTCATCGAGTCTTAGTAGGAAGTGGAGAAGATTGAGGAGGAGGAATGTTCTCATCCTTATCACTTGGGTGTTTAGGTTGTGGTCTCTTAGGCTGAATAATAGGAGAAGAGGAAGGTCTCTTCTCTCTGTAAGAGGAAGGAGGAGGAACTGCTCCGTATAAAGGAGGAATATTTGGTTTAGGAAGGAGACCAAGTCCATCATGACGAGGAGGTATAGGCCTACTTTTAGAAAGTTTATTAGACATAGACATAGTCACATCCATAGGAATGGGTTGGGAATCTTCTTGAGGAAAGACATTAGTTTTATCTTTCAAAGGAAGAACTTCCTTCTCAAGAACGATAGGAATATCAAGTTTGGGTGTTCTAGGTTCACTTAGAGATAGGATCATATTTGTTTTCCACTTTTGATAAGATTTGAAAAGATGATCACTTCGTGGAGGAAGAGATTGGAATTGTGTAGGCCAAAAATAATCAATAGGAATGCTAGAAGTTCTTTTAGCTGGTATAAAGAGACTATGATTGACAGTAACAAGTTCACCATTATAGGGAAATTTCAAACATTTATGAATAGGAGAAGCAATAGCTTTCATGGAAGATAGCCAAGGATAGCCTAGCTTCACACGAAATTGTTCGGACGATGGAATAATAGCAAAGCTCACATCAAGGGATTTGTTATGGACCTCAATAGGTAATGTAATAGAACCAATTGCAGGAGAAGAAAATGCATCAAATAATTTCACAATCACATCTGTTTTGTCATAGATCACTTGATTCAATTGCAAAGTAAAAAGGAACTCTTCAGTAATAACATTAACCATGCATGAAGGATCAATAAGCACTCCACGGCAAGGTGTATTCTTGACTTTTGCAACTATGTATAAAGGACCATCAGGTGCCCTGATAGTTTCACTAGAATCAAATGTGATGGAAGGTTCTTTAGGGTTTTCTTGCTGCTCTACAAAGTTAATCACATTCGGAGTCATAGACACAAGACCATCAGATAAGAAAGAGGAATCATTAGTCTCAATCACATTAGAGGTATGAGAAGGTAATGGATCAGTAAAAATCTTAAGATTTTGGTTAGGAGGAGCTATAGATGTGTTGCCTTTATCATTCACTCCTGAAACAGAGATAGTATTATTATCAATCAAATCTTGAATTTTACCCTTTAAAGCAAAACATTTTTCAGTATCATGCCCAGGTTGACGATGAAATTGACAAAAAGATTTGTTATCAAAATAGGGTGAATTAATCTTTGTAGGATCAATTTGCTTTATAGGAGGGAGAGTAAGCACATTTTGTTCCAATAACTTATTCATAATACTATGCAATGATTCATTCAAAGGAGTAAACTTTCTTTCTTTCTTGAAAAACTTAGAAATAGGAGGCACACCTGATGTTGCATTCACATTGTTGTTGATGATGTTTTCATTGAATTTAATCGACTCTCTGTTCGGTTTAAACTTTCCAAATGGTTGTTGACTACTATCACCCTTATCACTCAGAGCCATAGGATTTGCTTGTTCCATTTGACTCACAGTCAGTTGATAATTGTGAAGAGTTGCACACAACTGTTGGAAATAAGTAAATTCAGAAAACAGAAGTTTTTCTCTAATATCTTTTTGTAAATTAGAAATAAAGATTCTTTGAATATCATTATCAGGAACTGGAAAAGAAATTTGAGCATACAAATGCTTATATCTACCAATGAAATCAGTCACTTTTTCTTTAACACCTTGTTTACAATGCATTAAATCAATCAAAGTAACTTTAGGACTTATATTGTTTTGAAATTGTTGAATAAAAGCATTTGCAAGTTGTTCAAAAGAAGGAATAGAATAAGAAGGCAACGAGCAATACCATTGTAGGGCTTTATCTCTTAATGTCCTAGTAAACATATTGTTTGAAAAGTCTTAACATGTGTTAGAGGATCACCTTTACCATTATAAAGCTCCAAATGCGGGATTTCAACATGTTTAGGAGGGATAGCTCGAACAATGTCAAGAGAAAGTGGGCTCACAACATCAAATGTGGGCACACTAAACTTAGATTGATTCATAGAGGCAATTTGTTGCTGTAAAGAAGAGACAGTTTGTGCAAGATTGTTAATGGTCACTTCAGTCGAAGAATTCATATTAGACGTGTTAGATTGAGATGGAGGTATTACGTTATTGAAAGAAGGTATTGATTGAGAGTAAGGTGGTGGGGCACTATGATAGTTAGTCATAGGAGATGATTGGAAAAGAGGAACACTACAAGGAGGAATGGAATGGTTAAATGAATTGCCCCCTTGCGCCAGGTTCATTTGTGGAGATGTAATAGGAACACTCATTGAAGGAATGAATGAAGAAGTCGGATTAAATGAAGGAAGAGGGTTAATTGAAGAGGAAGGATTTCCCCCATGACTGGTGATCATAGGGGGAATGTCTTGTATAGAAGTAGTCATTATGTTTGATGTAAAAGTAGGTATGATAGCAATAGAAGTTGTCAAAGGAATAGAATGATTAACTTGAGTAGGAGGTTGTGTATAACCTAAAGTTTCGGCACAACTCTTCATAGGCATCACATTCGAATCCACAATGTGTGCAATACCACGCAAAATATCAATTCCATTCTTATCACTTTGAACCATACATTTTAGACCCTCAATTAATGAAAGAGCTTGACTATCAGGATATTCTTGAGACATCCATTGCTAAAAATCATCAAATTGGTTATACAATTTCGAAATTTGTTCTACAGAAACCTCATGAAGAGGTTCTTTATCATTAAGAGGATTAGAGGAATTACCCATGTCCTCATTAAAAAGGCCATTCAAATTAGGTTCCATCTCTTTGGTATTTAAACCTTGGAGAGACTTAATTCTAATGCTTCATCTAACGGGAATAGTGTAAGTAGGGATTATTGTTGTAAAACTCATGCACTAGAGAGGGAGAGAAGATTTTGAATTTAGAGGTAGCAAATTTCAATAAAATCAGCCAATCTCCTAGATTTAAGCTGTTAAATGCAATCACAACAATCTCCCAAAATTTCGGAAAAAATGTCAGGGACCGTGGCGCTCGGGGTGCACACGGTCCTTGCAACTTTTTTCGAAATTTGCAGGGATGAAAGTTATGATGATTTTAAAGCTAATCTGAAAAAATTGAGTGATTTTATGATCTGTAGATAGGCCAAATTAAAGTTGCAATCTCAAAATTGAACCCTACCAAGATTGTTGAAAAATGCAAAATTTGAATTTTTAAAAAGAGAGGGAAACTGAAATTTTGAATTTTATGATTTTAGAGGGAATACTAAGAGCAATGCAAGCTTTGAAATTTAAAAGTTGACTCAATTTCACGCAAAATTCAATTTTGAAAGTGGAAATCAAATTTGGTGTAATTAAACACTTAATTTCAAAAGTCACAAATTGCCAAAATTTGAATAAAGCACTGAAATTTCGAATGAATGCCAACACACTTTTCAGATTTAGGATAGTAAGAAGCACAATTTTGACACAAAATTTCAATTTCAACAATTTTTGAATGATTAGAAGCCTTAAACCAAGCAATCACAAGACCAACTTTGACTTTAATTTTGAAAGTGTTAGAATTGATGAAATCAGCCAAAATTCTGGATTTTAGAAGAAAAATACAGTAAGATCTAACTCCCGAAATTTCGGAAAAAATGTCGGGGACGATGGCGCTCGGGGTGCACATGGTCCTCACAACCTTTTTCCAAATTTTTAGGGATGAAAGATATTATGATTTTGTTGCGGAATCCAAAGTTACAGCTGATTTGGAGATGTTTTGATCAGTGAAATCATCGGTCAAAGGTTGAATCAAGAGGGTTTTAAAAATTAGGGTTTTAACACTTAACCACTTAATTTTCAGAATTAAAGCACAAATATGAATTGATAGTTTACAATAGAAGGGTAGATCTGAAACAAGCATTAACAATTAAACATTTCACAAGCTCAATTACTAAAAAGAAAATTTAGGGTTTTTATGCAATTAACCTCTAAAATTTGCAAAAGATCAAACATGGAAATGTAATCAAGGCATCCAATTTTCAGATCTAACCATGAATAATCAGAAAGGATGTTCACATCGGGTTCACCAAAAATGTAAAGCGGAAAATCACGATCGAACCCTAAGTGTTCCCCCCACCACTCCAAGGAGAGAGAAAGGGGGTCACTAGGGTTGACGGTTTTCACTTAGGGGAGACTTTACATTCAAAAGAGGGGTTGAAACCCACAAGATCCAATCCCACACAATGCAAGATTGGATTCTAAATGAGTTTCAAGGGTTAAGACAACAAGGCTACCCTCTTTTGTAAAGAATGTAGATAGAAGGATTAAGCTAGGAATGCATGAAAAGTAAGAAAGATTCACTTATAAATAGAGATAGGAATATAGGATGAAGCTGCGGACCTAGAATTAGCAGTAGAATGTCGAGACGGAGCTGTCCTGCAAATTTGAGCGAAAGTTGACAGGACGATGGCACCCGACGTGCACACGGTCCTCCAAAAAATCCATGAAACGAAGGGGGATCTATTTGTCTCTGCACAAGGATTCCAGATCTTCAATTACAGCCACGTACCTACAACCTACACACAGAAAAGAGAGGATGATTGGGGGGTTAGGGATTAGGGGTTTGCCCTTAGGTCAAACCCCAGTTTTGGAATTAACCAAGAAATGAGAAATGCTGTAAATGTAAATGATTGTAATGTAATAAAGTACCAATACCTTGTTGTAAGAATATTTGTATTCTTACATGCGAAGGTGTAAATGTTGTTGTATGTTGTATGTTGTATGTGATCTCCTCTTCAATGGTTGAATCCTTGTCTTGAATGCAACACTTAGCCTTGAATGGAGACTTAGAATGATCAATTGCTTGAAGGAATGCTTGAATGCTTGAATGCTTGAATGTTTAAATGTTTGAATGTCGCTTCTGCCTTTTTTCCATCTACCCTTTTTGAGAGGGGAAATGTAGTTTATATACTTGTCAATTAGGGTTAAAAGACTAATTTTTCCGACCTTAGGCCGACCTGGGAAGATTATTTTCCAATTTGCAAACTAAAAGACCCGAAGCCCCATAAGAGACCGGGCCCAAAATAGGGCTAGGGACCAGGGTGCTGGGTGCCATGGTCCTGAAGGACTAGGGCACTAGGCACCATATTCCCACCTCCAAGGAAAGCAGGGTGCAAGGAGGATCAGGCCAGGGTGCTGAAAAATGCAATTTTCGATGTCATGAACAAGTTTCGGGGTCTCCATTCAGGTTCAGTGTTGCGTCGCCATTGTGAAGACCCAAATGCGGTTGAAATTGCAAGTGTCACAATTTTAGGATGCTACAGTATCAGATGACCTCATTTTCCACATTGAGAATTGTAAAACAATCAAAGAGGCTTGGGATATGTTTCAGAAATTGTATGGACAAGTTGATGAAATCAGAGGCTATCAGATTGACAATGAGCTCACGAACTTAGATCCCAAGAATTTTGATACAATCCAAGATTATGTCACCAAAGCAAATGAGTTAAGAGAAAAGCTAAAGGATTGTGGAATTGACAAAAAGGATGCTCAATTGATATTCAACTTGTTGGATAAGCTTGCACCAGAATATGCAGCATTTGTGTCTAGCTTCCAAAGTCATCATTTGACAGTGGGGAGTTCTTATGTTATGCCTTCATTTGATGCTTTCATAGAAATGTTGATAATGGAACAAAATAAGTTGTTGAACATGGGGTTTCTCAAGTCTTCAAAGTCCAAGGCTTTGGTAGCAAATCAAGGAAATCAAGGAAGTCAAGGCAAAGATTCCAAGAAGAAGAAGAAGCAATCTAAGTCTAAACCACACCAGGAAAAGGGACAATCATCCTCTCCATCACAAGGCAAATATTCATCCTCTTCCAAAAAGGGGACACCATCTAAGAAGGATAAACCAACTTGTTAACCAATCTTCTCAAGAAAAACAACATCAACTTGCCATCTGCCTACACAAAGAAGGATTCATCTCCTTCTTCTTCCTCATAGTCTAAGGGAAAAGGGCAAGTATTTGTGGCTAAAACAGGTTCTTCACAACAATGGATACTTGACTCGGGTGCCTCATATCACATGGGTTCTATAAAGGAGTAGTTTTCTTCATTAGAGCCATCTAAGGTACCTCACATTTACATAGGTGATGACACACAAGTAGAGGTTGAAGGGAAAGGTTCAGTTAACATGGATGATGGAACATTTGAGAATGTTCTCTATGTTCCTAACTTGTCTACCAACCTTCTCTCCATCTACCAAATCACTCAATATGGGAATGGGAAAAAGGTTGAGTTTACACTAGATTCAGTTGTGGTAAAGGAACTTGATGATGATGCCTTGGTAGCAGTGGGACAAGTCAATGACAACTCAAGGCTTTATTCATTCTCTCACTTTGTGCCAAGTTCACCTTCTAGGGCCTTGCTTACTCATTCAAATTCAGAAAGTAAGCTATGGCATGAGCGGTTTGGTCACCTCAACTATCGCTCTCTTCAGCAGCTAAGCACTAAAGACATGGTCATAGGTCTACCTAGAATTAGTTTTTCAGAGGGTGTATGTTCAGGTTGTTCCATGGGCAAGCATCCCGAAAGAGAAGTTTGATAAAGGGAAAACTTGGAGAGCTTTGGAAGTTCTTCAACTTGTTCACAGTGATGTAGCTGGTCCATTTCCAGCACCTTCATTCAGTAAGGCCCGCTATGTTATTACCTTCATTGATGACTACTCCCGCTTCACTTGGGTCTACTTTCTCATTCATAAGAGTGAAGTATTTGACAGATTTCAGGACTTCAAGACTCGTATGGAGAAGCAATCAGGGAAAGTGGTCAAGATTCTTCGTACAGATAATGGCAGGGAATATGTGAACAAGAGACTTGAGGATTTTTGTACATTTGAGGGGATTGATCTTCAACATTCTGTTGCTTATACTCCACAGCAGAACGGGGTTGCAGAATGCAAGAATAGAACTCTCAAAGAAATGGCTAGTTGTATGATACATGCACGTTCTCTTGATCCCGCTTTTTGGGCAGAGGCTATCAGTTGTGCCACACACATCCAGAATCAGGTTCCTCACAAAGCTTTGCAAGGTATTACTCCTTTTGAAGCTTGGGCTGGTAGGAAACCGATTGTGAGACATTTTAGAGTCTTTGGGTGTCTAGCATGGGCTTGCATACCTCCATAGAAACGCAAGGCATTGGAACCACAGAGTCGGCCTTGCATATTTGTTGGATATCCTGAGGGTGTTAAGGCATACAGATTGATGGATCCAGAGACACATGAGGTATTCATTGAGAGGAGTGTTCACTTTGCGGAAAGCTCTCCTAGCTTAGCCTCTCTACCTCCTCCACCTTCCTCCATTATGGATAGTGATGTTAGTGATTTAGATGATGAGACTCCCTCAACTCCAACTCACAGGGTTACACCTCCATAGGGTCCACTTGCAGTTGAGGAGCCTCATTCTCCACCTCCACCTAGACCTTAGTGGGCTCGACAGACACTTGAGTCTGCAGGTTCTCTTGTTGGGGATCCTTTGGATACACGGAGAAATTGATCACAACATCAGGATCTTCCACATGCATTCATTGCTACTGCTTCTGATCCATAGAAATTTAAGGAAGCATCAGGGGTTCCTGAGTGGGACCAAGCTATGGAGGAAGAGTATAGTTCCTTGATGAGGAACAACACATGGGATCTAGTCCATCTCCCTAAGGGGAGAAAGATGGTTCGATGTAAGTGGATCTATTGGACCAAGTTTGCAGCGAATGGTAGTGTGGATAAGTATAAGGCTCAGCTTGTTGCAAAAGGATTCTCACAGGTTGCAGGTGTTGACTATACTGAGACCTTTGCACCCATAGCCAAGATGAACTCCATTCGTTTGACACTTGCTATTGCTGCAGCTCATGGTTGGGCTGTACATCAGATGGATGTGAAGAGTGCTTTTCTTCATGGTGATCTTGATGAGGAGATTTATATGGAGCAGCCACAGGGTTTCATCCAGGATACTTCTTTGGTTTGCAGACTAAGGAAATCTCTCTATGGCCTTAAGCAAGCCCCCAGGGCTTGGTACGCCAAGATGGATTCCTTTCTTCTCTCTGCAGGTTTCACCAGATGCCATTCTGATCCGAATGTCTACATTTTGCGACAGGATGACTCTCACTTGATACTTGTTCTCTATGTTGATGACTTGATCATTACAGGGAGTACTTCATCCATCGTTAGTAGGGTCAAATCTGCTTTGCATGATAGATTTTCTATGTCTGACTTGGGTCTTTTGCACTACTTTCTCGTGATAGAGATTTCATAGTCACCTTCTGGGATTACTCTATCGCAGCCCAAGTATGCTCTCGATCTACTTGCACGCTTTCATATGGCTGATTGTAAGCCTGCCCCGACTCCCTTTCTTTCAGGAGTCAAGCTTGAGGCTCAGTGTTCTTCTCCACTAGTTGATGCCACTTTGTATCCTTAGCTTGTGGGTAGTCTCATCTACTTGACTCATACACACCCTGATATTTCATTTGCAGTTGGCATGGTTTCCCACTTCATGCAGGATCCACATGAGCTTCATTGGAAAGCAGCCAAACGCATCCTTCATTACATCCAAGGTACACATCACTATGGGATTCACTATGCAGCAGGAACAGGCCTTTGCTTGGTTGGTTACACAGACTCCAATTGGGCTGGCGATCTAGTTGATCATAAGTCTACTTTTGGTTATAGTTTTCACCTTGGTTCGGGCCCCATTTGTTGGCAGAGCAAGAAGCAACATGCTATTGCTCTCTCTTTGACTGAGGCTGAGTATCAAGGCACTGTTAACATAGCGACTAAGACCATCTGGCTCTAGCAGATCCTCATAGAGTTTGGATTCCCTACTCCATGGCTGATAGTCCTACATTGCGACAATCAGAGTGCTATTGCCATCTCGAAGAACCCGGTCCAGTACTAGCAAACCAAACACATCGAGATTCATATGCACTATATCCAAGAGCTCATCCAGGAGTAGGTCATTGATTTGCAGTTTTGTCCTACAGCAGAGCAGGTTGCTGACATATTCACCAAACCTTTCACCGAGAGTAAGTTCCAGCAGTTGCGAGCTCTCTTGGGGGTGCGAGATGTCTCATTAGGGGGGGTCAGCTGACTTCTCCTTCCTCTCTTATGGGGGGGACTTTTTCCTCTTTGAGGTTTTGTCCTTCTTCTTTGAGAGCCTTTTGTACATTCATCTCTCTTTTGGGGGGGAGTTTTTTTTCCACTGGGTTTTCTCCCTTTCTCTGTTTGTGAGAGATTTCATTGCATAGTTTTTCTTGCATTTGCATATTGTACATGGGTACCTATCATGGCCTAGTAGCCAGGACCCATCTTGCATTGTTGACTTGAGTCTTCATTCCCCTAAGTTGCACTTAAGGGGGGGTGTTGGTGTAAATAAATATTCATTTTGGATATTATTACACTTACTTAAGTTAACTTAGGATAATGCATCTCTTCGTTGTTTGGATTTGAGACACTTAGGGAAGTGTGCACTTAGGGATAGAGCTTGTAGGAGAAATTCCACCTTTTGTGGTCTTATTTTGCTGTTACACTCCACATTCGGTGGGTCATCCACCTCTTGTGGAATATTATATTATTTCTCCTACCTACCCTTTAGTATTTCTTACCTACCCTTATTTCTCATTGAGCCACATGTCATATTTGTGTGCTCATACATCCATATGGCCTTGCCTATATAAGCAAGCCTCTATTCATTATATTGGTTAATCCAATTGATCATTTTGTATATTGATGAGAATACAGTTTGTTCTTGTCATTCTATTGTCTCTTTTATGGTTTTCATTGTGCCCCTTATCTTGGCAAAATCCTATAGAGATAGCGAGAGTCGCTATACCTAGCTTGGAGTTATCCTGCACCGACACCATGCACATGCTTTTCATGGTGTAGGATAGCCGGGGAACACATTTCCTTTTGAATTTTCTTGCCCTACATTTCCAACCAAGGCTTAACAAACATCTCATGAGATAACAAGGTGTCTTCAACCTTTATGACATTTTTATCCCTCATGACTTCTTTCCTTCATTCAAGGACACTGCGGGACCTAGCGACACACGTGAACCAAACAATTGTTGCCATGTGGAAATCACGACTCTCAACCCCAACTTGGAACTTGGTTACTATTTCCAACATGGCCTACATGTGGAGATGATTAATCTAGTCAAAACCCCTACAACATAACATGACGTGTTATGCGCAATAGCACATCATACCCGATGTGTTATGCGCTACTGCAACCTGGATCTCTGCAACCTCTCTTGACATCCTTTTGACATCAATGACAATAATTGCAACAATCTCCCCCTTCAGAATTGATGTCAACACACATTTGTCAGACCATTTCTCCCCCTTTGACAACAATGGCAAAGGGTGTAGCATGAACTCCCTCTTTAATTGTTATAGGAATGAATGAAACTTCTAATTTGAATCATGACATAAATACAATACACTAGAATTTTCCTTTACAACTTTTTGACATATGTCCATTCATCATATTGGACTTCCTTTAGAAAAATTGAAAACTCCCCCTGATACTGTACATGAGATTCAAAGTGGAAAGTGCCCCCCCTAAACCATAGACCTCAACTCAACACTTCAAGTGTAGAAGGACGGTGAGACAACACGCAATTTTTGTCTCAAGTACTCAAAGATATCCTTGGATAGTGGCTTAGTAAATATATTAGCTATTTCCTCACTAGTGCACACATACTCAACATTTACTTCTTTCACTGCAACTTTTTCCCTAAGAAAATGATATTTAATTGCAACATGCTTTGTGTTTGAATGCATGATAGGGTTCTTTGATATATTTATTGCACTTGAGTTCTCATACATAATGGGAATAGAATCCAAAAACTCTATCTGAATTTCCTTAAGAGTTTGCTTCATCAACAAAACTTGAGAACAACATGTAGCAACTATAATATTCTTTTCTTTAGTAGTTGATAGTGAAATGGACTCTTCTTTCTTGCTATTCCATGACACTAACCTATCTCCGAGGAAGAAAGCTCCACCACTAGTGCTTTTCCTATCATCTACACATCCTACCTAGTTTGCATTAGTATAGGCTTGCAAAGTGAAATCTCCTTTCTTTGGATACCATAGGCCATAAGTGAGTGTCCCCTATAGATGTTTTAATATCCTCCAAACAACATTAATATGTGATTCCTTAAGAGCAACTTGAAGTCTTGCAACCTTGCATATAGCTTGAACTATATCAGGCCTTAAAGTTGTAAGATATAATAGGCTTCCAATCATGAATCTATACAAGGTTTGATTCACACTAGGTGACTCATCACCTTTTCTTAATTTGCATCCTGTCGCCATTGGGGTACTAACTAGTTTATTGTCTTCCATTTGAAATTTAATCAACATGTCTTTAGCATACTTGGTTTGAGAGATGAATATGTCTTTATTCTACCATGATATTTCCAAACCAAGAAAAAATGATAACGCTCCAAGAAGGGACATCTCAAAGTCTGACTACATCTAATCAACAATTTTTTTGCATAGAATATCTTTGTTACCTCCAAAGATGATGTCATCTACATATAGCACAACTAAGATTATATGTTCACCATCTACCTTGATGTATAAATTGTTGTCAGCATTTCCCTTTCTGAAACCTTGCTAATGGAGGTACTTATCCAACTTAGAATATCGTGCGCTAGGTGCCTGGTTTAGACCATATAATGCTTTCTTCAATCTACAAACAAATTTCTAATCTTCATACAGTTGGAATCCTTCAAGTTTCTCAATGTAGACCTCTTCTTCAAGATTTTCATTCAATAATGTAGATTTGACATCCATTTGATATACAAGTTGTATCCTTTATAGGTTGAGAATGCCAAGAATGTCCTTATAGCTTCAAGTCTTGCAAATGGTACAAATATTTCTTCAAAATCTATGGTCTCTACCTGAGCATATCCCTTGCATATAATTCTTTCCTTATTTCTTATTACTTTGCCTTCTTCGTTCATCTTGTTTCTGTAAACCCACATAATTCCAATGACATATTTGTCTATGGGTCTAGGAACCAATTCCCACATTTTATTTTTCTCAATCTACTATAACACTTCCTCCATAGCCTTTAACCACTTTTCACCCTTGTTGGCTTTATCATATGTCTTGGGTTCCATTTCTGTCACGAGGCAAACATTTACTTTCTCATTGTTCCTCATTCTCCTTCTTCTTTCCACGTCACCATTCTTCTTCCCAATTATCTGATCTTCAAGATCACTCTTTTACACATATCTATTTGGGGCTTTGCTAGGTGCTTCTTCTTCATTTTCACTCTCAAATTGATCTTCATCTTCACTATGTGATTCTTCAATCTGATTTATTGTGGTCTTTTAATCTTAATGTAGATCTACATCATTTCTCACATGTACACTCTTAGTTATCTTCTACAGTCTTTTGTTGAAACACTTATAGGGCTTGTTGTGAGTAGATTAGCCTAGGAAGATACCTACATCACTTCTTGATTTAGAGCTACCCAATCCATCTCCATCTCTTTGGATGAAGCATTTGCTGCCAAACACCTTGAAATACTTGTCTGAGAGTCTCCTATCATACCATATTTCATAAGATGTTATATTGTTTCTCACCCTTAATTGCATTATGTTTAGTGTGTATACAATGGTGTGAACTACCTCTTTCCAATTAACATCAGGCATATTTGCTTCATTTAACATTGTCCTTGCCATTTCCTTGACTGTTTAGTTCTTCCATTTTACAACACCGCTTTGTTGTGGTGTCCTAGGGGTTGAATATTGTCTTTTGATTCCATGCCTCTCATAGTAATCTTCAAGCTCATTTGATGTGAACTCACCTCCACGGTCTAACCTAAAAAATTTCAATTTTGTCCACTTTCCTTCTCAACCATTTTCTTGAAGACCTTGAATCTCTCAAATGCTTGTGATTTGTCTTGCAAGAAGGTGACCCATGTCATCCTTGAAAAACCATCTATGAGCAGCATGAAGTATCTTTCTCCATTTAGGACTCTTGTTCTTGTAGGACCACACAAATATATATGCACAAGTTCTAGTGGCCTTGTAGTTGAATATTCCTTAGTCTTAAAGCTTACTTTAGTTTGCTTCCCTCTTTGACACTCATCATAGAAGGTGCTCACAGGTTTGATAATCTGTGGTATGTGCCTTACAAATCCTTTCTTTCTCATTTTGACCAAATTGTCAAAATTAATGTGTCCTAACCTTCTATGCCACATCCATCTCTCATCAACTTGTCCCCATCATACATTGAGACTAAAATCATTCCTTAAGATTGTATACATTGTCATCTATCCTTTTTTGTTCAGCAACAAGTTGACCACTGCTCTCTTTTTTGATTTCATAGCCCTTGGAATCAAATGTGAACATATATCTTTTGTCACACATTTGAATCACTCTTAGCAGATTGTGTTTTAAACCTTCCACATAATATACATCATGAGATTTCAGCTCGCCATTGATATTTAGTATACCTCTTCCCTTGATCTTGATTGATGAATTGTCTTCAAACCTCACAGAACCATCATTCCAATCTTCTAATTTGATGATTTTTTTCTTATCACCAGTCATGTGTTTGGAGCAGCCACTATCTACTACCCACAAGTTTTTCCTTTCAGCATGTAGGCCAGTTTGAACAATGAAACTTGACTCAGTCTTATCTTTATCCTTTTTTGCCCAAACTTGTTTGGTTTCTTTCTTCTTTTCTGTTGTCCCATTTTGTTCTGATTTTACATTAGGTTTAGATGTTGACATTGTCTTCTTTTGCTTAGTTGTCCCAAGCTTACAATGTTTTGCAATGTGGTGCAAGTTTTGACAATGATAGAATTTTACATTTATATTGAATGACGAATTTGAAAATATATTATAGGACTAAGATACATTTCTCCTACATTCATAACTTTTATGACGATACCCATTACAATGATAACAGATAACATTTATATCCCTAAGAGAAGCAAATTGATTCCTACTTTCAAAACTAGGAGGAGACCTATGCGTAAGCCTACAATCAATAATTCTATGACTATAAGTATTACATTTATAGCAGTAGCCATGAAATTGAGGTACATACCACTTATTGTTGAAGTTCTTTCTCATTTCTCTCCTAGGAGCAACATAGTTCGATCTTCTTGAGCTATTCCCTTTAGTATCCTTGACTCTAGGGAAGCCTCCATCATTTATCTGGGCTGTTCCTTTTAGATTAGTATGTTGGTTCATTGATTAATTCTTTGTAGCAACAACATAAGTCCTCTTCTCATTTTTCTTGTTGATAGTGAAAGTTTGTTGGACTTCACTTTCACTTGGAGAGGTGAAGAGTATCTCCTTGCCTGATGAATCTTTACTATTAGAAAATTGTCCCTTATCAAATCCAACTCCATTGATGTCCTTTTTGTGCTTCTGCTTACTTAACATTTAGTCTAATTCTTCGATGTTACCATCATAATTAATCCTCATGTTTAGTTTATCTTTCTTCTTTTCTAATTCCTTTCTTAAATATACAAGATCTTCTTCCAACTTTTGACGCTCCTTATCTTTCTTTTCTAAATCTAATTTTTTTACTTTATACATCCTCTTTGCTTCTTCTGACTAAATCTTCAAATTAGAAATTGTTCTCTTTCATTCCTCAAGAGATTTGTTCAACAGATCTTGTTCTTTGGTAGCTTCATTCTTGTACTTTTTATATTTTGTTCAAAACTTTCTAAGCTCTTCTAGTCCACTCACAAGCTTAGCTTCAAGGTCTACTATAGATTTGATTTCCTCTTCTTCATCATCAACAAATAACTCTATTAGCATTGTGTTGTCATTGAGGTCAACTAGTATAGCATAAAGAAGGACAACCAATATGGGAGAATAGTTTATATGCCATTAGTGCTATCAATCGGTAGTATGGACAGTGAAGCCACTAGGTAAGCATGTTGGAGTAACTAGTTTACATATCAGTATTGGGAAGAAGCAACCAGTTTGTGAGTATGCATGTTGATGCTGAACAAGAATGATAGAGAAGTGATGGGTGAGTGATGAGAACCGGAAATAGTGTGACCGGTAGAGCTCCTTGCAGTATGACCTAATGAAGGGTTAGCAGTGCAATTGGTATGCTAGTATGAGGTCAACTAGCAAGACTCCCACTGAGAAAGAGAAAGTGCTGATAGAGTGTGTGTTGCTTTAGTTAGAGAAAATGACATGTATGGAAAAGGTACTGGGACATATGTCAAGTCAGAGATGTATCCTCCCTTAAGTGAAGTCACATCATTATCGATAGGTGACATAGATCTTCCTCCACTAGTGTTTAGCAGTTGAAGTACAGTTGTCTATTCCTCCCTTAAGTAAGTGGTAATATATTCCTTATCCCATAGTTTACTTGGCATACATCATGACTTTCCAAGATAAGATAGTCTGAGTAAGCAAAGGTGGGTGATTGGATGCATAGACCGGATGACTAATGTAGAAGATGAGGAAGCCTCCAAAGGATAAGTTCATAGATGTGCATCGCATTATAATGAGAAGACATGTTGTGCTACCAAGGCAAACAAGGAAGAGTTAATATGGTGAGTTTTCCTCCTTGGCAAACTAGTTCAGAGGAGAACTAGTTAAAGGAAGATGAGGCTCTGCAATTGCACACATGAAGTTATAGGTATCTAGATGGAAAGTGTTGTTTCCATAGATGCATAATAGTTGGAGATGGATTGCATACTACCCATATGAAGATAGAAACATGCCAATGGATGAACAAGGAGGATACCGACATATAGCCAAGTGGAAAAACTGACAAAAGTGAAGAGTTCTCAGCCTGATGAAGATTCACATGATGAGTCATCCTAGATTGTTGTTGAGGACCGACATGGTTGATGACTAGGCTGACAAGATCCACCAACACAAGGAAGGAGAAGGAAATAAGGTTAACCGGTAAGGGAAGATGTACCAGGAGGGTTAGAGAACTGGTAGAGTTAGATGTTTAGTAGGTGTGCACTGGTTGAGTGTTTGGTCGGTGATCCTGTCTGAACCGACACAAAGGTCTAAGTTGATATGAATACTGATAGGCATGCCACGTGGAGTTGATGTGGCAAGCTTGCAGAGGTTGTTAAACTGCTTTGTCGATGAGGTTATTGGCATTTGGTCAACATTTAATGTTGATTGCAAAAATCATGGGAGGCATTGCAGAGGTGTGCGGCTTGAGGAAGGTCTAACAAAGGTGATCTATGGGATGCATTGATCAATGAAGAGTGACCAGGTGCATAATGAGGTTGGTGATGAAATTTTTAGAACCATTTATGGTGATTGATCTTGAGCCTTGTCGATGGACTGTGCATGTTTGCTAAGTCTAGCAAACATATCTTGGAAGGAAGAAGATATGGTAGGTGATGCCTGATTGCTTTTAGGTTGTTCATCCTCATACAAAATGAGATCTGATTGGATCTGATTGACCTCATGTTCAGTGGAAGAAACCATTGCGTGCCAAGAATTTGAAGTTGCATTTTGGTGGGAAAGCTAAGTAATAAGAATGAAGGCAAAAGATAGTATTTGAGGATCTGAGTGGGGGAAGGAGAGTGATCCTGAGTAGATAAAAGAGGAGATATGATTGAGAAGAGTCAAGGAACTCGACATTTGAAGAAAAGAGCTAGCAAGGAAGGTTAAACTAGTGAGAGGGTTTAATAGTGTCTTAACCAGCAAGATTAGATAAACCAGAAAACTACAAAGTGAGTTGTAGAGGTAGGAACCGACAGTGTTCATGCCAATTGGAAGATAGTGGAGAGTGAAGGAGTTGCATGTGTATGGTGAGAAGATCCTGCAAGTAGTGAGAAGAGAAAGGATAAACCGGTGAGTAGAGTAACCATCAGTAGGTGTATGTTCTTACTATTCATTCAATAGGTAGAAGAAGAAATTGTATCAATAACAACAACTGAAGGTGAGAAGAGAGACTAAGAAGGAGATAGAAAGAAGAGTAGAAGTAAACCGGTGAGGCAGAGGAGGTGAGAAACTGGCAGGATAAAGTGTATGTAGTGATTATAAGATTCACTTGTAATCAGACTATTGCTTTTGTAATTGATTATGTATAAGATAGATCACTGAGTTGGAGTTCAGTGTAGGGATTGGTTCTCCTTGTGTTGGTGCCCTAAAGAAGAAGTGGTACTCCTTGGGTTGGTGCCCTAAATGTTGTAATCAAAGGTTTTCACTGTGCGGCTAGATTGAAGCAGTAGACTCCAGCAACATTTCTCACTGAGGTTTTTCCTATCTTGGGTTATGCTCGTATATACTGGTGTTATGTGGTGTCCCATTTGTGTGGTTGAATTATGTTGTCTAGTTATATCTTACCGGTAGGTTTGCTTGGTTCTAAGGTTGGTGACTGTTAATCTCTCTTTGAGGTAGAAAGATTAAGAATTTACAAATCACTGATTTACCCTCCCCCCCCTCTTAGTGGCACCTTGTGTTCAACAAACTATTCTTGTGCCATAAAGATATTGACTTCTCTTTCACCATCACTCCAATAGCCTTTAGAGACACTTTCTTCATTAGAGGCATCATATTCAAATGTGTAAAGACTTCTTTTTCTCCTAAAATTTATTCTCCTTGGCATATAAAAATTATTCATCTTTTCTTTGTCAAGAGCCTTCATGTTTTTCTTTTCACTTTCATCCTTTCCTCCATAAGGGAATTTAGAAGGAAAGTGTCTAATCTTGCCACGGTTGAAACATTTGAAAGGAATTTTACCTTTGTACTTTCCTGAACCTCTTTTGAGCTTCCTTACAAAGTTTGCGATAGCAACATCAGATTCATTTTCATCCACATTTGTAGATTGTTCTTTTCCTTTCTGTGTGGTATTGAAGGAAACCTCTCTCTTTGACATTGCTCCTCCTATTGTTCTCATTTCATAAGCTGATAAGGAGCCAAATAATTCATCCATAGAGAATGTCTTTAAATCTTTAGCTTCCTCAATAGCAGAGATCTTTGTGTCATACTTTGAAGTTAATGATCTCAAAAATTTCTTGACAGTAACTTCATCTTTAACATCCTTTCCAAGTACTCTTATAGCACTCATGGTCTCATCCACCCTTTGCAGATAATCAGCTATCTTCTCTTCTTCTTTCATATTTTAGATTTTCAAACTAAGCTCTTAGATTTTGGAGTTTGTCTTCTTTCACTTTGGTATATCCTTCATATACACTTTGCAACTTGTCCCAAGTTTCTTTTGCTGATGTACAATGCTTTACTTTGACCAAATCTATATCTAACAAACCACTTAAGATTACATTCTTATCTTTGGCATTGTTTTTGTATTCCCTTTTTGCATTAGGGTCAGTAGGAGGAACTTAAGGTACACTGTATCCATTTTTTATTAACATCCATAAATCAAACCCAAGGGAAGACAAATATGTCTCCATGCTTCTACTCCCAAAGGCATAGTTGGTGCCATAAAACATAGGCACTTTAGAAGATGAGGATTCATTCCTAGCCATTATCTTCTCTACCTAGAATCTACCGAAGCTAGAGAAATCTTTTACTATAGGGAAACTTGTGCTCTGATACCAATTGAAAAACATAGATGGACACTAAGAGGGAGGGGGAAGGTTAATTAGTGTATTTTAAAAATTTAATTATTTGACTACAAGTTAATCAAGAATACATGTACCCACACATAAAACTAACCACAACACATAATAAATGAGGAAAACCCAAAGTGGGAAAAACCTCAGTGACAATAGGTGTTGGAGTCTACTGCTCCAATCCAACCTCATAGTAAATAATAGTTTACAATGTTTAGGGAACCAACCCAAGGATCACCAACCCTTGAAATTTAGGGCACCAACCTTTGATATTATGAGTACCAACTTAAAGGAGCACCTACTCCTTCTTTGAGAACCCACTCAAATATTTTTAGTGATTGATAAAGTTTACAATGAAATGATAAAGCCTTGTTGCAAATGAGTTTTGTAACACTTACAAAATTCTCATATCTTGAGAATAACTTTCCCTGCCCACTGAAGTTTTTCCTCTGTTTCCCATCCTTCCTCTGAATAGTTGTCTTCTTCTCTCTATTACAACATTACTCTCGATAATGTTTTGTTCTTTCTTTGTTTCTATGGATGTCTTCTTCTTCCTCTCTCAATTTCTAAAAATTACACTCTTTCAACTCTCTACAACAATATGCCTCTCTTCAGCACTTCACTTCAATCTACTATCAACTACTCGAGTTGTCTTTATTTCCACCTCTATCTCTATCTCAATAGCCACACCTAATGATGTTGAATCACATTTATAGTCCTGCACCATCAGCTCTGCATCCAGGAGTGTTTTTCACATTAATATTCCAATTAATTGATTTGCCTTTTTGGGATTCGGTCTGTAATAGATTGGATTTCTTTCTTGGATTGACCACCTACATTAAAGGACTCTTCTCTATTTTTCTAAAATTTCTTTGTACTAAGTTGCTATTTTCAGCAACCCCAATCTGCCTAATAGATTTGATGTTGTGTTTGTCAATTTCCTCAAGCCCATCAACCATCTACAACTCGATCACCATTGATGCATTCTTCATCCTTTGTTAACCTAACTAGAAAAGATCGATAACTACCATACTGAAATCTACCACCACTGACTTCTGCATATCGGATCTATTCTTTATCCACCAAGAAACCACATGTCTTCGTATTCTTCATCCATATCACTCAGTTGAGGTTGGTTAGCCTCAATGTAAACCCTTATGTCAATCGGCATGCCCAAGTATTATCAAAATTCTTCATAATCAACATGCAAGTCACCTAATTAGCCATGGTCAACCACCATGTAGACTATTATTCTTATCAAGATGCCAATGTGTTGACTAAAACAACTCTAATGACCTTAACCTCTGTCATTATAGGATAGCAGGATGCACTATTTTTTTGCCTCAACTTACCCCATGAGATCCACTTTCCATCCTTTTGCAGGGAACGAGATAGCAGGATCCTTTTATTGCTTTACTATCTTTTCCCGCAAGACCATTGCTCGTCCATCTTGAATGGTGTGGGATAGCAGGAACCATTCACCTCTCTCTTCATGTTACCCCACACAACCATTGTCCTATTTTTGTTAGCACTGCAGGATACATATCTCACTCCTCCTTGAGTTGCTCTGCATGACTATCGCTCCTCATCTTTTGATGATGCAAGATAGAGAGAAGCCCAATTCCTTCTTTTTTTTCTCTTAACCCCGTATTGTCACCTTTCACATGTTCATCATGATGCGGGATGGCGGGAAGCATCTCTTGCTTCATCTTTTGTTACCCTGTGAGACCTTCAATCTTAACTCAAAGAAGTTGTGACATAGCGGGAGTCACTATGCCCAGTTTGGAGGTATTCTACACAAACACCATGCACATACTTTGTGTGGTGCGGGATAGCAAGGAAACACATTTCCTTTTGATTTTTCTTGTCTTGCATTGCCAACCAAGGCTTATCAAACATCTTGCGAGATAGCGGGGGTTCTTCAACCTTTATGACATTTTTATCTCGCATGACTTCTTTTCTTCATTCAAACACACCGCAGGATCCAATGACACACGTGAACCAAACAATTGTATCCATGTGGAAATCATGACTCTTAACCCCAACTCAGAACTCAGTTACTATTGCCAACATGGCCTACATGAGGAGATGATGAATCTAGTCAGAGCCCCTAAAACATAACATGATGTGTTATGCACTACTGCAACCTGCATCTCTGCAACCTCTCTTGACTTCCTTTTGACATCATTGACAATAATGGGAAGAGTTCCCAATATTCTTGAAGAACCAATGGATGTCACAGATGATAGCCTCTCTCAGAATGAAGAACATGATACATTTATGAATGAAACCACTTCGCAGATAAATGAGGCTGGTGTCAATGAATTCATCCAAGACTTCTACACATCTTTTGAAGAAGTTATTGATTCACCACTAGCTCAGTTGGATAGGATGCCTCTTTTCCCAAATGTAGATACTTCTATATTGGCAACACTTATGTTGTTGTTAAACTTGAAGGTTACACATAGATTTTCAAACACATGTTTTATTGATATATTAAGGTATGACTCGATATTCTTACAAATTAATGTTGTCAATGTCTTAAAAATTTTGAATATTGTGTATGCTTGTCTTATAAAAATTATTTGTTGCATCATGTAGACTTTTGGAAAACAAAATACTTCCAAAGGACAATAAGTTTCCTCATTCTAATAGATAATTATCTATAGTAATTAAAGACATTGGAATGGAGTACAACACATATGATGCATGTCCAAATGACCATATATTGTACTATGGAAAGAATACAAATTTCCAAAAATATCCAGTGTGTCACATAGGTAGATATCGTCAAGATCAAGTATCCAAAAAGGTTCCTTATAAAATAATACAATACATTCTACTAAAACCAAGGTTTGAGAGGATGTTCAAATGCCAAGAGTTGGCAAAATATATCATGCGCAAGGGAGGAGCCAAGATGGTTTCATGTGTATGGCCACGAATAAAAAATATTGGAAAGAGATTAAGGAAAAATGGCCACATTTAAGAAATGAGCCAAGGAATGCAATAATTTCTCTAGCAATGGATGGTGTCAGTCATTTTCGAGATCTTAGAACAACATATTCTGTTTGGCCAGTTTTAATTATTAACAATAATCTCCCCCTTGGATCACAATGAAAAAGGAGCATGCAATATTAAATTTAATCATACCAGGTAATAGAACATATGAATGCAGTGCTTTCTTGAAGATTGTATTAAAATATTTCAATTCAGTTAAACCTTGATAGAGAACTTCTTGTTTACTTAGGGAAGTATCAAGTAAAGGATATGGATGTATACATGGAGCTGCTCATTGATGAGCTTCATGAATTATGGGATGGTGTAAATATGTATGATGTATAAAGATCTATCAATGATAGAAACTTCCTTTTCCATATGATTTGTATATGGACAATTCATGATTCTATAGGGCTCTCTATTTGTTGGAGTAATATATTATAAATTACATTTATAATAATTATGTCACTTGTACCATTTACTAAATATGCTTTCTATTCTTATTTCAAGGCTACAAACAAAGGGGAAACATGGTTGTCCATCATGTGGGACAAAAATGTTGTATAGGCAATCAAAGGAGCTCAATAAAACTATGGATGATGAGTATAGACAATTCTTACCGCAAAATAGCTATCGAGTGCATGAGAAAAATAAGTTCAATAGAAAGGATGTGGAAATGAAGAAGCCACGAATAATGAGCCCTTCTAGGTGGAAAGTGATGTATGAAAAAAAATCATCAGCATTATGCTTACCATTGAAAGATAGAGAACCTATACCACGAATCACACAAGCTTTGTTATCACCAAATCTTACTATTTCACCATCATACATTTCCATATTCATAAATTTACATTTATCACCTATCATATAATGTGAACAACCACTGTTAGTCACCCATTCATCTTTGTCTTCAATCTTTGCATCCAAAGCTTTCTCCTCAACAATGCAGCTTGTAGCATTCATTGATACCAGATCATCTTTCTTGATAGCAATAAAAACAAATTCATCTTCTGAATTCCCATTCTCTGATTCCTCATCTATCACACCTTCATCAACAACATAATAGCATCTCTTTTGAGTTTTGTACTTCTGGTAGGGCTTATAGGGCTTATCATACTTATAATGCTTCTTATATCTATCATTCCTATTAGATCTATGATGTATTTCAAATTTGTCACACTTATCATATCTAGACATTCTCCCAGGACACCTAGAAGTAAAATGCCCTATCTTATTACAAGAGAAATATTTCCAAGGTAACATTCCATCATACTTACCGGATCCTTTAGGTAATGTCTGAGAAATAAGCGCTTCAAGCTCATCCAGTTCTCTTTCTTGATATTCCATCTCTCCCTTCTCTCTTTTAGATCTGGATACCCAAAAATAACTTTCTCATGTATCATATTTTTTCTTCCAAGATACATAGGCTTTGAATGTAGTATCTAATTTAACATTTTATTCTCCAAATTCACTTAACTCAAATGCAGTAAGCTTTCCAACCAACATATCTCTAGTCACTATAGTCACACTCTGGATTTCATCAATAGAAGCTACTCTATGTTTATAAGGATGCAATGATCTCAACACCTTAGGAAAAATCTCATATTCTTCAAGGGTTCCATTGGCTCATCTGATATTCATGACAAGATCATTCACCTTAGCCATTAAGGTTGATATATTTTCATCTTTTGCCATCTTCAATGCTTCATACTTCCCTTTCAAGCTCTACAACTTAGCAATTTTGACTTGGGCATTACCTTCATATGAGGTCTCTAGCTTCTTCCAGATCTTATGTGTAATCTACAAACCCATCACATTCTAGTCATCTTTGAATCAGTCAAGGCACTCAACAATACTTCCTTTGCTCTTATGTTATGTTCAACATCCTTGATGTCAACTATAGTAACCAGTCCATTCTAAGGAATATTATAAACATTCTTTGTGATCTTCCAATACTCTTATCCAAGACATTTCAAGTGAACTTCCATCCAGTCCTTCCAAATAGTGTAATTTCTTTCATCAAATCTAGGACTCTCCTTCTTGAACACATAAGTTGCCATCCTGTATCACCTAAAGTTGAGCTTCTTCTAGAGGATCATTCTACCAATTGTTAGCAGCAACCAAGAAGGAAAACTAAAATGGGGGGGTGAATCACTTTCACCAGATTAAACAATTTAAGCACAATCTCAGATCTAAACAACATTGTCAACAATAAAGATAAACACAATAGCACCAACACACATAACATGAATATTTTGACGTGGAAAACTCAGTTAAGGGAAAAACCACAGTGGGAACCTATCCACAATAAGATGATACTCTATAGTAGTATGTGTAAATATTACAATGGGGAATGCACATGCATTCAAGCATGCTACCTAGAGGTCACTACTCAAAGGGAAGGCTCACTACCTTACAATAAGATTCAGACTATAATTTGGATTATATGAACTATAAATACAACATCTCCTTATGCCTAATGATAGTTTCAATTAAGCACATTTCTCTGCCTAACAACAATCTCTACTCAATACACCACAACGAAGGATAAATTCACTTAAGCACCACATACACCACTCTTTGATAATGTAGAAACAACATCGACACCCAAATTTCATGACTATACCACATATATATACAATTCATCAACCTTGGCAACAAGGTCAGGGAAACCCTCAACTCTTAATTACAAAAATATAACACACGACACATATGAGAACCACTGGACCAATATAATAATTTACATGACATAACATGGACTTAAATAAAATCTCCAAACATTCATCATCACCATAAATCACACCAAGGTCAACCGCAACATGCTACACCACCAAGAATACCACATAACACGAAAAATATCACTGAATTACCAAAATCACAAAGAAAATGCTTAAGAGTCAATGCAAACCACCAATACAAATAGGGTAGCATGATCAGGAACACCAACAAGCATATTAGAACCATCTACAATAGTTGAACCAACACCACTTATGCAAATCTTCATCAATGAAAATGCTAGCTCTCGAGAACACTTAACAACAACAATTCAGACTAGCAAGATATATTGCGAAGCACCAAATCATGAACCATCTAAATTGAAGATACACATGAACATCCAAAACATTCTCCCAAATCTACAACCAAAAATATGATCATACCAGAGCTCATCAGATCAAACATAAAACTTTACCAACCACTACATAGAAAGACTAAACTATAAGCCAAATCAAATTATACAATCAAGCAATCTTTTGGATTACTAAAACCAATAAGGAATGATATTCCAGCATCCCAAATAGATAAATCAACTATATCAATGCAATACAATCATTGGAATACCAAAACATCTCTCTACAACACCACAACATAGGAATATGTTGACATCAATGATAACAACATATCCTATCAGCAACAATATCCAATAATATCCCTCTTTGGAATTGATGGCAACATATGAATGTGAAAACAATTAATGTAAAGGAAATAAATCAACACCAACAATCTGCAACAAACTCCCCCTGAGATCATGCATACAAAGCTCCAAAGATAAAGCAATTTTTCACATGACTCTCTCCCCCTTTGACAAAATGCAACTCCATGCATCTAGTTCTCAATAGGAGGGGAAGAGACCCCTAACTTGTCTCTCAAATAAGTAAATCTATTTGCAGGCAAAGGCTTAGTGAAAATATTTGCAATCTGATCCTTTTTAGATACATATTCCAATCTTACTTCCTGATTGCTGACCTTCTCCCTCAACAAATGATACTTTATTGAAACATGATTTATTTTAGAATGCAACACCGGATTCTTTGAAATATTGATAGAAATTGAATTGTCACAATATATAATAGTAGGATCATCATAAATTACTCTAATATTCTTCAACATCTGCTTCATCCAGACTACTTGAGTATAGTTACTAGCAACAACAATGTATTCAGCTTCAACAGTAGATAAAGATACAACATCTTGTTTTTTACTAGACCATGAAATCAACCTCTTTGCCAAAAATAATGCTCCCTCGGTAGTTCTCTTTCGGTCATCAACATTACCAACTCAATCAACCTCAGTATAGGCAAACAACAAGAAATCATCATTCTTCGGATACCACAAGTTCCATAGTCAATAGTCCCCTTCAAGTATCTAAAAATCCTTTTCACAATAGTGACATGTGTCTCTTTAGGATCTAATTGAAATCTGCCACAAAGATAAACAACATGCATAATATCTAGTCTAGTCAGAGTTAAGTACAATAATCCACCAACCATAGATCTATACAAAGTTTGATTAACTTTCTAAGATTCATCATTTTGAGATAATTTGCATCCAGTCACCATAGGAGTTCCAATAGGCTTAGACTCAGCTAATCCAAATTTCTTCAACAATTCTTTCACATACTTAGATTAAGAAATGAAATAACCTTTACCAGTATGAGTAATTTTCAATCCTAAGAAGAATTTCATCTCACCTATCATAGACATCTCAAATTCCTTTTGCATATCATCAACAAACTTCATACTCAAATCATCAACACAGCCAAAAATGAAATTATCAATAAAGGCTTCAACAATCAAAATGTTATCATTATCAACTTTGAAGTACAAATTACTATTAGTAGTACCTTTACAGAATCCCAACTTCAACAAATACTTATCCAATCTTTCATACCAGGCTCTAGGGGCTTGCTTCAGTCCATACACAGATTTCTTCAATTTTCATAATATATCTCATTCATCAGATAAAGAAAATCCATCTGGTTGCTCAATGTAGAATTCCTCTTCCAAATCACCATTCAAAAAGGATGACTTGACATCCATCTGATACACCTTAAAGTCCTTGTAAGCAACATATACAAGAAACAGTTTAACAACTTCAATTCTAGCTACAGAAGAAAAAATTTCTTCATAATCAATACCTTCCATCTAAGAACATCCTTTGCATATCAATCTTGCTTTGTTTCTGACAACTTCACCAACTTCATTCAATTTATTCTAGAACACTCATTTAGTACCAATGACATTCTTGTATTTAGGTCTCTGGACAAGCTTCCAAGCGTTATTCTTTTCAATGTGATTCAGCTCTTCTTCCATTGCTTTTAACCAATTTTCATCCTTACATGATTCTTCTATATCCTTAGGTTCAATATTTGAAATCAAATATATCTCTTTAGTAGAAATCCCTCTCCTAGTCATCACACCTTTAATTTTATTATAATTAATCTAATTTTCTGAATGATTCAACCTCACATACCTCAGAGTCTTCTAGTTGTTCTAATTTTCAGGCTCTTGCACTTCCTCACTGGCAACAATAATATCCCGATTGCTTGTCTCCACCGGATCAATCTACTATAAGATCTATATCTGCACAGGCTTAGGAATATCTTCATCATCAAAATCATAACTGCATGCTCTGATCTGCTTCCCAAGATATTCATCTACCTTAACATTTGCACTTTCAACCATCTTCTTTAGTCTCTTATTATAACACCGGTAGGATTTTCTCTTAGTAGAATATCCCAAGAAGATTTCTTCATCACATCTTGCATCAAACTTACATTTATCCTCATTTCTCTTGATATCTAACTCTAGTGTGATATTTTGCCAAGATCAAGAGCTTAATTAAAAGTACAAAATAGAGAGACAAAATATAGTACTAGAATAAACTGTATTCTTATCAATAGATAGATGATCAAAAGATCAATAGTTCAATAGTTGTTCATACAATGAATATGAGCCTGCAGATATAGGAAAGGCTATATGGGTATGCGAGCACACAAACATGACATGTGGCTCAATAAGGAACAGGGGTAGGTAGGAAATAGGTCTGGTAGGTGGAAGAAATAATAAAATATTCTGAATGTGGAATTATCACTCCACAATAAGTGGATATGATAGAGTAGTAACAATATCAACACCATAAAAGGTGGAAATTATCCTACACAAACTATCCCAATGTCACACAAACACCCAAGTGTCTCATACCCAAAGTACTATGAAATGCATTTCTTAAGTAAACTTAAGTAAGGTGTAATAATATCCATGATGAATAATTATTTACACCAACACCCCTTCTTAAGTGCAACTTAGGGGAATGCACTTAAGTCTAAAATGCAACTAAGCAATGCAAGATGGGTCCCGACTATGAGGCCATATTAGGTACCCATGTACAAATGAAAATAAATGCAAACCAATGCAATGAAATCTCTCACAAAGAGGGGAAACAGAGAAAAACCCAATGTGAAAAAACCCTCCCCCAAAAGAGAGATGAAAATAATACAAGAGAATTCTGATAGAAGAATGTGAGGAAAAATTCCCCCCCCCATATGAGAGAAGAAGAGAAGCTAGGTAGCCCCTCCTCAATGTAGAATCTGTACCAATGGTAGAAGCTCAAGAATGAATGAAGAAATTGCTTCTTGAACATTGAACAACATTCATCCCCTGGGAAGAAACAAAACCAAAGGTATATCCATGAAGTCTCCCCAATCATGAAGGGAAGATGTAGGAAAAAAACTCATGATGAATGAATGAAGCAGTCACAGGCTAGGAGGGACCTCAAAGAGATCGGTCCAAACCAGTCAGCAAGAGTTAACACAACAGAAACACATAGATATGATTGAGGCAAATGCAGAACAAATTGTTTTATTGCATGAAAAGTCGATTACATCCAACTGGCAACAACCGGGTTACAACATACTAGCACACAGGCTTGGTAGAATAGGTCTCATAGGGACCTTGAGTCAAAAGATCTATCTTCTAAGCACTATCTATCTGATAGTCTTTTATCTTTGATATAATTTTCCTACATTGCAAAGCATAATTACAAATATATATATATATATATATATATATATATTGATCCAAAGGATCAAGTCGGCCCAAAAAGGATCAAAACCCAAACGTGCAGAAATGAATGAGGTCAGCCTCCGGAAAATCCCACAGGATGAAATGTAGAAGGTCGGCCACATGTCAAGAAACATCAAGATCAACGTCCAAGGCTTCACAAGCATTAGAATGGGTTCTGGTAGATCACCAAAATAGGTCTCACGCAACTGGTAACAAGAAATTGTCAAAGAAATCAATAGCAATATCTTGTTGGAAAGTGATCCAAATGAGATGCGGTTGGAAAGAAAGTTAGGTGATCAGGTCTTCAAAAAGAATCCAACTCCACAGGAAGCTAGTGTGCAAAAACCGAGACACACAGAAAGGAAAACTGAAACTACAAATAGGAAAGAAAATGTTTTGGGTTGATGAAAGCTTTCTATGAACCAAGGATGCTCCTACATCAGACACCTGGGGTTTATAGAAAGTGATCCTCTCACGTTTCTGGGGTCAGAGGAAAACCAAGGCAGTCCACCTCTGCCTAAGAAATCCAAGATGAGTCTTCCACTGGTATGTTCTTCCAGTTCACAAGGTATTCTTTGTACTGACTGCTTCGGGTACTATGCCCGATCCTACTATCCAAAATCTCTTCAATCTGATCTAGTTCCTTATGGGGAAATTATTTCTCAAAATCTGCAATACTATCCTCACTGAATTCTTGTTCATGGTACTCATGAAGATTTGCAATGTTGAATATAGATGAAATATTTAGACTATCTGGTAGCTCCACTTCATATGCATTTCCAGAACTGAACTTTCTCAAGATCTTAAAGGGTCTAAACTTCTTAATCTGCAACTTATTATAAGTTCCAACCGTGAATCTCTCTTTTCTCAAATAGACCATCACTTCATTCCCAACCTCAAATTCCTTATGTCTCCTCTTCTCATCTGCCTTCTTCTTGTATTTTCTATTCATGTCTTCCAAATGTTGTTTAACTTGAATGTGCAATGTTGCCATGTGATCTGCAAATTCTTCTACTTCTGAACGCTTTTGGTCTTCATTGTTAATGTCTCTCAATTCTCCTATTCCTTTAGGATGCACTCCCGTAAAAATCTCAAAAGGTGTTTTTCTGATACTTCTATTCACTGAATTGTTATAGGAAAATTCTTCTTGTGCAAGGATCAAATCCCAACTTCCGGTTTTATCTCCTACTAAACTATCAACAAATTTCCCAAACTCTAGTTAACAACTTTTGTCTATCCATCAATCTGTGGGTGAAAAGTAGAATTGAACTTCAAATCCTTCTATATCTTCTTCCAAAGTGTTCTCCAAAAATAGCCAACAAATTTAGTGTCTCTGTCTGAAACTATGCTCTTAGGTAATCCATGGAATCTTACCACTTCCTTGAAAAATAGGTATGCTATATGCAATACATCTAATGTTTTCTTACAAGGTATGAAATGAGCCATCTTTTAAAATCTATCCACTACCATAAATATAGAATCATTCCCCCTTGGTGTCTTAGGTAAGCCAAGTACAAAATCCATACTTATATCCTCCCAAGGTCTTATCGGTACTGTCAAAGGTTTATACAATTCCATATTCTAACTACTACCTTTTGCAACTTGACAAACTCTACAACTTTGTACATATCTCTTAACATCTTTATGAATCTAGGGCCAAAAGTATTTCTCACTTACCAATGCAACTATTTTATCAATGCCAAAGTGTCTAGCTAAACCTCCACTACGTTTCTCTTTTATAAGGTTCTCTCTCATGGAAATTTTAGGTATGCACAACTGAACTCCCTTAAATAACATCCCATCCTAAATGAAGTAATCCAACCATTTTCTATTATCAACCATAACCATTCTCTACAAGCTTTCCAAGGTTCTCAAAAATCTGGGTCTTCATTATACAAGGTCTTCAAATCCTCAAAACTTAATATTGTCACTCTCATCTCTGTCTACAAATTCCTTCCCCTACTCAATGCATCAGCAACTTTGTTAGATTTTCCACTTCTATATTTCAACACAAAGGTGTAACTCTGCAAGAACTCTACCCATCTCATATGTCTCTGATTCAACTTACTCTGAGTGCTCAATTATTGTAAAGCTTGATGATCTGTATACAACATAAACTCCTTAGGAAGCAAGTAATGTCTCCATTTCTTCAAGGCTTGAATTATTGCATAAAATTCTTGATCATATACTGAATATCTCTTCTTGGAATCATTCAATTTCTCACTAAAATATGCCATTTCTCTCCCTTCTTGACTCAAAACTGCTCCTATTGTGGTTCCACTGGCATCACAACCAACTTGAAATACCTTATTGAAACCCGGTAAAGCCAACACAGGCTGCTCAGTCACTTTTTGTTTCAACAACTCAAAATTTTTGTTTTCTCCAATGGTCCACTTGAATTCCTTCCTATGTCCCCTCATGGTCTCTGTCATAGGATTACAAACTGAACTGAAATTTCTAATAAACTTCTGATAAAAACTAGCCAATCCATGAAATGATCTTACCTCTCCAATGCTTTCTGGTGTAGGCCACTCAACAATGGCTTTCACTTTCTTTGTTTCCATCTTCAAACCATCCTCAGATATCACAAATCTCAAATAGACTAACTCATCCTTCATGAAAGTGCACTTCTTGATATTGATTAGCAACTTTTCTTCTCTCAACCTCTGCAAAACTTGTCTTAACTACAACAAACATTCCTCTTTTGTTTTACTGAAAATTAGAATGTCATCCAAGTATAAAATAACAAACTTACCCAAGAATTTCTTCAAAACCTCATTCATCAGCTTCATGAATGTACTCAGTGCATTAGTCAGTCCAAAAGGCATCACTAACCATTCATATAATCCTTCATTGGTCTTAAATGTAGTCTTCCATTCATCACCTTCTCTGATCCTGATCTAATGAGATCCACTCTTCAAATCTATCTTTGTAAAGTACTTTTCTCCACTCAAACAGTCCATTATGTCATCCATCCCAGGCAAGGGAAACCGGTATTTCACTGTGATCTTATTTATTGCTCTGGAATCAGTATATATTCTCCATTCTCCATTCTTCTTAGGTGCCAATACTGTTGGTACTGCACAGGGGCTCAAACTTTCTCTAATCAAACCTTCCTTCAACAATTCATACACTTGTCTATTTAGTTCTTCATTCTTTGCCGGTGTCAACCAATGTGAAGCTTTGTTAGGTAAACTAGCTTCAGGAACTAAGTCCATGCAATGACTAATAGTTCTAACAGGTGGAAATCCATCAAGTACATTATCTAAAATGATGTCCTCATATTCTATCAGCAAATCTCTTATCTCTATCAGGTGTTCTCCTTCTAGTTCTGGTCTCTTAGTCCTCTTAGGAATTAAGGAAAAACATACATTCTCATGTCTCATTCCATCTATGAACTTCCTCCCATCTACAAGATAGATTATGGTATTTGTACACACTTCATTCTTCAAAGGTTCCTCCAAAGGCAACAAGGTTTGCTTCATCCCATTGGCCACGATGGTGTATGTATTCTTCCTTCCATCATGTATTGCCTATCTATCAAACTACCAAGGCCCTCCCAAAAAGGATGACAAATATCTATAGGCATAATATCACACAAAACTTCATCATGGTAATTCCCAATTTTCAATTTTACTAAGCACTGTTCACTTACTAACAACTTATGTTCATCCTGAATCCATGCTATCTGGTAAGGCTTAGGGTGTTTCAATCTCTCCAATTTCAACTTAATCATGATATCTTTTGAAGCAAGATTATCTGAACTGCCACTATCAATAACAACTTTACAACACTTACCAGATACCTTAGATCTGGTCTTGAATAGGTTCTTCCTCTGTAAGGGTTCTTTACCTTCTCCAGTATGACACAAAGCTCTCCTCATCATCAACAATTCTCCATCTTCTAGTTTATTGTTCGATCCAATGGGGTTCTCTTCCACCACTACCACTCTTCTGGTATTCTTTGACTTCTTACATTCAAATGCATGGTGACCTTCTCGTCCATATTTAAAATAGGTTCCTCTGAATGTCCTTTTGTCTTGTCTTCCAAAGTTCTCATTTCGGTAACCATTTGGTTCTCCCCTCTAGTAGAAACTTCTATCATCCTTCTGGTATGAACTACTTTCTTTGTTTACTTCCTTGTCCTTGTTCAAATCCATACTAGTTCCTCTTCCTCTAGTGTATCCTCTTCCTCATTGAAATCTTCCTCCGGTAAACCTTCGACCTCTACCTTTCTGTCTCTACTCATGCCTTTTATTCAATTTCTCTTCAGCCTTTATTGCATACTGATATGCCTCTTCAAAACTCTCTAATTTGATCATACTGAGTTCATCTTTTATAGACATCTGCAATCTGTTCAAATATCTTGCAATTTGTTCAATTTCATCATCAACATGTCCAGATCTGATGTTCAACTTGTAAAATGTTTCGGTGTACTCCTTTACACTAGATTCCTCCTGTCTCAGTTTCTCCAACTTCTAGACCAGATCTACTTGATAATTTGCTAGGGGGTACTCCCACATTAATGGTTCCCACTTTCGCCAATGAAGGAAATTGGCGAAAGTGGGGAGTTTATTTTTTGCGGGGTTCAAGCGAAACAACAAGGTTCACTCGAACTACCCCTTTTGGTTCGAGCAAACCCACGACCGTAAGCAGGTTCGCTCGAACCTTTGGTGAATTTTGGGTTTGCTTGAATCCCTTTAAATATTAGTATTTAAAGGGGTTCGAGTGAAGGGGGTTCGCTCGAACCCTATTTCAATAAGGTTTTTTAAAAACTTTTATAAATAGCGACTGTGATAGTTAAAGTGTCATTATCAAATTTGTCTTTTCCTGTCCAGTGGGGGTTAGATCGAACCAGTCACCAACATCATGTCACCGTGCTTTGTCTGCAGTAGCTAGCGTCTCTCATATTTCAGTTTTCGACCTTCATTATTTCAGGTGCACAAAATAACCCTTTTTTTGGTTTAATAATGTATTTTTTTCATTAAATTAATAAATAATTTGTTAAATGTATTTTTTTAATTAAATAATTGTATAGTTATTATTTTTCATCATTTTAGAAAAATGTTTGATAGTTTATTGTTTTTCATTATTTTAGAAAAATGTTTGATAATTTAATGTTTTGATTGAAATGTGTCAATTTGTTTTTCAAATTACATAACTGTATATATGTTTGTTTTTTTCAACACTTTAAAACATTGTTATGAAAAACATACAACACTAAGATAGTAAATTAGAACTTAGAAAAATGTCACAAACCTAAATATAATAAATTAAACGTTAGAAAAATTAATAACTTTTAATTTAAAAAACATTAGAAAATTTACATAACAAATTTAAACAAATTAGACAAAATAAATCCTCTACAATGTGACCCATTTTCACATCCTATTACACGCACATATGACCCCTTATAACATCCTAGTGTACATATGACATTCCTCTTATGATCACATAATGTCCTAAGGGGTCATATGCAGTTCTAAGAGGTCACGCATGTGTGTTAACACATGTGTGACCCCTTAGAACCGCATATGACCCCTTATAAAATCCTAGTGTGAATGACATACCCCTTAATCCATCACATAGTGTCTTAAGGGGTCGTATGTGGTCCTAAGGGGTCACATATGACCCCTTATAACATCCTAGTGTACATATGACATTCCTAGTGTTATATATCATGTTCTTGAATTTTTAATGTATTTCAAAGATTTAAATATACACATGTTAGATCTCTCTATCTCTCTAAAATAATATATATGTTATCTCTAGATCTGAAATATATGTTATCTCTCTCTCTCTAAAATATTTGAATTTTTTATGTATTCTTGAAGATTTAAATTTTTGAAAATGAAAATGATCTCTCTCTCTCTGCAATTTAACTGATTTTAATTTTTAATGTTTTAAATTGAATGCACTTCGTGTGTGTGTGCGCTTACGTATTTATTTTAACTTTATGACATGTACCTAGATAGATGGCATCCCAGGAATGCCTTCGTAGGCTCCTGATCAGGATCCACCTGCATAGGCTCCTAATCAGGAGCCACACATTGATGATGTTGATCCTCCATAGCAGGATCCCCCATTTCCCAACATTGCTACTATTTTCCAGTGCAGTGATCGTGAGTTGCATAGGTTGAGGGTCATATTAGATGATCCCCGTACTGATGGCATGTACAAGAGTACATGCACATCCATTTTTGATAGTTTACGGACATTGAGGGACCACCTAGTTTCTCACACTTCATTCTCACCTAAGGTTATAGAGGATATATATAGACAGTTGAGGAGTGAGGTGAGGGGTCTTCATTCTTTTGCTGATGTGGTGAGGGTGGTCTTGAAGGAGACCATCAAGGAGAGATGCTTTCCAAAGTACTAAGAGAAGAGTAAGGTGAGGGGATATCAGGTCATGAGATGTATGGACCCATAGGTTGCATAATTGATTTATCCATGCTTCTTAGCTGCTCATGGTCATTATCCTAATAATGACCACATATCATTATACTTTGCACAATAGGTATTTGTTGAGGTTCATTGTCAAATGAAACTAGACTACCTTGATATTCTAGGATATTATGGACAGGGGAGGGGTAGGATTATTGATAGAGATGCATATCGTAGGTGTGATAGAGCTTTGCCTAGACATAGGGACCTTGTTGGCCAGAGATTTTCTACAGTAATCCTAGCCATGGCCCCCATAGTAGATCATGTTGCGATTGCTTCTCAGAGAGAAGCAATTGATAGTATTGGACATATTACATCAGCAACATCCACCGTATCATCTGACAGGATGGGCAGATATATGATGAGTCGACCACGTTCATGATCATCCACAGATCATGCATCTTCTAGTCACATGGGGGCTTCAGATTCAGATGATCGGTATATTATTGCTGGCATCCCCTCCCTAGATGAGGTAGTAGCTATAGTTGGAGGTAGTAGACATGTACAGATGTCACAGTATTTAGCCGAGGACCTTCTACATGCTTAAAGTTTTATTTCATCTTAACTTGGGATACCATTGGCTAATGTTAGAGAGGAGTTTCTCAAAGATACCCTAAGGCATTCATAGCATTCTCATCACTCTACACATGCTCCAGGCACTAACCCACCTACAGATCACTATGTTGCTACAGAGGAGGAGCTACGAGCTAGTCAGGTCCATATCACAGATGAGGGCCACTTGGATTCATTTGAGGAGGAGATATGAGTTGATCAGTTCCATATCACAGATGAGGGTTTGGACCCATTTGACGAGTAGTTGTGAGATTTGAGCCATACTGGGTTTATGGACATGCTACTACAGTTAGACACTTCATCCATGATGCCCAGTCATCTAGTTAGCCCCTTGCACTCCTCAATGATATGTACAACCAGAGAGATATGTAGGCACTAGTGATGTTGTTGATATGATCACAGGATAGGATAAGACTATACAACTTACTCCTGATACATAGGTATGTACATGTACATGTGTGTTTAAATTTTTAGAAGATACATTGTATACATGTTGTAATGTAGGATAAATATATATAAAGATCATGTTTAATAAATAATCTAGTTCTAAGTTTTAATTTGTAGATCATTTAAATTTATCATGGACTAATCATTTGTATGTATAATAGTTAGCTCATGTCACTCCTTCTTTGACCTCTAAGCGTGTGTATAGGAGAGATTCTTTAGATGTTGTTAGTGGACAGGTTAGTTATGGTTTTTGGTACATATATGTACATGTATGTATACATGCACGTTATAATTTTTATTTAAATTTTTATTTAACTCTACTTGGATTTGATGTACATGTGTCTATAGAGATAGATATATTATATTTAATATAAATAAATAAATTCTAATTTTGCAGGAGTCTATTGGACTAGACTCTCACCAGGAGTCTCCCTCAGATGGTCACTCAGTTCATGGCCGACATGATCCCTGTTGATTTGCTCCAAACTTTATAGCTCATTTACATTTATCTTTTTATAGACTTTCATATTATATATATATTCATGCACACACATGAAGTTTAGACTAGATTATACTTTATACCTAGTTTGTGTTTGATCAGATTATATATATTTCATGCATGTACATGGAGTTTAGACTAGATTATACTTTATACCTTGTTTGTGTTTGATTGGATTATATATATTTTATGCATGTATTTAGTTTAGACTAGATTATACTTTATATAGGTGGTTTGTGTTTGATCATATTATATATATATTTCATGCATGTATGCAGTTTAGACTCTAGATTATACTTTATAAAGGTGGTTTGTGTTTGATAAGAAATTATATATATTTCATGCATCATGTATGAAGTTTAGACTAGATTATATTCTTTATACCTCATTTGTAACATGTTTGATCAGATTGTATATTTCATGCATGTATGAAGTTTAGACTCTAAGATTATATACTTTATACCTCTGTTGTGTTTGATCAGATTATATATATTTCCTACATCATATGATATGAAGTTTAGACAAGAGATTATATATTTCATGCACATCTACATGTTAGATTATATATTCCATGTGCACATGTACATACATGTTAGATTATATATGTACTTTATGTTCGATGGACTAGACTAGATTATATATATATATATATATATATATATATATATATATATATATATATATCAGTGCACATGTTAGAAATACAAGTATATGTGTACACATTAAATATATATATATATATATAGCACATGTTAGAAATACAAGTATATGTGTACACATTATATATATATATGATCAAGAATGCACATGTTTGAGCTAAGACTTTAAATTTTAAACTACATGTAACACATATGTACATATAGTAAATATGCATTAAAATTTAAAAGAACATGTTCAAACAAAAGATCGTATATCCACTCCAATAAATTTTTTATAAAAATCACACTTTCAAACTAATTAATATGAAATGAACAAACTAAACTTAATAGGTCATGTACTAAATAGTTCACATGGTATGTGCTTCTAAGTATGCATACAAGTTAAATAGTTCACAACATGTACATGTCTTAATTACACATGTCCTAATTCCATATATCAATTTTACATATGTACATATTACATTCTAATTTAAATATGCATTTTTTATTAAATTATATTTTAATTAGTGGTCCTTACAAATTACATGTGCATTTAGAATTAGATACAGTACTATATGTACATACAAATTAAACATGCATTTAAACATGTACATACTTGAATTAACTTCATACATCCTAATTTTATATAATTAAAAATTTCATGAATTTAAACTTAAAAAATATTTATCCAAGTTTCAAAACAAGTTAAGGGATCTAAAATTTATCAAGTATTTATTCAACTCATGTGGGTTGAACCACAAGTGTAATTTGGATTAATATATAGTTCATACCACATCAAGTGGTTCAGAATGCTCTTCAATAACACTTAATATTTTGTCATGATCTTCCTTATCTTGTCTCCACTTTTGAGACCGCCCTCAACATGGAACTGTTTGAAGAATTAGGCCAACAACAATGACCAAGTGACTATATTGATATACCTTGTTGTCAATTTGGTATTCAGTGAAATGAATTCTATGTTGAACAATTTTAACTTGTTTGAAATATGTCCCTTGCACTACAACTGAGCCTTTATACATATATGTATATAAGAAATGTGAGAAATTAAAAATTTGCATGTAAGTGATTTATACATACATATTTAAATCAGTTCAAACCTGTGGGAAATAACATTACATCACTAATTTCATATTTCGATAACTTCTTTCTCTCTTCTGTGCAACACAATAAATAATAACTAACACCTTCTATATATCCATCTTCTGCAATTTGACACAAGTTAAATAAATTCTATGTTGTACATGTTATTTTTAAGGAAATATTTACATGTACGCAACATATTTTAAGGAAATATATACATGTGTATGTCATATGTACCTTTTTTAATCAATCTTAAAATATGATCATAATCACCAAAAATCAAAGGAATGTCTTCAAAGTTTTCATCCTCATTTGAATCCTCGTATGTGTCAGAAACATACAATTGCACCAATTTCTATTCACTAACATATTCAAGCTCTTGGTTCTTGCAATGAACATAGTTTTTGAAAATGCATTCAAAACATAAACATGAATAATCCCTAGTGTATAATGTCCATGGGCGATTATCTGTATTCATGACACAATGCAAAGATCTTGTCCTCTCCACGCTCTTGCATTCATGCATTGATCTTCTATCCACATCTGCAAAATGTACATGTGTACAAGAACATGTACATGTAGATCAAGTTGTTAAATTGTAACATTTGAACTAGGAATAGTTTTTAAAAAATTAAAAAAATTTAAATAAAATACTAAAAGAGAACACGTACCGGTTATATCCCAAAACACTCTATATGGAATGGGTCTGTATGTTCTCAATGATGATTCCCTAGGATAATTAGGTTGCTCAAAGTATTTCTTACACCATTCAACAACATCATGTGCATCTTCTATATGTTCTTTTCTGTACTTTATTTGATGCTTTCTTAGAGCACATTTGATACAAGCTCCTGCACCATCATGTTCACCCTTTCCATGACCACTCTCAAATAAACTCCAAACATGTGGTATTTTGTCATTTCGATGATATCTACATAGTGCATAAAATGGCCTCAAAGATTTGAATTGTGCCACACATCCATCAGGCCAAACAAAATGCTTAACAATTGTTATGCCTCTATCTTTCAAATATTCAAAAAACTTCTTAAAGCAATGTTGTACAAAAAGTGTGTCATGCTCCTTATCATCACTAATATAGAAGTGGTACTCTTTCTTAATGACACGATTTTCAAATGTACTATCAACACCATCCAAATTCATCTGTGCATGTGGATAACACACATGCACCAAAATAGTGATTTGCTTAGAAAAGTAATACTCTGATTGAATCTCTTTTTTATGTGCAAAAGAGT
Source organism: Cryptomeria japonica (assembly GCF_030272615.1). Taxonomy (NCBI): domain Eukaryota; kingdom Viridiplantae; phylum Streptophyta; class Pinopsida; order Cupressales; family Cupressaceae; genus Cryptomeria; species Cryptomeria japonica. Next base: position 768,330,136 of record NC_081409.1, on the reverse strand, counting down.
AATTCTCTACAAATTCCACTACAAATAGAATATTTCCAAGTGGGAAAGTGTCTCTTAATCTTTTAAATTGTTCTGCTTGCCACTTGGCAAAAAACCATGGCATATGTATGGTTTTATCAACTTACGAAATTTTTCCATAAATGTTCCAATAGGTATTTCCTCTTCTACATAATCTAGCCTTGTAGATTCCTTTCCAAATTTTGTTTCAAATTTTTTGTACTTGTAACTCTTACAATTTACCATCTTCCTCATTTCAGTATCTTCATCTCTCAAAGGCAATTTAGCCAAGTCCCCACATGTTCCACAAATTTCTCTTATGCAATTTATTTGACCAGTTGCATTATCATCTGATTTATCACATAAGATGGATGCTATGAATTGACTTGTTTGTTTAGGAGGAGCATTTTCATAACCATCACTATCTTCTCTAATCTTTCGAAACACATGATAGTACAAGTCAAATCAATGCGATAACAATAATAACAAGTTTTGAATACTTTATTTAACTTCACATAATATGGCCTTAACCGTTCAAACATGGTTTGGCCAATCTTTATATTGTTGGCATTATGTGAACTAGCATCATGACATAATGATATTGTATGTTGTCATTGATCTCACTACGTGACATGGTGTGAATTGGCACATGTGATAGGTGAAAAGAGAGAGGAACCAACATATGTATGAACTGATTTATATGCCAAAGTGAAGCAGCATTTTTGTTCAAGATGAACCGGCATGCAGTTATGGGAACCGGCACATGGAAGCATTGTGTTACTACCGATTGGTAGGTAGTTTCCACTTTAGGATTTCCAGTTGGAGTACCTCAAGCTTATGTGACTCAATTGGTGATCTTTGTGTGATGAGTTAGTAGTATAATGGAGAACAGATCATGTTGCCACGTAAGCTCTCTATGCATGAAGGATCTTGCATGAAGAAGACTATTCCTATCTACCTCGGGAATGTGCGAAGTCTATCAAATGGTGATAACGCATGATGGGTTATCAGCCGCCATGAAATCGGTGCAAAATGGACAATGGAGAATGTCTTGATATCGATTCAAGATTGTTGCATTTAATGTAGTATGATTCAACAGTCAGGATTGAACCACTTGAATTGCTTAACCTAACAGGTTTAGGGTTTAGGGTTTTTGCTATCGACCTATCTGTTTCCTATAAGGTCGATGATTTGTTTCTTTCTAAAGTTGTTGGCAAAAGTTGTGAGTATGTATCCAAGGGAAGTGATACGTGATTCTTGCCAAACCAAAGGAGAGAAGAGATACTTGCAAAGTGAATGTGTAGAAGGAGAAGGGGAGCCAAAATGGATCTACATTAGCATTGAGTGATATTATCAGATCATTTTAATTCCTATTGATCTCTAACCACTTCAATAGTTGTGAAATCCCTTAATAGGGTAGCCTTAATTGGGCTTGATGCAAAATCCCTTAACAGGGTAGTCTTAACCGGCTTGATTCAAATCCCTTAATAGGGTAACTTGAAGTTAATGAGTTCTGAGAAGCTATAGAGCTCTAGAGATCCTTTAGCTATTGAGTTCTTGAAATCCTCTAACAAGGTAACCCTAACTGGGTTTAACCCTTAACTAGGTATTATAGCCATCCCTTAATCGGGTGATCCCTAATAGGATCGGTTCCTAGGAGAACCTATTGTAATGTCTTTAACCGGACAAGGCTCCTAACAGAGCGGACTTCAAAAGAGTTCAAAATCAACTTGTGGGTATTCATCCCCACCGTATTTTTTCCCAGTTGGGTTTCCACGTGAAAAATATGTGTGTCATGTGTAATGCTTTTATCTTGTGATGCTTTGTTTTTACCTGTTGAGTATATGATGGCTCTATGTTTTATGCCTATCTATAAAACATATTGAAATCATTGTTATGAAGATCTGATGTTAGTTTACCTGTTCATGCATGAGAGTGTAATGGTACTGTATTATTGAGCTAAGAGGAAAGCTTAGTAAGTGACCGGTTTATGACTGTTTGAGCTGTACTGGAGGTTACTGGTTGCACTATGTTTTAATTAGTATCCCTGTTTGTCAGTCATTTGGACTATTTGTTGTCAAACCAGTTTTTTACTATATTTGTGTTTGTACTGATTCACCCCCCCTCTTAGTACCGGCTTGGTACTAGTGGTTCATCATTGAGTTATCAATTGGTATCAGAGCCCCTCTAGGTCCTCTATGTTGTAAGCTTAACCACTTGAGGAAAAGATCCTAGACAAATGATGAAGAGGGAAGGTCCAAAATTTAATAGGGAAAATTTCAGTATATGGAAAGATAGGATGAAGATATTCATCAAAAGCATGGGTGTTCAACATTGGAGTTATGTTGAAAATGTATATGTTGTTCCTACTGGTACTCTCACCGATGACCAAAAGAGAGAGATACAAGAAAATGGGCAAGTCATGGAAGCCCTCATCAGTAGTCTGTCTGACATTGAGTTTATTGATGTTCAGGACAAGGCAAATCCCAAAGAGGTATGGGATGCTCTTGAAAATATCTATGGTGGTGATGAGCATGTAAAATAGGCTAAGGAAGAAAGCCTGAGAGGGAAGTTTGAAGACATGCGGATGGTTGAAGGAGAGACCATTCAACAGTATGGAATAAGAATCAAAATGATTGTTGGAGAAATCAAGAGTACAGGTGGCAAAATAGAAGATTCCATTGTGGTAAGTAAAGTCCCGAGATCCCTGTTGTCAGTCTATGCAATAAGGATCATTGCTATTCAGGAGCTAAGATCAATAGACAAGTCTAAAGTATCCTTGGACTCCATCATAGCCAAGTTAACAGCCTATGAGCTAAATAGTTTTGATGGCAGTGTTCAAAAGACTGAATCGGAATTTAAAGCCTCTGCTATACCATCCAGAAAAGGAAAAGAGGCTAGCACTAGTGGGGAACCTAGTCAGAGTAGAGAAATGAATGATGAGGAAATTTTGATGGCATTTGAAGCTCTCCTTGCCAGAAAGCTTCCTAAAGGAACTGGTAAATACAAAGGTAAGCTACCTTTGAAATTTTTTTCTTGTAACCGGATAGGACATATTGCTATAAACTGTCCTAAAGGCGATAACAAGGACAAACTAGAAAGGTTTAGGAAATTCAAAGGAGGAAACTGGAGAAACTATTTTGTGGCAGTTGATGAAGGTGTCATAGATGAGGAATCAGAAGATGAAGAGAATGAAGAAATTATGTTTGTTGCTGTAAAGGAAGATGTGGTAGACAAGAAGGCTCTTGTCTCCCGATTTGATAATTCCAATGAGTGGATCATTGATAGTGGCTGTTCTCACCATATGATTGGTGACTAGAGTAAGTTTCTATCCTTGGAGGAGTATGATGGTGGTGTGGTTCACTTTGGCAATGATGCACCATGCATGGTCAAAGGAAGAGGGTCCATCTCTCTAAATGGAAAGAGCAGTGCTGACAATGTGTACTGGGTTGATGGTCTTAGACACAACCTTCTAAGTGTTGCCCAGCTAAATGACAGTGGCCTCACTCTGGAATTCAAGAATGGGGTTTGCAGAATCAATGGAAAAGATGGTAAATTGGTGGCCACCGACATGCAAACTAAAGGTAACCTATTTCATCTAAATGCAAATGTAAGTACATGTCTTATGGCTAAGCTTGATGATAGTTGGATATGGCATAGGAGACTCTGCCTTGTAAACTTTGATAACATTGTGAAGGCTAGTAAGATCAAGGCAGTTAGAGGGTTGCCGGTGCTAAGAAAATTAGATAATACCTTGTGCAGAGAGTGTCAATTGGGGAAAATGTCTTCCTCAACCTTTAAAGGTAAATCTTTCACTGCTGACAACTTTCTTGATCTTGTGCATACTGATTTGTGTGGTCCTATGAAAACTAGAAGTGTGCAGGGTGATAGGTACTTCATGATCCTCACTGATGACTGCTCAAGAATGATGTGGGTCACATTCTTGAAAGACAAGTCTGAAGATTTTGGTAAATTCAAAGCTTTCAGAGCTTTAATGGAGAAGGAAAACGGTAAAAGGATCAAGTGTCTTATAACTGATCAAGGAGGGGAATTCACTTCCGGTGAATTCAACAAGTATTGTGAAGAATTTGGCATTAAGAGATGGTTGACTGCTCCCCGAACTCCATGGGAAAATGGCCTACCAGAGAGGAATAACCAGACTGTGGTTGAAGTAGCTAGAACCATGTTGATTCAAGGAAAGGTAGCTCACACCTTTTGGAGAGAAGCGGTGAGCACTATAGTCTACACTATGAACCGAGTACTCATCAAGAAAGGTAAGGACAAAACTCCTTATGAGTATTGGACCAGTAAGACACCTGTGGTTAGCTACTTTAGGGTATTCGGTAGAAAATGTTACATCAAGAGGAGTGAACATTAGGGAAAATTTGAAGATAAATGTGATGAGGGAATATTTCTAGGATATTCCACCAAGAGTAAAGCTTTCAAGTGCTACAACAATAGGACTCAGAGAATTATGGAAAGTATCAATGTAAGAGTTGATGAATCCTTTGAGAAAACTAAGGAAACTGGCAGTGAGCAAGCTATAAATGAACCAGTTGCAACCTTCTGGGAACCGGCTGTTAGTCAACCAAGTACCAGTAATAGTGTCCCTGAACCGGTGAATGCTGATACTAATGAAGATGAGGATGAAGAGGAAAAGCAAGAAGAACCAGTTAAGACCATTCCTTGGTATGTCAAGTTGAATCATGATCCTAGGTAGATCATAAGAGATAAGGATGTAGGAATCCTTACAAGAAGAAAGATCAGAGAAAACTCATTTATGATCTCTAAATTTGAGACTAGATCATTCAAAGAGGCTCATAAAGATGAAGACTGGATCAAGGCAATGGAAGAGGAACTTGACTAGATATAGAAAAATGGTACAAGGTCCTTGGTACCTAGACCAGAGCATAAAAATGTCATTGGCACCAAATGGGTGTTTAGAAACAAGTTGAATGAGGATGGCACAGTGATCAGGAATAAAGCCAGATTGGTGTGCAAAGGACATGCTCAAGAAGAAGGAGAAGACTATGGAGAAACCTATGCTCCTGTAGCTAGATTGGAAGGAGTTTGTATGCTTCTTTCATATGAAGCTTTTAAAAGGTTCAAAGTATATCAAATAGATGTAAAATCTGCATTCCTAAATGGTGTACTTGAAGAGGAGGTATATATAGAGCAACCAGATGGGTTTTCCCTATCTAAAGATAGTGATATGGTGTGCAGGCTACATAAAGCCTTATATGGTCTAAAGCAAGCACCTAGGGCATGGTATGAGAACCTACATTCCCATCTTGTGAAGATTGGATTTGATAGAACAAGTGAAGATAGCAATATCTACTTGAAGTTTGAAGGAGATCATATTCTGATTTGTGAGGTTTTTGTTGATGACATTATCTTTGGAGGAGATGACAAGATGAGTCATGAGTTTTCTGATGAGATGAAGAAAGAGTTTGAGATGTCACTCATAGGGGATATTAAGTTCTTCATTGGACTGCAGATCCAGCAGATGAAAGATGGAATCTTTATCACTCAGTCCAAATATGTCAAAGAGGTATTGAAGACCTTTGGCATGGAAGACAGCAAACCAGTTGGTACACTGATGGTGACCGGTTGCAAATTGACAAAAGAGGATGATTCCACACTGGTTGATGAGAAGGAATATTGATCAATGATTGGTAAGTTGCATTATGTAGTGCATAGCAGACCAGATATTGCACATGTAGTTGGCATTACTACAAGGTTCCAAAAGAGTCCCAGATAATCCCACTTGATTGCAGTCAAGCAGAATCTTAGGTATCTGAAGGGAACAATTGACTATGGATTGTGGTACCCATACAACAATGATTTCAATCTAAAAGTGTTTATAGATGTTGATTGGGCAGGTAATTTGGATGATCAGAAAAGCACAACTGGTGGTGCATTCTTTCTCGATGGTAGACTGGTCTCATGGATGAGTAAAAAACAGAGTTGTATCTCTTAGTCTATAATGGAAGTGGAGCATTTTGCAGCTTTCATGAACTGCACTTAGACAATTTGGATGAAGCATGTACTAGAAGGCTTCAACATCCCTATATCTGAATCGGTAAGTATATTCTATGATAACACAAGTGCTATCAATATATCAAAGAATCTGGTTTTACATTCTAGAACCAAGCATTTTGAGCTTAAGTATCATTTCTTTAGGGAAAAGGTTAAGAATAAGGAGATTGCACTCGAACATGTTTCAAGTAAGGAGCAGTTGGCAGACATATTCACCAAGCCTCTCCCAAAGACTACATTTGTGCATTTGAGAGTTGAATTAGGGATATTGCCCCTTCAGGAGGTGAACTAAAAGTAATTGTTCCACATCAGTCAGGTATTGCAAAGTCAAATTTTTATTGATTGATGTGTTGAAGGATGCTACTCCTAAGGGGGAGCAGCATGATGGAAAAAAGATGCTTCAGCCTTCACTTTGGCATTGTTGTCAAAGGGGGAGAAGGAGTGAAGTGAAAAGATATTTGTAGAAAATGGGGGAGAAGATGTGAAGTAGAGAAGATATCTTTGTATATTGCCATCAATGCCAAAGGAGGAGATTGTTGGCATTATGTGAATCGGCATGATGACATAAAGATATTGTATGTTGTCATTGATGTCAATATGTGACATGGTGTGAACCGGCACATGTGATAGGTGAAAAGAGAGAGGAATTGGCATATATATGAATCAGTTTATATGCCAAAGTGAAGCAGCATATTTGTTCAAGATGAATCAGCATGCAGTTATGGGAATCGACACATGGAAGCATTGTGTTACTACTGGTTGGTAGGTAGTTTCCACTTCAAGATTTCTAGTTGGAGTACCTCAAGCCTGTGTGACTCAATCGGTGATCTTTGTGTGATGAGTTAGTAGTATAATGGAGAACAGATCATGTTGCCACATAAGCTCTATGCACGTGAAGGATCTTGCATGAAGAAGACTAATCCTATCTACCTCGAGAATGTGTGAAGTTTGTCAAATGGTGATAACGCATGATGGGTTATTAGCCGCCATGAAATCGGTGGAAAGTGGACGATGGAGAATGTCTTGAGATCAATTCAAGATTGTTGCATTTAATGTAGTATGATTCAACGGTCAGGATTGAACTACTTGAATTACTATACCTAACAGGTTTAGGGTTTAGGGTTTTTTCTATCGACCTATCTATTTCCTATAAGGTCGATGATTTGTTTCTTTCTAAAGTTGTTGGCAAAAGTTGTGAGTTTGTATCCAAGGGAAGTGATATGTGATTCTTGCCAGACCAAAGGAGAGAAGAGATACCTGCAAAGTGAATGTGCAGAAGGAGAAGAGGAGCCAAAACGGATCTACATTAGCATTGAGTGATGTTATTAGATCATTATAACTTCTATTGATCTCTAACCACTTCAACAGTTGTGAAATCCCTTAACAGGGTAGCCTTAACTGGGCTTGATGCAAGATCCCTTAACAGGGTAGTCTTAACCAGCTTGATTCAAGTCCCTTAATAGGGTAACTCGAGGTTAATGAGTTCTGAGAAGCTATAGAGCTCTGGAGATCCTTTAGCTATTGAGTTCTTGAAATCCTCTAACAAGGTAACCCTAACTGGGTTTAACCCTTAACCAGGTATTATAACCATCCCTTAACCGGGTAATCCCTAACAAGATCGGTTCGTAGCAGAACCTATTGTAATGTCTTTAACCAGACAAGGCTCCTAACAAAGTGGACTTCAAAAGAGTTCAAAAGCAACTTGTGGGTATTCATCCCCACCGTGGTTTTTCCCAGTTGGTTTTCCATGTGAAAAATATGTGTGTCATGTGTAATGCTTTGTTTTTACCTGTTGAGTATATGATGGTTCTATGTTTTATGCCTATCTATAAAACATATTGAACCACTGTTATGAAGATTTGATGTTAGTTTACTTGTTCATGCATGAGAGCGTAATGGTACTATAGTATTGAGCTAAGAGGAAAGCTTAGTAAGTGACCGGTTTATGACTGTTTGAGCTGTACTGGAGGTTACCGGTTGCACTCTATTTTAATCAGTATCCCTGTTTGTCAGTCATTTGGAGTATTTGTTGTCAAACCGGTTTTGGACTATATTTGTGTTTGTACTAATTCACCCCCCCTCTCAGTACTGGTTTGGTACTAGTGGTTCATCATTGAGTTATCATATATGAGGGTTTGTTTTAGTAAACAACACATATAATTCATGTTTTGTTGTGTCTATCCAATGTTTTACATGGAGATCATAACAATCAGGACCAATCCTTTGCTTGATAACATCTCTACTGTTTGATGAAGGACGAGAATTATCATTCCAAAAACTTGTCACAAAGTTCCTAATAACATCTTCAATATTATCAAAATGAGGAGCTCTACACATAATTGCCCAATTCCCTTCTGAGGTAGTATCATCCAAACTCTTTCTCCTTTTAACATATCTAGATATTGTCCTTCTACTAAAACCAAACTCAGATGGCAATGAAGAGATTTGTCTTTTTTGAGGCAATCTTTCATTTACTAAAGATGTCAACATTACTCTTCTTGAAATGGTCTTATCTACTGTTCGAGATTTTTTACCAATGTTCACCAAACCTTTCTTATCATTATCAACAATAGATTTTTGTAGCCGAGAAGTTTTCATGTTTTGACTTGTTGTATCTATACCCAAAAATTTCAGTGGATCTATTAAGTCTTTACGAGTAAGTACAATTGATAACAATTGAACTTTTTCTAGTGTAGTATCAAGATTGTTGAAATGAGACATTATTTCTTTTGCACTTTTATTCATTGACCTCCTTTTAGTATGTCTAGGTTCTTCACTGAGACGTTTCAACTCATCCACATCCATTTCAAGTGAATGATCTGAATTTTTATAAGAAATATTTCTCTTCACCTGTTTAGCTAGATCCACAATATGCTCATCCATATTAGTGGTAGGAGGTAAGGAGCCTGACTCCTCTCCTTCAACCTCCATTGGTTCACCTTTGACAATCTCCTCCCTATGTTCATCAACTATATCATGTTCTTCAACAAGTTCATTTGCCTCGACTCTCAGTTCAGAACTCCCTTCTTCTCGAGCCCGTTCTGCACATGATTTAAGAGTTGGTGTAAGGTTCAAATTAATAGATTATTCAATTAGGTTTAAGGATAGGGGTGAATTTGTGTTAAAGCTTTGTGTTAAAATTAGGGTTCAATTGGATTTATTAAATTTAATTACTTTCAGGGCCTTAGTGTTATAACTCTAATTAAATTAGGTTTAGGTTTAAAGTTCAATTTGTTCTCAGGTTAGGATTAGGGCTCAAATTTATTTAGTGTGCTTGAGTAGGTTTAGAGTTGTTAAATCTTGTTTAGGAATTAATATTTCAAGAAGATGATAATTATTTTAATAATATTTTTCTGATGTTTAATTCTAGATTTACACATGAAGAATTATAATTAGTTTAAATTATTATCATTTAATTTATGTTATTCCTTACGTATAGTGTTAAGGTTAAATTATTTTTTGCGCTAATATAACAAATAAACATAAATATATAAAGTGGAAATAAATATTGATGAGTTATTTTTAAAACCTCAATCTCTCACTAATAACAAATAAAATGAAATTTTGATATAAATTAGAAATTCCAATTTTAAAAATTAAAAGTACAAATATTTTGATGCATGCATACGATTAAGGTGACCTCATATTAATTTGTTATGTCATAATAGGTGGACTATAATTTGTCACATGTGTATTTAAGACCTATTATTGCATAATAGACCTCCTCATCTAAAATGTTTTTGCATATGTGAAGTCATATAAATAGAACCTAAATTATGACATGTAATAGGTTCTAAATTTATGTCACATTTAAGACCTATAATCAATGTTATAGTCCTAATTTATCACATAATCTAGGCCTTATTATTAAAATTAATATGACCATGTATGCAAAAAGATTTCACATTAATATACTTGATTCCCCTTAATACATATATATTATGTGATATTAACTTTCTATCACATGAAATTAAGTACATGCCTTAAATATTCAATATATATTTAAGTTAGAACCTAAATTATGACATAATAGGTCTTATTAATTTTATTACTTAATAGGTCTTATCTATTATAAATGGACTTAATTATATACTAGGAGAAAAATGCAATTACACAACAAGCAAGTTAATGGAATTTGAAATTTGTAGATACACGAGATTATTTTTAATCCTAGTAGACTATTTCCAATTAATTTAATTAAGATTTTTTAAATTAATTTTAATTAAAAATATTAGATAAAAAATATTGAACTAATTAATACTAACAAATAAACACTATTTTTGGTACGTAATACATATAAAATTAAATACAAATAAAAATAAAAATAAAAATACATACTTGCATCATAATATCTTTGTCTTCTTTGTTCTCGATATCTTTCTTCCATTTTGGGACAATAATTCCTTGAAGTCTTATTTTGCCTTCTCTTCTTGTTCCCCATGCTTTTAAAAATCCCTTAAAATATCTTCAAATTATTGCCCTCAAAATAATTTTCAAATGTCTTCTCTCATCCAAAAAAGCAAATTATTTTAATCATTTGTGTGATAAAAAATGAAAAAAATTATGGACATTTATACGACTCCACCTTAAATGAAAAAAAAAAAAAATTTGTGTCGGCCTGGGTTCGAATGAAACCCGACAGTTAAAAATGGTCATGTTCGTTCGAACTGGACCGTTACCAAAAAAGTACGGGCCACAATTAAGCATAGGGGTTCGAGTGAATGTGGGTTCGCTCGAACCCCTTATGGTTTGAGCGAACCCAATTTGCTCGAACTAGTGTTCATTTGAACCGTGCTGTTAGAGGTTTCTCCCAAATTTTTTCAAAGTTCTGAAGAATTTATGACTTCGGAGCTCTAGTTCAAAGCATGAATGAAATAATCTTGATAACCCAAAAATATTAGATGGTATTACTTGGAGTAAGCTTTCCAACAAGTATAATTTTGTTATATTTTCAATTTATTATGTTCTTGTTTTTTTAATTTTATGGAATATTGGTTTTTCGCCGAACATGAACTTCTTTGTTCAACACATTGGGAAAAATAGGAAACTAATTCAAAAAAAATCTGAAAAATAAGTAAGCCCCAGGTATTGATGTCTTCTTTCTAACAAAAAAATAAATTTAATTTCAATATATATAGAACAAGTTATGTGTTCAAACTTAAACCTATGTCTGAATTATGACTAGTTGGACTTCAAAACTTTATAAAATGAAAAATATTGAACATATCACTATCAAACCAATTGCAAGCCCTGGATATTGATGTTACAAACCAAAATTCAAAAGAATTGAGTTTTTATCATTTATCAAAAAAAATTTATGTGTTTCAGCAGGCACACCACTCTTAAACAATGTAGTTTGTTGTAAAAAACTACTTTTCGAGAGAGATAGAAATTTTTTTTAAAAATGCTTCAAAAAAATTTAAAAAGAATGTATATAGAATCTACAAATCACTAATTTACATCATCTTCAAATTTTTAATAGTTTAAAAGTTATAGTTATCGGAAGTTGAAGATTATTTTTAAAATGTTCATCTCAATGTCAAAAGTGGCAAAAAAGTGGGAACCACTATTATGAGTTCACCCTAGGACAAACTTTGATTTTAACTTAGCAATCATCCTATCCCATGTCTTAATATTTTCTTTACCTCTTCTTTGCCTATCATCTTGCAAGTGCTCCCACCAAAGAGATGCATAACCCTTCAACCAAGTACAAGCATACTTCATCTTTCTCTCTTCTGCAGTGTTTTCAAAGTCAAAATATTTCTCCATCTCCTAGATCTAGTCCAACAATTCATCTGAATCTAACTTCCCATCATATTCTGATGGGGTAAAATGAGGTTTAGTGTTTGCCCTACTCAAAACCCTTAAAAACATTTCCTCCTCCAGATCAACTATCAGTAGGTTTACTTGTTTTGTCTGGGCTTCTTCTCCCTCATCTTCTCTCACATCCTCAACATGTCGGCCTCTTATTTGGGTTGTCTTTACGGCTTCTAACTAAGATGCTATTCCTCACAACATCTCCATTATAGTAGGGTCTACATTCCCACATGCTCCACCATTCCTAGTTCCTCTTCACGCCATTGATCCATGCTAGTCCTCTGCAATTGCAAGTCGGATCCAAAATCCGCCACCCTACAACAAAATTCAGGACACACAATCCTCCAGAAAGAAACTTTGCTCTGATACCACTTGAAGCAGTCACCAGCCAGGAGGGACCTCAAAGAGATCGATCAAACTGGTTAGCAAGAGTTATCACAATGGAAACACATAAATATGATGGAGGAAAATGCAGAACAAATTGTTTTATTGAGTGAAAATTCAATTACATCCAATGGAAACAATCAAGTTACAACATACTGGCACACATGCCTGGTAGAATAGGTCTCATAAGGACCTTGAGTCGAAAGATCTATCTTCTAAGCACTATCTATCTGATAGTCTTTTATCTCTGATATGATTTTCCTACATTGCAAAGCATGATAAATATATATATATTGATCCAAAGGATCAAGTCAGCCCAAAAAGGATCAAAACCCAAATGTGCAGAAATGAATGAGGTTGGCCTCTAGAAAATCCCAAAGGATGAAACATAGAAGATCAGCCACACATCAAGAAACATCTAGATCAACATCCAAGGTTCCACAAGCATTAGAATGTGTTCTCGTAGATCACCAAAATAGGTTTGAGGCAACTTGTAACAAGAAACTATCAAGGAAACCGGTAGCGATATCTTGCTGCAAAGTGATCCAAATGAGATGCGGTTAGAAAGCAAGTCGGGTGATCAGGCCTTCAAGAAGAATCCAACTCCATAGGAAGTCGGTGTGCAAAAATTGGGACACACAGAAAGGAAAACTTAAACTGCAAATAGGAAAGAAAATGTTTTTGGTTGATGCAAGATTGCTATGAACTGAGGATGCTCCTGCATCAATGAAGTCTCTAAAAACTGCTCAAGTGTCCCCATGTCGATGCTGAAAGATACCCCCTCCAAAGGTGGTGAAATGCTCCACACTACTGAAAAGGGCACTACAAGATCTAGTGGAGAATAATTTAAAACATGATCCAAAGACTCATATGTCTCCTCTAAGGATAAAGAGACCTCCTCCAACTATTGTACATAAGAATCCACAATCATATCAACCTCATAAGAATGATCATGTAGAGAATGAACAAGAGGGTTAGAGTGTGCCATCACAACAATTGAAGAAGGATCATCTTTGTCAAAGAGAAGATGAATATCATCAATGATGTCTCCCAAATCTATAATGTAGGATTCCACAAACAAACTTGCAATGTCTGTCAAGTAATCATCCCATGGAACTGAAGTTGGAAGACAAGATATATATTGCTACATTGAATCACAAGAAGAAAAACATGTCACACTATCTGCATCATCAGGTGCAATAGGTGATGTGATATCAATAGGAGGAGATGAAGTGTAAGGCTCAAGAACGGGGTCACATGTGAGAATCCCCAAGTTCAAGTACCCAAAGTTCTCCAGAAAATATGAATCATCACAAGAAGTGTGATCATCATGTGTAGAATAATCATATGTGAAATCATCGTCATCAACAAAATCTGAAAAAACAATATAACCGAGATGCATGATCAACCACCCTAGTCACAATGATAGCTCTAGTCTCCAATTCTCTAATGAAAACTGACTCGGGCATGAACTCCACAATATTCTTAGTTGCCCCATCTGTGATTTGATAGATGGATTGAAGGAGTTATCCCCAATGGCAATAGATCCTTTCCCAATCATATCCATGTATGTATGATTGCCCATCAAAATCTGCGGCATGGTGCAAGGTTCAAATGAAGAGAACATAGACTACGAAGATGAAATATGGTGAGAATCCCCTGAATCTAGAAGCCATCTCCCTGAATCATGACTTGTACTAGCACAAAGAGCTTGTCCTTTTCTTTTCCAAAAAGAGTGATTCTTCTCACTTGTAGAAGCCATGAATGCTTTCCCTTTTCCTTTTGATTGTGAGGAAGTGGAAGTTGATGAATCCTCCTTCTTGTAGGCATTAGGCAAATCAATATTGTGCTTTTTGAGGATGTGTGAGAGCTCATCAATCTTCTTAGAATGGCAATGACGCTCCTCATGGCAAACATTTTTACAATAAGCACAAGTAGGTCTCTCCCTCTTTGTTAAATTGTCCCTCTTGGAAGAGGATGAATCTCCTTGTTGTGGAGAAGGTGATCCTTTGTCCTTAGGCTTTGATTGCCATTTCTTCTTGTTTGAGTTGTCCTTTCCTTGATTTCCCTTTTTCCCTTTATTTTTCACTAATGCTTGAGACTTAGAAGCCTTAAGAATGCCCATGCTTATCAACTTAGTTTGTTCCATCATTAACATTTCAGCAAAAGCATCAAATGTGGGCATTCTGTAGCTTGAACCCATTCTCATCCTATGGGTTTGGAAACTCGAAACAAATGTTGCATATTCTTGTGGAAGCTTTCCCATCAAATTGAAGATCAATTGAGTATCCTTCTTATCAATGCCACAATCCTTGAGTTTTGCCCTCAACTCTTTTATCTTAGTGACATAATCTTGTATAGTATCAAAGTTCTTGGGATCTAACATGGTGAGATAACTATCAAGCAGATATCCCCTAATATCATCAACATGACCATACAAGTCTTGAAAATTTTGTCAAGCATCCTTGATTAGAGTATGTTGGGTCAGTGCAAGAAGATGAGTCCACTTTTTGGCCAAAAAGTGGAAGTGTTTTCCCTGTTTTTCAGATTTTGTCTCACTTGAGCTTAAATTTTGAAACACTTAGAGATTGAATCTTGGAAAAAGTCACTAATATAAAAGATAGCTCTCTCAGTGTACTTATCAAATATGTAATTTATTTTAATACCCACATAATAAAAAATAACTTTTTGAATGGAGTTCTAAAAACTATGTTTTAAAAATGCCTGTTTCAGGACCATACCATGCATGTGTACGACCCACACTTTTTGACACAATTAAAATTAATTTCTCAAACCATTTTGTGAAATGGTTTGTAACACACCGAAGATTGATGAGCATATTTTTCTGTATTTTTTTTTCAAATATTTTTTTTAAATTAATTTTTTAATGGCCGTAATTATCTTTTTAAAAATTTGACATGTACGATCCACATAATTTGACGTAAACTTAGCATTTTTTGAATTTTTTTTTTTTTTAAATTGAAAACAATTTTGTGTAGATTGATGACATATAATTTTTTTTTTCAAAATTCATTAAAATAAAAAAGTTATTAAATTAAGAAAATTAGTTAATATTTCAAATTTATGGACCTGATTTAGTATAAATTAAATGAAAAATAGTTAAAATAATCAATTTTTAAATTAATTTACATATTTAGAATCAAGATAGTATAATCTGAAATGGGTTTCAATTTCATATAAAATTAGAGGCACGTAAACTATTTCATTTCATCATATTTGTGATTTCATTCATGGAGCTTTGAATTTGTAGGTTCATGTCTTAGGTGTGGCCATCCCAGGCCTATCCCGGGCCTAATCCCGAGGCAAGTGGCGGGTTGTGAATTCAAATTTTACATAACGGAAATGGGGGCCCGTTTCATTTTTTGCCCATTGGATTTAATAGCGGGCCCCCATTTTAAAAACGGGGACCCATTATTTAAATAACGGGCCCCCGTTTCTAAATAACCGTTACTGTAAAAAAAAAAGATAGATTGCATCGATTTACCACACTATCATTGAAATCCATACTGACAAAGATTTTTTACATCATTTGGTAGTACTTTTTAATATTTTTTACACGATTTTTTTAAGAACTTAGTAAAAAGATATTGTTTTTTGAAGAGAAGTTTGTAAAAATGGGTTCTAAGCAACGTCAAAAGAAAAAAAAGAGGACAATGACAGTGGAAGAAATTCAAGCACAAAGAGAGAATGAGGCAAAATGCCAAAGAGATCAAAGATCACAATAATGACAATTGAATAACACTTCTGAAGCATCTAGTTCAGTGCCCGTTGTAGATGAGACCATTGAAGACATCATGATGGATGCAAGAAATGTAGAACCACACACGGGTATGATTGTTGATGCAAATGTTGATGTGGATGCGAATCCTAGTATGTTTTTAAATCCCGATGACTATGATGCCAATCAAATTGCTGATTTAAATGAAGCTGGATATAAATTTCATACACCAATACGAAAAGAAATAAAAATTGAAAATATTACACCACCCTCTCTGAGTGTACTTTTCAAATATGTAATTTATTTTAATACCCACATAATAAAAAATAACTTTTTGAATGGAGTTCTAAAAACTATGTTTTAAAAATGCCTATTTCGGGACCATACCATGCATGTGTACGACCCACACTTTTTGACACAATTAAAATTATTTTCTCAAACCATTTTGGGAAATGGTTTGTAACACAATGAAGATTGATGAGCATATTTTTCTATATTTTTTTTTCAAATATTTTTTTTAAATTAATTTTTTAATGGCCGTAATTATCTTTTTAAAAATTTGACATGTACGACCCACATAATTTGACGTAAACTTAGCATTTTTTGAAAAAAAAATTTTAAATTGAGAAGAATTTTGTGTAGATTGATGACATATAATTTTTTTTTCAAAATTCATTAAAATAAAAAAGTTATTAAATTAAGAAAATTAGTTAATATTTCAAATTTATGGACCTAATTTAGTATAAATTAAATGAAAAATAGTTAAAATAATCAATTTTTAAATTAACTTACATATTTAGAATCTAGACAGTATAATCTGAAATGGGTTTCAATTTCGTATAAAAGTTCTCTGATTAGAGGCACGTAAACTATTTCATTTCATCATATTTGTGCTTTCATTCATGGAGCTTTGAATTTGCAGGTTCATGTCTCAGGTGTGGCCATCCCAGGCCTATCCCGGGCCTAATCCCAAGGCAAGTGGCGGGTTGTGAATTCAAATTTTACATAACAAAAATGGGGGCCCGTTTCATTTTTTGCCCGTTGGATTTAATAAGAGGCCCCCGTTTTAAAAATGGGGACCCGTTATTTAAATAACAGACCCCCCTTTCTAAATAACTGTTACTGTAAAAAAAAAAGATAGATTGCACGAAATTCAAGCACAAAGAGAGAAGGAGGCAAAATGCCAAAGAGATCGAAGATAACAACAACGACAATTGAATAACACTTCTGAAGCATCTAGTTCAGTGCCCATTGTAGATGAGACCATTGAAGACATCATGATGGATGGAAAAAATGTAGAACCACACACGGGTATGATTGTTGATGCAAATGTTGATGTGGATGCAAATCCTGGTATGTTTTTAAATTCCGATGACTATGATGCCAATCAAGTTGCTGATTTAAATGAAGCTGGATATAAATTTCATAGACCAATACGAAAAGAAATAAAAATTGAAAATATTACACCACCCTCTCTAAAAGAAAATGAGTTTAATTTGTTTACTATTGATAGCAATGTGCTAGATAATCTTAAAGGGTTAGTTTCTTGGAGACAAATCAAAACACATGCGAATAGATTATATAAACAATTTTTCTATAATAAAAAGTTAGGATTCCAATGTCAATTAATGCTACAATTAATAAAAAAGTTAAAAATACATAAAGTCATGAAAAAAATAGGTATTTATGCAAAACCAAAAAGAAAAGATGAATCATATAAGCAAGTTGTATCTACTGTTGCTAGTGCCATCGATTCTATAGGAAAAATAAGTCAATCTAAAGATAAGAATGCAGCACGTAGAGTTATAACGACTACTATAGTTGACAAAATGATTGTTAGTAAAAGAATGTTAAGTGATATAAGTGGCTATTTGAATTTACATCGTAGAACCTTGTCAAGAGCGGCCAAAAGAAGAGACACAATTGAAATTGATCCACTAAACCATTGTTGGAGTTTTAGTGGTAGACTTCAAAGGTCAGACATGAAATTAAATGATGAAACTAAACAATTAATTGAAAATTTTTTGCATGATAACACTAGAGTTTCATCAAATGCTAGAGATGTTTTAAAGTTAAGGGTGGGATCAAAAATTCATGATCCTCATCCAAAACATCTTCTTGACATGACTCAAACTGAATTCTTTAAAAAATTTAGTGATGAATCTGTGTTAATGAATTTATGAATTAGTCAAAGATCATTTGAAAAATGCAAACCCTGGTATGTTAAAATCAATAAACAAATAATATCTTGTTGTTGTAAAACTCATGTCTAGTTTCGTTACTATTATGATGTTTTTCGATATATACGTTGTATGTTGCATGGTAATGATCTTATGTAGGATTGTGGTGTTTATGTTCCACTTGAAACTATAAAAGATTTTATTGGAAGTTTATTTTGTAAACCACCTAATGAACAATTATTTCTTTCCAGTTAGTGCATTTATGGCCTTTGCAATTTATGTGGGAACTATTCTTCGATAGGTGAATGTTTGCATGAACATGTTTCATCTGAGTTTGGAAAAAAGAAATTTGATGTTAGGAGATTTAAAAATATAGAATACCCTCTAAAGGATGGAAAGATGGGGAAACATTTAGAATTGATTACAGAATAGAATAGTGTGAATGCATTTATTAGTGAGTTTAAAACTCATATTGTTCCAAAATATGTGAAACATTCCCAACATGCTCGATGGCTTGATGGACATTTTCGCATATGCAAGAAAACATTTCTAGTTGGAACAATAGTATCAATTGTGGATTTTGCAGAAAATTATACTCTAAAACCACAAGAGGAAACTCAATCACAATACTACAACTCAGTGCAAGTGGCCATATTTGTGCACATTATATATAGACATGACCATGACAGTATAGAAGATAACAAATTTTTTTTGAGGGAGTATCATTTCTATGTTAGTGATAATCGATTACACTCTTCAGAGTTTGTTCAACATTGCTTCGAGGTATTTTATGATAATCTTAAGGAAAGAGAAATTGACATGAAACAAAATATGATATGGTCAGATAACTGCACTGCACAATTCAAAAATGCAAGAATGTTTTATTGGCTATGCAAAGTTCACAAGATAACCAATGTCCAACATTTATGGAGTTTTTTGAAGCGGGACATGGTAAGGGGGAAAACGATGGAGCTAGTGCCTATATAAAAAGAGCTCTTGCTAGAGAACAATTGAAATTTGAGGATGTAGTGAAATTCAGAGATGCTCGTGTAGTTGTAGATTGGTGCAATTCAAAGTTGTCAAAAGGATCAACTGAAAACTCTGCAATTCGACGTTTCTTCTGGTTGATAGAGGAAGATAGTATTCCTATTCGACATGATTGTAATACCATCATTGGATCAGCTAAATGGCATTCATTTAAGAGTTATAATTCAAACACATGGACTATATTCACAAGGCAACTTGTTTGCTTTTGTCAATTTTGTGTTTCCAGAGATTGGGAATTTTGTGAGAATAAAGAATGGGTTCAAGAATGGAAACAAAGATCATTGACACCCATAGATGCAAATGATCCGCATGAAAGAACTGATGAAGATATGGATCAAATGTTTGCATCAAATGACTATGATCGCATTTCAGATCTTATACAACAAGGTAAAATTATTTTTGAAATTTGTTTTGATTTATTAAATAGTACATAAATTTATGAAATCTTACAGTGTATATTTTTGTTTTTATTTCTCATTAAATATTAATATAAAATTGTTTTGTGCACAGGACATGTCTATGTTGTTGTTGCACTAGAGGACAATGAAGAGGGCATAGAGTATTGGTTGGCTCGATGTGTAGAGCCAAAACATAAGCTAACTACTCCTCAAGTAGATGATGATGGTTATGACTATCCAACAGGATCTGTGGTTGTTGTTGGCACTTGGCTACGCAAATATCTAACACGAAATAATGGATTGCCCACATTTGAAGATTATAAATTAGAGAAGAAGATTATAACTTACTCGTATTTGGTAGTGGTAACTAATATAAAATTGGATAGATATTGTGGTAGGCCTGCTAATAAACAATTATGGACTCTCTCTATGGAAGAGCACGAAACAATTATAGATGCTTTGCAAAAGAGAGGATGCAGATGGTATAATGGAATGAATCTAGTAAAATTTTGTTTCAGGTCTACCACAAGTAGAAGGCATCAATGAAAACAAAGTTATTTAAATAGACTATTTATTTTATTTTAGATATGTCTTCTTGATTACATTTTGTGTACAATATACATAAATGAGAGACTATTGGTCAAATTTATGAATGAGATAATTATGTTTTAATCAAGTTCTATTCATTATATTTGTTAAATGATACTTTTTAATTTAGAATATGTTATAATTATAAGATATGTTTCGATACTTAGTTCATGATGTATGCACCTTTAGTTTATCTAATCACAAGAACTATTTAAATGAAATTCCAAAAATAAAATTACAAGTACACATAATGCCTATAAAGTTGTTTAAGCACAACTTCCATAAATTAAATTTCAAGTCCACATAATATATAAAGTATGCACAAAATTTCAAGTCCACATAATATCTAATGGGCACAATACACATAAAGTATGCACATAATATATATGATCTAATCCATATATATGTGTAGATGGTAACATGATGTTCACTCCACATAATATCTAATGTGAACAAAATATATATGATCTAATCCTATTATGCAACTATCCATATATATAAAGTATGTGCATGTGTAAACAAATGTGTAAAGTCCATAAAAAAGTACATATCAAAGCCAAATAAACAGTAAAATCTAAGTATTATCATCAATAACATCTCATGGTCTCTTGTCCCCGGGACATGGTCCAGATCCACCTGTCTCATGCTATACAATAAAAAAATAATATTAAAATATTACTTGAAATTAACTATTAAAAGAATCATTTATCAAATATAGTAGAATTCGTAAATTAAGTTACAAACTTACCATATGCTCATCAAATCCTCTATTAGTATCTCTCTTGTCCACGGGACATGGTCTAGATCCACCTGTCTCATGCTGTACAATAAAAAAATAATATTAAAATATTACTTGAAATTAACTATTAAAATAATCATTTATCAAATATAGTAGAATTCATAAATTAAGTTACAAACTTACCATATGCTCATCAGATCCTCTAGCAGTATCTCTCTTGTCCCCAGGACGTGGTCTAGATCCACCTGTCTTATGCTGTACAATAAAAAAATAATATTAAAATATTACTTGAAATTAACTATTAAAAGAATCATTTATCAAATATAGTATAATTCATAAATTAAGTTACAAACTTACCATATGCTCATCAGATCCTCTAGCAGTATCTTGTGCAGTATCAACACCAAATGTAGTGCTAGCTAACTCCTATACAAGGTCAAATTCAAAGTGTCCAATTAAATCTTAAATTAAGAGTCAAAATAAGATCAAATTAAGTATTACATATTAATACCTCAAAGGATGTCGATGTGCGTTCAAATTGGCTCTAATCAAAATTATGAGGATAACCTATCCTAATGGTAGTGTCCACCTGCATACATGCATTTTATGAAATCATATTTAGTGAACATATATATGTGTACTAAATAATTTCAAGTTAAGTTACAATATTGTAAGAGTTCATATTTAATTTAAGAATTATAAGATACATACCATAGATGGTGTCACAATAGTCAGGCCCTCTTCTCGATGTGATGTAGAGGGTCCCTCATGACTTGAATCCTAGAGAAAGAAGCATTCAATGTATCAACATGAAAATTTATATAGTATACGATGATAACATATTAACTTAAATAGATAGTAAAATGTCTAGATAGAAATTTATACTATACCCCATAAGGTGTGTTGAGTTGTGTTCTAGTAGATGCAATATTGACTCTAATATTAGGTGTAGTCCTTATCTACATAAACAAAATTTATTTAATGAAGTATTAGATTGTATAAAAAAAGAGATGCACTTAATTTATACCTATATTTAATGAAGTATAAAAAGATTGACATGTACATGTATATATATCTATACCTGGTCAAGATGAACATCCGAGCAAAGAAAATCCATATAAGATGTCATCATACTATCATCTGCTACATCATGCTCAGCTGGAACTGAAGTAGATCTTGCAGTAGGAGTAGGACCTACACACGTCTCATGAAAACTTGAACACATATGTGGCATCCATCAAGGAGCAGGTGCCATGTGAGCAGCTTGCTCACTCAGGTTACCTATGAGGGAAGTCAAAGCATCTAATGTCAAAATGAATGATGTATTTTGGACATTTGTAGGAATCAATGGAGCAACAAGTGGAACTATGGGTGGATCTGGTATGGGATTATTACTCCGTGCCCCTAATCTATGCTGTGGCATTCCACAACCAACACCCTAGAATGACTTAATGTCAAAATAATTTGGTTTTTGGTTCATTACAAACTCACAGTATAATTTCTTCAAAAAATAAAAAGGGACCTCATAATTACGATGTGGTGGATAATCAAAAACCATCCACCATCTATCCCAAAAGTATCTATCCATTTTTGGATGCACACACCACCTAATTGAAATTCTTTTCTGGTTAGGTTGCTGTGTAGGGGAAAAAGCAAGACTAGGTTAACATGTCTTAATCCTACCTTTTGACACACATTACGGAATACGAAAGAGCCTAGAGGTATCACATAATTGGCTACTTCTTTTTGTGAAAGAGAGAGCCACGGGCTACCTATTAGGATTTCTATTCCTTTGTTGAAATTGAAAGATAAAATGATGCAAGTTCAAGTCCTAATCCCAGAATGCATGTATGAACTAATAACAAGATTGCAGAATTGAGATTAAACAATGAACAGCTATAAACACAAGGACAAAAAAAGAATGCAGATGCATACCCGGAGTCAAAATCTGATTGAAAATGTTCAGGACAGGGGCGCGGGCGCCACTGTCCTAACACTGTGCCAGAAACTGCTCCTGAAATTGCTGTCTTGCACTCTGGAAAACAGTCAGAAATGCTGTCTGTGAGGAGGACCAGGGCACCCAGCGCCTCTGTCCCAGGGACTAGGGCACCCAGCACCCCTGTCCTGGCAGGACCAGGGCACCCCATGCCCCTGTCCTGGTCTTTTGCTCTGCAATTTGGTGGGAAGGTCGGTCTCAGTCTGCTTTTCTCGGATCTGCAACCTGTGGCGTCGTCCGAGTCCTGAAACCTGCACTTGTATCTGAAAAGGGTATGGTGGGTAGCTATATAGGGTTTTGCCTTAGTCAAACCCCCAATTCGGTGATTTCCACCTCCACGAATAGCCAAGTTGTATTGTAAAATGTATTGTGTGTGCAGACCTTGTGTGTGTGCAAGATCCTAAAATGCAAGTAAGCAAACTAGAGCAACCTAGAAAGTAAACCCTAATTGCTTGTAAATGACAATGTAAATGCTCTAAATCAAGATGAAAAGTGATCTAAAGCATGAATAAGTGATGTATTGAATCTTATGCAAAGACATGAAAACAACATGAAATCATACCCAACCCCAAGGGAGGGGTACAAGCCAATCTTTAGTCGGTAATCTCCTATTGTTCTTCAATGCCTTCCAAGCCCTAAATGGATGAATGAAATTGATAAATGCTTGATAGAAGGATGTTGAATGTTGTTGAAGTCTTCAAAGATCTACTCTTTCGCTGCATATGAGGTTCCTAAAAACAAAATTCGGATCCTTTCAAATGAAGAAAGAGAGCTCTTATGTATGAAACCCTAGGTCATAATTTCATCTTTTGGCTGACCTAGAGATTGAATCTCCCACCAATTTCTTGGGGTTAAGCTTTATTTTATGATTGGATTGTGCTCCTAAAATTTCAAGAAAAATGTCCGGGACCATGTGCACTCCGGGCGCCACGGTCCCGACAACTTTTCACCAAATTTTCAGGGCCATTAGATATGATGATTTTAGAGAGAATCCCGAAGTTACAGGTGATTTCGAGATGTTTTGACCCCCGAAACCAAGCCCCCAAATTCAAAATAGCACTTAATTAGGGTTTTTGATTGAATGATGTATTGGAGGAATAAAATGAAAAGGGCACACTTTAACGAAAGGGCCCAACTTTATGATGTAGAGGGCGATGAAATAGGACCTTAGACCTAATTAATTTGATTAATTAAGTGCTAAAGGAGAAATGCAATGCAAAATGTAAAATGCACCAAGGCGGGTGCTAAACTAGGTGTGAAATTGTACCACCCTAGCAAGTGCGTACAATTTACGATGCTACATTTAGCCCCCACTTTAGCGATCATATGAGTACTACGTGCATATGCAAGCTAAAGTACATAAAATTAAACATCATTTGAAAAAGGATATATCCATAAGTTGTCAGATGAAGCCCCCAGCGGTATCTGCAGTACACAGTTAGGAACCGCACCCGACAAAACACACGTTAGATCACAAAATCACCTAATGCTTACTAAGGAAAGTGATGAAATTTGTGAGTAGCTATATGCCCCCCCCTGTTTCAACTTGCTTATTAGGGAGGTGAAACAGGATAGCATGTTTACTTACGAAAAATTGTGTAAGAGAGTATTGATGAGGGATGTTCACCAAATATGCTTCATCAGAGCACTTTTTGGAACATCTCGAGAGTAGGGGAATGAAAATACGATTCCTACGCAACAAACGGTTCAAAAATTGCATCTCCCAAACTCAAGTTATGATGAAATGAGTGATAAAGGAAAATTAGGGTTTTGAAAGTAAAGGTAAAGGAATGAAAGTATATACCTTGAAAGTGACATTTGCATTTGTCACTTTGTTGATTTCTGAGTATTGTTCATTGCAGCGGAGCCCACATAGCCATCATCATGCCTTCACGATGACCGAAGCGTCCCACGAGGATGTCAGGGTTAGCATACGATGTTCGATAGTTTGCATGAATGATTTTGATGATTGAGTACTGATTATAGTTATGTTTTTGTGTTGCAAGGTCTCTCATACATGAGAGAGCACACCGCAGGGCAGATTCTTCACAGTCTACGAGATTAGATTCCCCGGCTGACTCAGGCAGAGAGAGACACATTGTCGATCATGCGTTTATGGTATGCGATCCTCATGCCAGCCATTCGGTTCCATCCTGCGATGCTGATGGCACTAATGGAGCAATGGGATCCTGACACATGCACATTCCATCTTCCAGTAGGAGAGCTGACGGTTACACTTGAGGATGTGTACCGCATACTTTATCTTCCTATCAGAGGAGCTACTGTGACATACGCGACCGATCGGTCAGCAGAGGACCATCAGAGGGAGTAGGTATATTGCATAGGGAGAGTCATGTCGAGCGAGACGAGAGGTCGCATCATGGTCAAATGGCTCTTACATCCTAAAGGAGAGGTGCCCCTTGTGAGACGTCTTATGATTGCCATCATAGCACTAGCCATCTGCCCTAATGGGCGAGGTACGCACATGCATGGGGGTCTCACATGGTGCATCAGAGCTATGGAGAGACACAGGAGAGTATATGCTTGGGGTCAGAGTATGCTTGCACATCTCTATCACGACCTTGATGAGTATGTGTTTGGACAGGGTTGCAGCTTGATGACATGTACACTTCTGTAGGTGTGGATATTTGAGCACTTCACATGCACCAGGCCCGTCAGCTTTCCGATGAGTACGGCTAGCGAGCGACCTAGGGTGTTTGCTTATCCACTTACCAGTGAGTGGAGATTTGGAGATCTACTATATTAGAGAGTGATATTTGATAGATTGACAGTCAAGGTGATAGTATGGAGACCATATCTACGAATGCACAGATGGGATGGGATGGAGAGACAGTTAGCATGCTTACAGAGGAACTGCCTACTGCGGGGACGATATTCATATATCATAGTCCCATTCTGCTTTAATCGAGTACGGAGGTAGTTTGGGCTAGAGCAGTGTGTTCCAGCCGATGTACCCATCTATACTCGACACTCATGAGTCCTTCCCAGACCTAGAGCAGTAGCAAGACCGATGATAGATGACATCGAGACTAGAGATATAGAGGGATCTGATCAGGATGTGGTCACTGATTACTCTGCAGAGCCTGGAGCACAGCGCACGTATATCTCATGGTTTATGAGATCATACCCAGGGCCTATGTTTCCACCAGATCACCCAATAGGCCATCCAGGCCCATGGAGACATGGAGACCGAGATGAGGATTAGGGATCCAGGTCGGAGGAGCCAGAGGAGGGAGAGGGTCATGAGGAGGTAGGAGATCCTGATCCACCCACAGGAGATCAGCCTAGTGCCGAGGAGGAGGAGGAGAGAGAGGAGGATGACACAGATAGGGATGAGGAGAATGAGGATGCAGGTGAGGATGAGGACGAGGATGAGGATGAGGATAGAGATAAGGATAGAGATGATGAGGAGAAGTTAGATGCAGCTCCCCACCATTCAGGAGATGATACCATAGCCTTGGATCCTCCTCTTATTCCCCAAAAGGGGGAACATGAGGCGATACGGAGACCTGTTTCTAGTACGGGCTAGCCTACACCCATCGTGCACAGATTATTTGAGCATGGGGAGCCTAGTAGTTCCCAGTCACAAATGCTACCATATCATGATCCCTACTGGCATGAGGGAGATCCAGGTATAGTAGGTTTATATTGATTGATTAATGTTTTGATGATATAGAATGGTACTAATACAAAAATCTATTCTACTACTATAGCTAATGTGCAGGAGTGGTGTTCCTTGATTCAGCAAGCAGTGACAAACATTTCCACGATGGCATAGATCCCTAGTTCCTCACAGATTGCTTATAGGCCTCAGGGGAACGCGGGTCAGCATGAGGACTTGTTTTCCCCATTCCGAGTACAAGTGGACATATGGAGGGAGAGAGAGAGAGTTCTATCAGAGAACCTTCAGTGAGCATAGTGAGATCTAGTAGCAGCTCAGGATGAGGCTACCTCCTATCGCGCGATCCTTATGGATAGGGATCATAGGAGTTCCTCTTGGAGTCAGTCACGGTCTATATCGCACTACACACCTATGGGTCCACCTTCACGACCGGATCAGGAGGGAGCATCTAGTCGTCACTCTCCAGCCACCAGCCCTAGGGATAGGAGATGATCTTATGATGTAGGATAGGTCACATTTTGGATGTATAGGGACCTATATTTGTATACGATCCACACACACACACACACACACACACACACACACACATATATATATATATATATATACATGCTTCTCTTTGTCTCAAATGTGTTATCTTTAATGCTTAAAACAATGTATATTTTGCTTTGATTAAATCTAATACATTTGGTAGGTGCACATGTATATTCTAAATTTAATTTCCATGTGATTGATTTCTCAATGCTTCATGATTAAATTGATACATGTGTGACTTAATTAAAATATTTAATCAAGTACTACATTGATGATAGGGAAGAAATATGCATTAAGTCTAAGAATCATATAACTAATGTGATTTAATTTTGAACTTAAACACAACATGATACGATTCTACTTAACACATAAAGACATTGTATAATATGCTAGCATAATGGAAATGTAAATCTTTTACAATTTACATAAATGAATTCAAGACAAACTATAAAGTAAAGAAATACGCTTGTCGAGAACGAAGCAATATAGATTAAACACCATATCATTTAACTCTATTTTTCTCTAATTAAGATATACTAACATATTACCCAATGTTGAAGAACCGAAAAGAAGATAGATAAGGAATGAAGAATTAAGCATAATATCTATGCAAGTGCATAGCATTGATAGGTTCTTTAAGAGGCCTACCGTCTACATCCGCTATTTTGTAAGCACCTGATCCATAATCTTCAATAACAATATATGGTCCAAGCCAATTAGGACTAAATTTTCCCTTTTCTGCAGGTAAGGCATTCACATTGCGCTGATTCTCATAGAGGACTAAGTCACCTACTGAGAAGGAACGTTGAATAACCTTATCATTATAGCTTCGTTGTAGAGTTTTGTGATACGCTTGAATATGCTCAAGAGCATTTATATGCTATTCATCAAGCATCTCAAGCTATTGAAGTCGTTGTTCTCTATAGGAGTCATCATCTACTATACCTTTGAGAGAAACCCTAAGTGATGGAATCTCTAACTCTAAAGGCATAATAGCATCAGCACCATAAACAAGATTATAAGGGGTAGTTCCTATAGCAATTTGTACACTCATTCGCTGATTACTCCAATCCTTACCATGCTTATTCACGGTTTTGCGAAGAATTTGCTCAATTATCTTATTGGATGATTCGTCTTGACCATTTGATTGAGGATAGTATGGTGTAGAAAATCGATGTTTGATATGATACTTCTCGAGGAATTTCTTCACGTCCTTGTTCTTAAATGATGTCCCATTATCTGAGATTATAGTGGAAGGTATCCCAAATCGAGAAATGATGTTTTCTAGAATAAATTGACAAATCACTTCAGCAGTAGTAGAGAGAAGGGGAATAGCTTCTACCCACTTCGTAGAGTAATCTGTTGCAGTTATAATGAAGGTGTGTCCTTGAGATGAAGGAGGAGAGATTTTACCAATGAGATCCAAACCCCATGCAACGAAAGGCCAAGAAGCTACTTGAGAACGAAGTTCTTGGGCAGGAGCATGAATCAGATTATTGTGTTGTTGACATTGATGACATTTCTTAACAAATGAAAAAGAATCCTTCTACATAGTTTGCCAATAGTATCCCATACGAAGCAATCTTTGAACCAAGGATTTGCCTCCAAAATGCCCCCCACAGGCACCTGAATGTGCCTCTTCAAGAGCAACGGGGATTTCTGATTTGTTAAGACAGGGAAGGAGAAGACAGTCATAACCCCTTCGGTAAAGGACATTAGAAAGAATGATATATCTAGCAGACAGCTTGTGGATTCTAGCCCTAGTGTTCCTATTGGCGGAATCAGGAAAGGTACCATTGGTCAGATATCTTACGATATGCGAATACCATTCATCTGAGTCTACAAAGTCACAACATGTTACCAAGCTAGAATCATTTACAATAGCTGGAGAAATAAGGTTGTGAATAACAAATTTAAGATCAACCACAGGGTCCTCTAAAGATATAAGAGAAGCCACACATGCCATTGCATCCGCATGTTAATTATCTTTTCGAGGAATAGGTTCCATGGTATAAGAATCGAATTTTTGTAATAAAGAGATAGCAAGGTCTTTATATTGTGATAATTTGTCTTGTTTTGCTTGATACAGTCCTGTTACTTGTCTTATAATCAATTGAGAATCTCCATAAATATGTATGTGCTTTATATTCAGAGCTAAGGCTACTTTTATTCCCACTATAAGAGCCTCATACTCAGCAATGTTATTGGTACACAGGAAATTTAGACGATAGGATAAGGGAATGGATTTCCTTGTAGGAGAAATCAGAACAACACCTGCCCCCGATCCCGTACGACACTTAGAACCATCAAAGTATAATTCCCAAGTTTCATCTTTCTCTATAGAAAGAATGAAGTCATCAGGGAAAGACTCAGAATTAGGGAAGGAGAAGGGTGAAGGGGCCTCAACTAAGTGATCGGTCAATGCTTGCCCTTTAATTGCTCTTTGTGAAACAAATTTAAGGTCAAATTCAGTTAACATCATAACCCACCTAGCTAGGCATCCTAATAAATCAGTTTTAGAGAAAAGATGCTTCAAAGGATCAAACTTTACCATGATGTGGACTTCTGAATTTAAAAGATAATGTCTCAATTTCTAGTCACAAACACCAAGGCCAAGCATTGTCTTTCTATCACAGAATATCGGGTCTCATAATCGAGTAAGGTACGACTTATGTAATAAACTGGACATTCCTTGTCATCTTTATCATGTTGTGCCAACAATGCTACGAGAGCATGAGAGGAAGCAGCTGTATACAGAAGGAAGGGTTTAGAAGGTTTGGCAGGTTGAAGAATAGGAGGACTAGCCAAATACACTTTTAAAACTTCAAATGCTTGCTGACAATCTTCGTTCCATTGAAAAGTGATATTCTTTTTGAGAAGTTGAGTAAAAGGAAAAGTACAATCCGCAAGTTGAGATACGAACCTACGAATAGCTTGAATCTTTCCTTGTAAGCTTTTAAGTTGAGACACATTTCTAGGAGGTGGCATGTTGACAATAACATCTATTTTATTAGTGTCCACCTCAATCCCACGATGCGAAACTATGAATCCTAATAGTTTTCCACTATCCACACCAAAAACACATTTTCGGGGATTCAAGCGCATGTGATATTTACGAATTCTTTCAAAGATTTGATGAAGGATTTTAATATGATCTATGCGAAGAACGGATTTGGCTAAAATATCATCAACATAATCCTCTAAAATCTTATGCATGTAATCATGAAAGATAAGGGTCATCGCTCGTTGATAAGTTGCACCAACATTTTTAAGTCCAAAAGGCATCATTATCCAACAAAACATACCCCAAGGAGTGGTGAAAGCAGTTTTGAATTGATCTTGAGGGTTAATGAAAATTTGATTGTATCCTGAAAAACCATCCATGAAGGATAACAAGGCATGTCCTGCTGTAGAATCAACTATCATGTCAATGTTTGGAAGAGGGAAATCATCTTTTAAAGAAGCCTTATTTAAATCTCAAAAATCGGTACACATTCTTATTTTATTATCTAGTTTAGCCACAACGACAATATTCGAAATCCACGGGGAATAATCAATAGGGCGAATAAATCCAGCCTCCAATAATTTTTCAATCTCAGCCTTAACAAGCAGAGCTACCTTAGGATTCATTTTTCAAATCTTTTGTTTCACGGGCTTAGCATCAAGAACTAAGACAATATTATGAGTGACAATCTTAGGATCTATACCAGGCATGTCAGAGTATGTCCAAGCAAAGATCTCAGGGAATTCATGCAATAAATCTTCATATTGTTTTTGTTCTTCTTCATCCAAGCACTTTCCAATTTTAATAACTCTTTCCTCCTTGCAAGGATCCATCTTAACATCAATGGTGTCACTTATAAGAAGATTACTTTGTTGAGGAGTATCCTTTAACTGAGGGAATTCTTTCACAATCTCATCATTATCGATCTCTTTTCCAAAATAGGCTTCAGTGTTCAAACAATAAGGGAGTCCCCTATTGTGATGATAACGAGGAAGAGTGTCATAGGCTCCCAAGAACTCAGCTAAAGCATCATCGGTAGGGAAGACATCCAAAGCATAGGCACATGAAGGATCCCCATCAATATACTTAGGGTGTCTCATTGGTAGAGATATAGAAATAACATTTACACTAATGCATGGTCTTTTAGAAGCTTTAGTGCATTTGCATGGATTATAGCCAAGTCCAAAGGCATAATTGTGAAGATTATTCTCTAGAGGAACCTTTATCCCTTGTTCATGAGCACCACAACCATTTCCATGATACCCATGCTTAGCAAAAATGTGAAAACCATGACCATAACGATCAGCCATTTCAGAAAGAGAAGGTGGTTTTTCATAAGACAAAGAATCAAACTCTTCAGAATTAGAGGTGTGAGGAGAAGAAGTTTGAGAAGCGGCCACAAAATTATTACTCATAGGTTTAGGTAAGATTGACTGATTTTTAGCTTCTTCCTTCTTTTCAACTTTAAGCTCTCTAGAAGGAACCTTATATTCACCTACAAAGGTGGGATTAAAATCAAGAGATCCCCAATCGTCTTCTGCGAGAACCTTCTCAGGATCAAAATCCTTCTTATGTGTAGTTTCAAGTCGAGGAGAATCTTCTTCAGGAGCTCCAGACTCATCCAAATAATTTTGATCATCAGAGAGCGAGGATTCATCGATAGGTATCTTGTTTAAAGAGTCATCACTAGACGAGGACGACTTAGAAGAACCCCCTTTGGAAGTAGATGTTTGCAGACAAGCTTGGAAATTAGTATCACCTATCAAGGTATATGTCTTATTATTATAAATAAATTTAACTTGTCTATGCAATGTAGAGGGGATAGCTTGCATACTGTGAATCCAAGGTCTCCCTAATAACAAGTTGTATGTTAAATTTCCCGACATAACATGGATAGGAGTAGGCAAAGTAACAGGTCCTACTATGAGGGGTAAGGTGATAATACCTAATGAAGTCTTAGCCACATTGTCAAAGCCTCGAATGGGACGAGAGTCAGGCTCAATGAGGGATGTATCCACATTCAATTTATGCAATAGATTAATGCTACACACATTAAGGCCAAAGCCATTATCTACTAGTGTTCGTCTTATAGTAGTGTCCTTCATGATAACCACAATCATCAAGGGATCATATTGATGTTGAATTTCACTAGTAGGCAACTCATCTTGGGTAAACACAATTTGAGCTTTAGGATTCATCACAGAGTTAACCAAAGATGCTATATTACTAGATGTATTCAGTGGAGGAACATTCAAATCTTTCAAGGCATCTTGTAACATTCCATGATGAGCAGAAGAAGTTTGAATCAAATCCCAGAGGGATATCTTAGAAGGGGTAGCTTTAAGTTGTTCTATGAGATCATATTCCTTACCCATAACTTGCGAAATACGGGGAGATTGTGGAAGAATTGGTTGAGGATTAGGAAGAGAAACTGGAATAACAGGAGGAGGATTAGGCTGCCTATTATTTCTGGTGTGATAAGTATGGGCAACCACATGATAACTCTCTCTAGTTAATTGCTTGGCATAACTATAAGGACTTATAGGTTTTCTTCCTTGCACAGTGATGATTGGTTTATTCGGAGTACGAAAGGAATCATGATCATACCCTCCTTGGACAGTAAGGATAGGTGATTTAGGAACTTGAAAGGTGGGAGAAGGATAAGCACCTTGTACTTCAAAGAGAGGCTTATTATGCCCATTCAGGTTTATCATGTTAACCAATTTAGAAGTCTTGTTCTTGTTTAAAGATTTCGATAAAGCCACAAAGTCATCAAGAGCATCATCCAACAAAGTATGATCATAGCTATCAAAAGGTGTATCTTTTGATTCAAAAGGAGATATCTCTTCATAGAGGGGATTTTTGAAAACAACCATGTTACTAGATTCAGTGGAAGAGTTGATAGGAATGTACCCTTGAGAGGAACCATTCGACTTATCTTTCTCATCACACCTAAATGGCATAGTAACAAGGTTTATGAGTCTTTGGTAAAATGAAGGTTTGGCATCTTTAGGGTTCAAAAACTCATCTAAAGCTTCATCTAATTCATCTTGGCTATACTCATAATAATCATCATAAACATGAACATCTTGCAAATAAAAGTCTTACATTTTGAAATAAAGGTTGCATAAAATTTAGACACACGATACAAAGAAACACACTCTTTTTTTTTTTTTTTTAATGAAAATGAAATGAAAACACACTAAATCTAGATCTAGATCTAACAAATGCAATGCAAGAGGAAGCAATGATAGGTTCATGACGGGTTCACCAAAATGTGTAGGGGAAAAAGCGAGACTAGGTTAACATGTCCTAATCCTACCTTTTGACACACATTACGGAATATGAAAGAGCCTAGAGGTATCACACAATTGGCTACTTCTTTTTGTGAAAGAGAGAGCCATGGGCTACCTATTAGGATTTCTATTCCTTTGTTGAAATTGAAAGATAAAATGCTGCAAGTTCAAGTCCTAATCCCAAAATGCATGTATGAACTAATAACAAGATTGCAGAATTGAGATTAAACAATGAACAGCTGTAAACACAAGGAAAAAACAAGAATGCAAATGCGTACCCAGAGTCAAAATCTGATTGAAAATGTTCAGAACGGGGCGCGGGTGCCACTGTCCTGATACTGTGCCGAAAACTGCTCCTGAAACTGCTGTCTTGCACTCTGGAAAACTGTTGGAAATGTTGTCTATCAGGAGGACCAGGGTGCCCAGCGCCTCTGTCCCAGGGACCAGGGCACCCAGCACCCCTGTCCTGGTAGGACCAGGGCACCCCATGCCCCTGTCCTAGTCTTTTTCTCTGCAATTTGGTGGGAAGGTCAGTCTCAGTCTGCTTTTCTCGGATCTTCAACCTGCGGCGTCGTTCGAGTCCCAAAACTTGCACTTGTATCTAAAAAGGGTATGGTGGGTGGCTATATAGGGTTTTGCCTTAGTCAAACCCCCACTTCGGTGATTTCCACCTCCACGAATAGCCAAGTTGTATTGTAAAATGTATTGTGTGTGCAGACCTTGTGTGTGTGCAAGATCCTAAAATGCAAGTAAGCAAACTAGAGCAACCTAGAAAGTAAACCCTAATATCTTGTAAATGACAATGTAAATGCTCTAAATCAAGATGCAAAGTGATCTAAAGCATGAATAAGTGATGTATTGAAGCTTATGCAAAGACATGAAAACAACATGAAATCATACCCAACCCCAAGGGAGGGGTACAAGCCAATCTTCAATCAGTAATCTCCTATTGTTCTTCAATGCCTTCCAAGCCCTAAATGGATGAATGAAATTGATAAATGCTTGATAGAGGGATGTTGGATGTTGTTGAAGTCTTCAAAGATCTTCTCTTTCGCTGCATATGAGGTTCCTGAAAACAAAATTCGGATCCTTTCAAATGAAGAAAGAGAGCTCTTATCTATGAAACCCTAGGTCGTAATTTCATCTTTTGGCCAACCTAGAGATTGAATCTCCCGCCAATTTCTTGGGGTTAAGATTTATTTTATGATTGGATTGTGCTCCTAAAATTTCAGGAAAAATGTCCGGGACCATGTGCACTCTGGGCGCCATGGTCCTGACAACTTATCACCAAATTTTCAGGGCCGTCGGATACGATGATTTTAGAGAGAATCCCGAAGTTAAAAGTGATTTCGAGATGTTTTGACCCCCGAAACCAAGACCCCAAGTTCAAAATAGGACTTAATTAGGGTTTCTGATTGAATGATGTATTGGAGGAATAAAATGAAAAGGGCACACTTTAACGAAAGGGCCCAACTTTATGATGTAGAGGACGATGAAATAGGACCTTATACCTAATTAATTTGATTAATTAAGTGCTAAAGGAGAAATGCAATGCAAAATGTAAAATGCACCAAGGTGGGTGGTAAACTAGGTGTGAAATTGTACCACCCTAGCAAGTGTGTACAATTTACGACGCTACAGTTGCAATGGTTCTCTTGTTTTTGGGTTGGTAAAATATGGACATAAATGAGCTTTGGTTATTTTCAAATCAGTGATTTGCCTATAAGTTAAACCATCGGCATAAAAATCACGCAACTCTTGTCGTCATCTATGAAAT
This sequence comes from Cryptomeria japonica, assembly GCF_030272615.1. Taxonomy (NCBI): domain Eukaryota; kingdom Viridiplantae; phylum Streptophyta; class Pinopsida; order Cupressales; family Cupressaceae; genus Cryptomeria; species Cryptomeria japonica. The sequence goes on along the minus strand of NC_081409.1, from coordinate 768,294,958 downwards.
TGATCTAATTGAGAATCAATAGATCTAACTGACTCAACAATAGTTTGCATTGATTTTGCAAACTCTCCAAGATGGGGTGGCATGATTTGCTCATTTTGGATAGTAGCAATGTTTTGTTGAATCACTTGTATGTTTTCATTAATTTGTTCTCTTAAATGAATTTCATCCAATCTAGGGGGTTGTTGTGGTGGTGGTGGTGGTGGTGGAGGTAGAGGAGGAGGAGGAGGGGGTTGTGGTGGGGGATTTTCACCTAATAGTTCATCTATGTCAAAGACATCCGTGATAACAAAGAACTCCTGTATATATAAAGATATACATGAATTATATACAACTCTATGTCAAAGAAGAATCTATTTTACTAAATTAAAAAAAAACATTTATAAATAGTAACATTTCTATGTTGTTGAATGAGATACACATGAAATATATAATATAATATTGAACTTAAAAAAATATACATGTACATACTATTGAATCTTGAAATATAAAATTTGCACACAAAACTTAATAAAAACTTTCAATGAAACATCATAAATCTATTATATATTCAATTTAATAAATTCATTTCTTGTAAAATGCATCAACTATTAAAATCAATATAAAATATTTCATACATAAGATCAATAAAGAAGTGAGAAATAAGATGATCCTCCTTCTAGTGTAAGAATATATAGCATGGAAACAATATTACTAAGACAACATAATATTTTGTTAACTTTAACTTGAAGTTATTTTGAAACTAAATGATAATGAGATACAACACAATAATATTAATAAATCTAGAAAATGCACGTTTGTGTTTGGATGCTCCATATTTCTAGTGTTTTAGTGTACATAATAATTTATTAGAATTCAATTACATAGTTTTGAGATAATTGCCATCAATTCATATTACATTGATTAGTCTTTAGACAATCTTAAAAAAAAACTAATCTTCCATGACTATAAATGACCTACTTAAAACATATTATATTCTAAGTGGTTGTCATGTAAAGACAAAACATCAAAACTTTTGAAGAGTTAAGCATATTTCACAATTAAATTTCTCCCATAATCAAATCTACACAAGATTATAATTTACAAAACCTTCAAAAAATATTATTTCCTATAAATCATTTATTATAAAACTCTGCAATCATTTGTTTTCATATATAATCTTTCTATAAAATTTAAGATATCAATTCATACACAAATTCTCTTACAAAGTTGAATAAGAAATGAAACTCTTACATAAAAATCAACACAACATGCCGACAATTAAAAAAAAAATTAACCTTGCAATATTTACTTTTAAAATAATCAATTTCAACAATATTTTACACATGCATTTATAACTATCAACTAGAATATTATTTTGACTAACATTCCAAATAAAATTCCTAACATACTATATGATCCTCATTAATACCCATCCATAATATTTCTTTAACGGATACATCTCCTTCAAATCATCACATCGTAATGCTTTTTATTTTAATAATTGAAAGCTTTAGGGATACGCTCATGCACAAAGGGGTCCACTATCATACTTGCAAGCACTTAATTATTAAGTCAATGAACAAACTACAACTCAATGAAACTAAAAAAGTGATGCAAGCCTATTTTTAAATATCCCAATTCCTTTCGTTGACCTAATACTTTTAGTGGCAACCATTTTAAAATTTCGTATTAATCAAAGAGAATATTTTAGGGAAAAAATGCACTATTGGCACTTTATGAAAATAAAGGTTTTTAAGACTCTAGAGACTTGTTCATCACAATATTTTATTGTTTAATATGAAAATTTTTGAAAGACTTTGATATGTGCAGACAAATTAAATTTTTCATATAATTAGAGGTGAAATCAATTTTGAATTCTACCTCAATGATTGAGGGGATCTTACAATTTTGACTTTAAATATAGCTTCATTTATACTCTTTCATAAATAAACTAAAATAGAAGCTATAAAGAATTGCTAAATTCTAGCAATATATGTGTATGCAAGCAAGCATAAAAAATCAATAAAGGACTTAAACTATGAATTTCAAACCATTATGCTATGCATAAGTACCACCTTTACATCAAGTTAAAGGATAATGTATAAAAGATGAAAGACAATAGTATCTTAGAATGAAAACTCTTGTTGTAGCTAAAGGTTGATGGCTTCAAGATGGATTTGTGACCAAGATAGGATGTAAGGTGCTTAAATTGGCAACATAACATTGCATTACAAGAGTTCTTGAAAATAGCTCATATAATAATTTATTTATCGTCATGAAGGATAGAGGATTAAAGACTAAGATTGTTTTGAGAGATCAATGGAGTAGATTGATTAAAAGGATTGTGTGCATTAGAAGCTTCCAAGTGGCAACTTATCTTTGGTGCACATGAGGAGTTCATGATCCAAGAAATTTTTGAGGAAAAGGTCTTCTTAGGGGCGTATTCACCAAGATGCTGTAAAAAAAGGTAGCCAAATTACCAAAAAAAGATAATCACAAGTGCATTATTGGGAAATTCATTTAACGCATTTGAGGTCTTTTTTGTAGTGATTTTTTCTTACACTATCCTAGGCTTATTTACACTATCCTAGGTTCATTAGGATTGTCCTATAATCATTAGGACTATCCTAGGTTCATTAGGATTGTCCCAAGTTCATTATGGCTTTCTTAGGCTCATTAGGACTTTCTTAGGTTCATTAAGACTGCCCTACATTTATTAGGATCATTTGAGGCTCATTGGGACTATCATATGTTCATTGTGATTGTCCTAGGTTCATTAATTTAATTTGTGTGTTCATTAGGACTATCTCACATTCTCAAATAGCTTCAACTAATATCTTAAATTAACTATTTTAAAAAAAAATAGCTCCTTAACAATTTAATATTATATACAATCGAATATGATTTCAACTTCAAACCTTGTGCACCTTTTCAAACCAAAAGATGTTGTTAAAACAATTCTTCTAATATTAGCTTAATCATAACATAATCTAATAAATCTTCCTCAAAATATCTACCAACTTGAAATTATATATCAAATCTTTTATAATATAAATTACATTCTAGATATACCAATATACTTCTAAAGATATTCAAAATACTTCTTGGGAATTATATTTTTCAAATCTTTTGGATGTATATATAATTAGCACCCCATTTAGAAAACTTATTATCAATCAACATTATAAATCAAGAATATTTTTTATTTTGTATTAATGAATTATATATTCGGCATATTAGCTTCCTTTATGAACCTATGTAAACCAAACTCCAATTTTAGTAACTTATCTAGCTTTGCTCTAAAATTGTGTCCATAATTGATCCTTTTATACCATCACATGACATAATAGGACCATAATAGGACCTTTATGCCATGACATGGCATAAACCTAAGCCTAAACTTTGATATCTAAAATTTGAAGAGTAATGTTAATTACTTTTAAGGTTATACTAATTTAGTGGTAACTTTTGTATTGCCTAATGAGGATTAAGAACAATTTAGGTACATATGTTCAGTTTTATTTCAATTTCATTTTCGAACGTTTTTGTTTTTGTTTCCATTTCATTTTCATTTTTTTGTTTTTGTCGATTTCGTTTTGTTAATTATCTAGGTTTGGTTTTGATTTCTAAATTTGTTGATTACGGTTTAGGGTTAACTGTTCAAAAATATTTTAGATCAAAATCAAGAATTTACAAATATAAAAAATAATTTATTTATATGCTACTATAAAAAAAAACTAAAATAATAAAAAGACACTAAATAATACACAAAGAAACAAGAAAAATATACAAGAAAATTATAAAATGTGAAAATAGATGACTGAATGTGTACCTGGGATAGTGGTGGAGGCTTGAAGTGGAAACCAAAGCACGGGGGCCCATTTTTTATCTCTTCTTGTCAATTCACTGTCACGGTGAAAATGAAAAATTTGCCCAAAAAAGGGGTAAAAATAGAATTTCAAAATGGGGGCCCATTTTGTAACAAAACGGGGGCCCGTTTTATTTAGCTTCGGCACCCCATGACCTTTCGGCTCGGGAGGCCAAACCATTAACAGGCCCCCATTATTTGAAAACGGGGGCCCATTTTGTGGAGCATGTTTTCCAATGCATAGACTTCCGCGAATTTATGACTCATTAGCTTGCACGTACCTTGTTTCTCAATATGAAAAATAGGATCCTTGATATATACTTTCTTAAGGTACCAATTACCATGATATTTTTAGTGAGCCAATCCAAGTGAGCAACAGGATCAACCTTAGGATCAGTGGGAGCAACAATAGTTCCATCAATATAATGAGTTAGTCCTTTTCCCATAAGTTTACTCCATGCATCAATTTTCCAAGTAGCATAATTATGAGGAGTTAAGAGAGGAAAAATAGGAGAACCCATCATAGAAAAATGGGAAGAAAACAAGAACACAAAAGCACAAGAGACACCCCCCCCCCCCAAATTCACTTAATCAAAGTACCTCCCCCAAAATGATGATTTTGGCACTTTATAAGTAGTGCGTGTGTAATAGGCCACTTGCAAACAATATCAAGGTGTACTTCCTTTTTTTTTTGTACAACTACCCCAATAGGTTGATAACTACAATGCAAAAGACTAGCAAGCTAGATCTATGCAATACAAGTGCCAAATTGGCCAAAAAATACCATATGCTGAAAGTATAATTTCTACCCAAAATTGCTAAAAACTGATAGCATATTATGAGAGTAGACAAAAACTTATGTACTTTCAAAAAAAATGGCAACTAAAAAGGAGTTCATATCAGCCCAAACAGAGTCCTGGAAATTGCAGAAACGGGGATTGGACAAGTATAGTCACCAAAAACTAAGATTTTTGAAAAATATATCCATCAAAATCAGAAAATAATGCAACCACAAGAAAATGCACAAAATTGTAGCCCATTTCAAAACAAATTGCACCAAAAAAGGAGCAAAAATGAGCAAGATATGGGCATTTGAAGTTGAACTACAAAATCAAAAATCTCAATGAAAGGGGCTTTCAAATTTCCAAAAAAATGATGATGTCAGCAAAACATGAGGTTAAATTTGATGGTTGTCTAGCCATCGTGAAAACTTCACCTCCTTGTTGACTAGGCATCTGTACTATATGGATTGACACGTGGCAAAATTCGATTGGCTGAAAAAGCTAATGTGTCTTTATGGAAGTTGGCATGTCAAGGTACAAAACTCTGACTGTGATGTATGGTCAAGTGACGTGTTAAAGGACTAATTGGGTAGCTGATGCTGATGTGGCACATGGGAGGTGGCTACGTGGTAGTATCCACATGGTGGGCCATGTGGTGAGGACTCTGAGGTAGTGGGCCCATGAGGCCATGTGGCAGATCATTGGCAGTGCATGAAACTGACGTGGTAGTTGGAGGAGTTCACGGGGCCCGGTAGGGCTTGACTGGCGGGATCGACAGTGGGATTGGTGGCAATGGGAGAAGTCGTCGGTGGTCGAGGTGGGCATCGTCATTGAGTGGCCATGGAGGAAGCAACAATAGGAGAAGAACAGACAACTGACAGAAGAAGAAAAGTGTTAGCGAGGGTTGGGCACGGAGCAGCTGCCAGAAGCCGCAGGGTCGGCGAGCCCTACAAAAATATCTATGGCACGTATTCTATTTTTTTAATTTTCAAATAAAATAACTTTTACAATGTGCAATAAAATCTGTGAAATTTATTTTTTAAATTTTGTAGAATTTTTTTTTTCTTAAATTTTTTTTTGAAAAATCCATACCGTACCGCCCAAATTGGGCAAATTTTTTCGCCAAGCCCCAAATTTGACTTTCACCCAATATAGCTGAATTTATAGTCAAAATTCATGGAAACAACCACTTGGACGTGATGGAGAGGTCAGATATGGTCTAGGACACCTCGAAAAGATGCTTCTCCTCAAATCTGCCTCTTGATGTTGCAATAATGCCTCTCAAAGATGAATCAATGATGCTCTAATGGCTCTGATACCATGTGAGATTTTGGCAAGATCAAGAGCTCAATGAAAAGTACAAAATAGAGAGACAAAATATAGGACAAGAAAAAACTATATTCTCATCAATAGATAGATGATCAAAAGATAAATAGTTCAATAGTTATTCATGCAATGAATATGAGCCTGCATATATAGGCAAGGCTATATGGATATGTGAGCACACAAACATGACATGTGGCTCAATAAGAAACAAGGGTAGGTAGGAAATAGGTGTGGTAGGTAGGAGAAACAATAAAATATTCCACATGAGGTGGATCACCCACTGAAGGTGGAATTATCACTCCACAATAAGTGGATATGATAGAGTAGTAACAAGATCAACACCATAAAAGGTGGAAATTCCCCTTAACACACTATCCCAATGTGGCACAAACACCCAAGTGTCTCATACCCAAACTACCATGAAATGCATTTCCTAAGTAAACTTATGTAAGGTGTAATAATATCCATGATGAATAATTATTGACACCAACATGTAGGAGCGTGACCAAACCATAGCCCATAAAGAGTCTTGCCGGAATCACCATTAATATGCACCCAGTTGAATGTGTAAATAACAGTGGTAACAACTTCTCTCCAAAGGTTTTGTGCAACATTTCCTTCAACCAGCAAAGTCCTTGTAACATCTAAGATAATTATGTTTTTCCTTTCAACAACTCCATTCTGCTGAGGGGTTCTAGGAGCATATAATTATATTCTAATTCCATTCCTATCATGTAATCTATCAAATTCTCCTAATGTAAATTCTCCTCCTCTGTCAGATCTCGGGCATTTAAGCTTCAATCCTATCTTAGTCTCCACTCTGGCTTTGAATATCTTGAATATCTCCAACACTTATGATTTCTCTCTTAGAAAGATAACCCACATCATCCTTGAATAATCATCAATTAGTAACATGAAATATATGTCTCCCTGCATACTTCTCTCTTGTAGGACCACATAAGTCAGTATGAACAAGGTCTAGCAATCCATTAGATGAATACAACTTTATTTTGAATGAATTTTCTTTTGTCTTTCCCATCTAACATTCCTTACATACCAAATTAGTAGGCTTCACAATCTTAGGCATATCTCTAACATTTTGAGTATATCTTATCCTTACCATGTAGTCAAAATTAACATGACACATTCTCCTATGCCATAAGCAACTTTCATAAATCTAAGAAAACAAACAACTTTTCTCACCAACATTCAAGTGAAAGATATTACCTTTAGTTTTAGTACTTGATGCAATCTCTATACTGGAGGCATTTAGGATATTACATTTACCATTCTTGAACCGCAAATCATATCCCTTGTCAACCATCTGTCCAACACTTAAAAGATTATGCTTCAATCCTTCAACATACAAGACATCATCGGTATTATGCTTACAATTGAAAGAGATAGAACGTATACCACAAATCACACAAGCTTTCTCATCACCAAATCTCACTATTCTACCATCATACCTTTCCATATTCAAAAATTTACTTTTATAACATGTCATATGATGTCAACAACCACTATTAATCCCCCATTCATCTTTCTCTTCAATTTTTGTAGCCAAAGCTTTCTCCTAAACAATATAGTTTGTAGGATTCATTGATACCAAATCATCTTCCTGTATTGAAATAAATAAAAATTTTGTTAGATAGTTCAAATAACCTCAAGACAACTGAGAGGGGGGGTGAATCAGTCGTCAATGATCTCCATCTACCAATTCTCGAACATGATCACCATCAACATCCTAAATCTCCACTAGAAACTACACTAACATCACTTATACATATCATCAACGATCTTTATCAAAGCTCTGCCGATGAAATCCTCACCGGAACTACAAGCCAAGCTTCCAACCAAAAAAGATAGCATCCGATCACCAGACCAAAACCAACTTACTGAATATGAACATGAGTATCATGAATAAGCCAATTCCATAACCAAAGCATATCGGAGCATACCGGATCATGTCATATCCAAACCAACCAAAAACCACCTAGCCTACTGGGACTAGAAGGGTGCCGATAAAGCATCCAAGACAGCTAGTGTTGACATCAATGACAAAACATCAATGCAACAAATCATCAATTCCTCGAAATGGCCAACAATCTCCCGCTTTGGCATTGATGGTAACACTCGATGTGAAAAACATCTAGTACCAAGAAATGTCAAACAAGTCTCCCTCAATGGAAGACAACCAATAATCTCCCACTCAAAGATATAGCAATGAAGTTCTGAAACAAATACCAAACTCCCCCTGTGAATGATATCTCTGTAAGGCTCTGAATTACACATATATCTCCCCCCTAGTGTATACAACTCCTTAAGTTTTTCTTTCTCATATCAATATCTCCCCCCCTTTTACATTAATGTCAAAAATCAAACAAAAATATCAAATCAAAAACATAAACCACTTAATCACAAAGGTAAGTACTCCCCCTGAGCAGTAGCATCGCCACATTAGTGCTAGAATGAATAATATCTCTGATAATGCATGTCAGAATGATGCCAAAAAGCATCAATTAGTTCTCTATCGGAGGGGCAGAAACCCCAAACCTATCTCTCAGGTACTCAAATGGTTCTTTAGGCAAAGGTTTAGTGAAAAATCTGCAATTTTTTCTTTAGTGTTCACATAAACCAATCTGACTTCATTTTCTTCCACCTTCTCCTTCAAAAATTTATACTTGATAGATATGTGCTTTGACTTAGAGTGAAATACCAGATTCTTTGATATGTCAATAGCAGCAGAGTTATCACAATGAATAACTAACGGTCCAGTGTAGTGTACTTTGATATACTCTATAGTAGTATGTGTATAGTTAGTAGCAACATGGGCATTCTTCCTAGCAAGAATTATTGTAGTAGGATAATGACTAGGAGGATTTGAAAAGCATTATGGCATCAAGATTTCCAAAGTTCAGCCAAGGCTTGGCCCGGGACCCAACTACTTGTCATATTTGGTTTGGTATTGCTACTGCACATGACTTTGAGACTCATGATGATATTATTGAAGAGCATCTTTATCAAAATATTTTTGCTTCTCACTTTGGTCAGTTAGCTATAATCTTTCTATGGACCTCTGGTAATTTGTTCCACGTAGCTTGGCAAGGCAATTTCAAAGCATGGGTTCATGACTCCTTACATGTAAGACCTATTGCTCATGCAATTTGGGATCCTCATTTTGGTCAACTGGCCATAGAAGCCTTTACCTAAGGAGGTTCCCCCAATCCGGTCAATATTGCTTATTCTGGTGTTTATGAGTGGTGGTACCACAAACCATATTCAGATGTACCTTGCAAGTATCTAAAAATCCTTTTCACTGCACTCTCATGATTTTCTCTAGGATCACTCTAAAATCTATATGCAATACAAACAACATTCATTATGTTAGGCCTATTATGAGTCAAATAAAGAAGACCTCTAATCATAGATTTATATCTTGTAAGATTTACCAGTGTAGAAACATCTTTCCTTGTCAATTTCTCACTTGTAATCATAGGACTACTTACCAGTTTAGAATCTCCCATACCAAATTTCTTCAACAATTCCCTAGCATACTTAGTTTGATAGATAAAAATACCTTTATCTATCTAAGTAATCTGCAAACCTAAGAAAAATTTCATTTCCCCAACCATAGACATTTCAAATTCCTTCTCTATATTTTTAGAAAATTCCATGCACAACTTATCTTCGCCTCCAACAATAATGTCATCAACAAATACTTCAATAATTAGTATATCATCATCAGTGATCTTATAATATAAATTACTATCAGGATTACCTTTAGTATAACCAAGTTTCAAAAGATATTTATCCAACCTTGCATACCAAGCTCTAGGTGCCTATTTCAATTCATATAAAGCTTTTCTTAACCTATAAACCATATTTGTATCATTTTATAGTGAAAAAACATTATGCTTCTCAATATAAACTTCCTCATCAAGATCCCCATTCAAAAATTCACATTTAACATCCATCTTATAAACCTTGTAGTTTTTATGGGCAACATAGACAAGAAATAATCTTACAGCTTCAATCCTAGCTACAGGTGTAAAAGTCTCACCATAATCAATTCCTTCCTTATGAGAACATCCTTTACAAACCAGTCTATCCTTATTCCTTACAGCTTAACCATCCTCATTCAATTTATTCCTAAAAGCACATTTAGTTCCAATAACATTCTTATTTTTAGGTTGGGGAATCAAAGTCCATGTGTTATTCTTTTTGTTGGTGTAAATAATTATTCATCATGGATATTATTACACTTTCATTAAGTTTACATAGGAAATGCATTTCATATTAGTTTGGGTATAAGGCACTTGGGTGTTTGTTCCACATTGGGATAGTGTGTGTAGGTGAATTTCCACCTTTTATGGTGTTGATCTTGTTGTTACACTCCACATTCAGTGGGTGATCCACCTCATGTGGAATATTATATTATCTCTCCTACCTACCCAAACCTATTTCCTACCTACCCTTGTTTCGTATTGAGCCACATGTCATGTTTGTGTGCTCACATATCCCTAGCCTTGCCTATATAAGCAGGCTCATCTACTTTGTTTGTACGGGCAATCAATCTATATCTTGTAATGATCTAGTTGATCATATTTTGCATCTTGATAGAATACAGTTTATTCCTATCATCTATTTTGTCTCTCTTATTTGTGCTTTGCATTGCCTCTAGATATTGGTAAAATCTCACATGGTATCAGAGCCATTAGAGTGTCATTGGTTTGCCAATTGAGAGAAATTTGGAGTTTGCATTTTGGAGCTTTCTATTGCAAGTTATTATTGGAGCTTGTTGGGTTAGGTCTGAGGTCACCATTGGATTGAGGAGGTTCTAGCAATTAAGAATTACCTTTTATTTTGTCCAAATCCGACATCCAAAGCCAAATCTAGAGTCGTTTGAAGGTGGAGGGTGGTGACTTGTCCTGGCACCAATTTGCAAATTTGGAGCATTTTTGGCCAAATCCATCATCGCCATTGTGCTCAGAAGGCCTGAAAACCCCAAGATTGACTATCAGTTCACCAAAATCGGCCTCAGTTACCCCGAGTTGAAAAAATCTCCCCTCCTAGGCCGTCGTACGGGCTTGCAAGTATAGGTCTGAAAATATTTTTTTATTTTTCCCATTTTTATTAATTTTCAGAAAATTAAAAAAAAAAGAATAAAAATAAAAAATTTAATTGTGAAGGTGGGGTGCATTTTTTGTTTTTTCGTTTTAAAAAAAGGGTGAAATTTGGGGGGTCACCGCAGGCACTGCGGGTACACCGCAGTGTACCTACGGTCCCATAGGCACTGTGGGTAACCGCAGTGTACCTGCAGCCCCGCAGTCACTACGGATAACCATAGACACTACGGCCCCGCAGTGTACTTGCAATGGTCCTGTAGTACCCTATGGGCCCCTCCCCACATGGGGGGGTTACCTTTGAATTTTTTTTTATTTTTATTTTTTATTTTTATTTTTTAAAATGTTTTTTAAAAATTAAAAAATAAAAAAATTTACTTTTTTCTTCTTTTTTTTTAAAATAAGTTTTCTAATAATTAAAAAAAAAAAATTCTTTTTTTCTTATTCAGTTTAATAAGTTTTTTTTCATAACAAAAAATAAAAGGTTTTTATAAAGTTTTTTTTCTCTTTAATAACTTTTTATTAAAGTTTTTTTTTCATTTCATTTTTTTTCAAAAAAAATGACTTATCGCCTTTTTTCATTTTTTTCCTTTATTTTTTAATAAATTTTTTTGGTATGGGCTTTCATGGATTGTTTTTATTTAGATTTTTAAAATCTTTTAAAAACACAAACATCATTTAATAAGTCAAATTGGGAACACTTTTTTTCTTGTCACTTCAACTTGTCTTGCAGTGCTCCCAACCGGTAGTCAAGGGGGGGGGGGGGTTGATTTGCTCCTTTATATCTCTTGGCCACATCCCATTTGAAGGCGTATTTTCTGCAGTATTCTATAGGGCTTCTTGGTGGCATCATCTTCATGTTTCCTGATTTGCACTATCATGTTGTATGCTCTTGCATGAGCAATGTTGTACTCGCACTATCATAAAGTGCCACACCCCTTTGTATCTTTTTTTTTTTGACATATTTGATGTAATCCTCTAACACATAGATTAGGAATATCTTGTGAAACTTGGTCCATGGCTCCAATTGAGACTTAGATTATACACATTTGTGCATGGCTCCCGTGAGACTTGGATTGTACTAGTATTTCTACTATTTCTGAGTATCCAGATGATGCTCATAGTAGGTTGTCTCCATGCCTGATCTTTTTTTGTGCAGGAGTGATTCATCATCATTGACTTGGTACCTGGTTTTGTCACACTTTGACATTATTGATGCAACATTGGCTCTCTTTCTTCCTTATGGGAGGTATTTTGGTCATCATCATTGGCCGATCATTGCAGGAGATTTGACATTGAGGGGGGGCTTCATGGTCTCTTCTTCTCTCTTATGGGGTGGACATGGTTTTGTTCTTCTCATTCATCATTGAGGGCATTGTGTGCTTTCATCATCTCTCTTTTGGGGGAGGGTTTTTTCCCATTGGGTTTTTCTCTCTTTCCTTGCTTTATGGGAGATTGCATTTGCATTTTTACATGGGTACCTAACATGGCCATGTAGCTGGGACCCATCTTGCATTGCTTAGTTGCATTGTAGACTTTAGTGCATTCCCCTAAGTTGCACTTAAGGGGGGGTGTTGGTGTAAATAATTATTCATCATGGATATTATTACACTTTACTTAAGTTTACATAGGAAATGCATTTCATAGTAGTTTGGGTATAAGACACTTGGGTGTCTATGCCACATTAGGATAGTGTGTGTAGGAGAATTTCCACCTTTAATGGTGTTGATCTTGTTGTTACACTCCACATTTAGTGGGTGATCCACCTCATGTGAAATATTATATTGTTTCTCCTACCTACCCACACCTATTTCCTACCTAACCTTGTTTCTTATTGAGCTACATGTCATGTTTGTGTGCTCACATATCCCTAGCCTTGCCTATATAAGTAGGTTCATCTACTTTGTTTGTATGGGCAATCAATCTATATCTTGTAATGATCTAGTTGATCATATTTTGCATCTTGATAGAATACAGTTTATTCCTATCATCTATTTTGTCTCTCTTATTTGTACTTTCCATTGCCTCTAGATCTTGGCGAAATCTCACACTTCTCAATCTGATCTAATTCTTCTTCCATAGATTTCAATCAATATTCAACTTTACATGCCTCAATTAGTGATACCGGTTTAACTTGAGAAATTTAACATACCTCATTAGTTTCCAGTGTTCTTCTTATCATTACTCCATTGTTCTTATCCCCAATGATCTAATCTTTTGAATAATTCAATTTCACATACCTAGAAGTCTTTTGACTCTCTATTCCTCTTCCCAGTTCTTCAGTTACTATAGAATTTTCTGATACTACCAGAGCAACTGGTTCAACACTTTGTTGCAGTAAAGATGCTACCGGTTTAGATATAATCATTTCCATCGCCGGTTCCTTCTCATAAACTTTGATTTGGCCTATATTCAACTCATCCACCTTGGCATCAGCACTCTCCACAATTTTGTGCAATCCATTGTTATAATATCTATATGCCTTGCTTTCATGAGAATAACCAAGAAATATGCCTTCATCGCATTAAGGATCAAATTTCCCAATGATATAATCTCTCCTGATATAACATTTACTAGCAAAGATTCTAAAATACTTAACTGTAGGTGTATTGTCAAACCATAATTCATAAGGTGTCTTATTGGTTTCTTCTTTGATATGTACTCTTTTCAATGTATAAACCGTTGTGCTCACTACTTCTCTCCAGTAGATATGAGGTAGACTATCTTCCATCATCATTTTTCTAACAGCATCCAATATAGTTCTATTCTTCCTTTCCACAACTCCATTCTGTTGAGGTGTTTGGGGAGCAGAAAATTGTCTCCTTATACCATGCTTCTCACAAAAGTTATTAAACTCATCGGATGTGAATTCTCCACCATGATCTGACCTCAGACATTTAATCTTCAATGTTTTCTCAGTTTCCACTTTAGCTTTAAATATTTTAAACTTTTCAAATGCTTCATATTTCTCCCTTGGAAAAGTAACTCACATCATTCTAGAATAATCATCAATGATTAGCATGAAATATCTATCACCTTGAAAACTTTTAACTCTAGTAGGGCCACACAAATTAGTATGAATAAGATGAATAACATCATTAGATTTATCTTGTATAATCCTAAAAGAGGTTCTGACATGTTTACCCATTTGACATTTTTTACATCCCGGATTATAGGGCTTCACAATCTTAGGTATATCTCTAACTTCCTTAGTTGAACTAATCTTCACAATGCAATCAAAATTCACATGACATTGCCTTTTATGCCATAGCCAACTCTCATAAATTTGTGCAATCAAACATGTCTTTTGTTAATGATTTTGCATTTTACATCCTTGAACTGTAATTGAAATCCCTTATCCACCAATTGTCCTACACTCAAAAGACTATGCTTTAACCCTTCAACATAATAAAGATTATCAGTATTGTTTTTACCATTGAATGATATAGTTCCTTTAACTTTTATCATACATGCTTTGTCATCTCCAAATCTAACTGGACCACCATCAAATTCTTGCAAAGATAGAAACTTCCCTTTATCTCCAGTCATATGATGTGAACAACCATTGTCAATTACCCATTAATCCTTGTCTTCAATTTTAGTAGCAAGTGCCTTCTCCTTAGGTACATTCTCTTCTAGTTCTGGAACATCTTCCTTAATAGCCAAGAACACTAATTCCTTGCCATTGCCGGAATCACTAGTAGAATCTTCTGCCAGTTCATCATCAGAGTCAGTATTACCTTCCTCATCTGCTATGTAGCATGATTTGTCTTTGTTTTTCCTATAGTTATACTTGTTTTGATATCCAGAGTTAGGCTTAAAAGATGTTCTCACTCTTTTTTCAAATATTGAAATCCTTTTAGGACATCTAGATGCAAAATGACCAATATTATTACATGCAAAACATTTAAAAGTTTCTTTTCCTTCATACTTACTTCATATCGGTCATTTAGGTGCTCTTTTAGAAAAAAGTGCTTCAAGTTGCTCAAACTCATCATCTTCTCTCTTCATATCATCCAATTCCTTTGCATATAAAGCTTTCCAATCTTGCTTATTAGTTACTGATGCATATGCATGAAAAGAAGGTTTAGACTTCACAGCTCCAGAAGGTCCAAATTCTTCAAGCTCAAAAGAAGATAATTTCCCAACCAATTTATCTTTGTTGATAGAAGTATTAACCATTGTTCTCAAC
This sequence comes from Cryptomeria japonica, assembly GCF_030272615.1. Classification (NCBI taxonomy): domain Eukaryota; kingdom Viridiplantae; phylum Streptophyta; class Pinopsida; order Cupressales; family Cupressaceae; genus Cryptomeria; species Cryptomeria japonica. The sequence goes on along the minus strand of NC_081409.1, from coordinate 768,279,685 downwards.
TCTTTAATAGTAGTATCCTTCATCTTGTAAGCCGGTGGTAGGGCTCTCTAAACTTTAAAAATAATTTCATCTTCACTCAGAGTTCCACCACAACATTGAATTCCCATAACAATCTCATTTACCCTTTCCATGAATGCAGTAATTCTTTCATCTTCTTCCATCTTTAGGTTTTCACATCTCATCCAGTAACCATCAAGTTTAGAAATCTTCACTGTAGGGTCATCTTCATTAAGAGTCTCCAACTTATCCCATATGACTTTTCCAGATGATTTGTCGGTCAATCCCATTATTTGTTGATCAGAAAGTGCACACAAGAGGGGTTCTCTTGCTCTACAATTATTCTCAAGCTCCTTATCCAAGTTTTCCAAAGGAGGATTGTCAGATGCCACATTATGAGGTGTAACACCATTCCTTGTGGTCTCCCAAATCTCCTTGCCAAGACATCTCAAATGAGTTTCTATCTGAATCTTCCATACTTTATAATTTGTTCCATCAAGCCTAGGAATATCTCTCTTAGAGATAGCTCCAGATGAACTGGATGAACTTGAACTGTTAGTCGCCATAGGATCTTTCTCAAGTGATTAAGCTTTCTATAGAGAGGACCAAAGCTCTGATACCAATTGTTAGACAATTCAAATAACTGGAAGCCAATTGAGAGGGGGGGTGAATCAATTGTCACATATTACCAAAACAATTAGCAATTAAAACTTTAATACCAAAACCCAAAACATGAATACTGGAATGCTTAAACCAAATATCGGAATAGAAAGTAAACTAATTAAGAATAAACAATAATCATAGAATAAATACCATCCACATGACACCAAGATTTATATGTGGAAAACCCAGTAAAGTGAAAAACCACGGTGGGAAGCATACCCACAGTCAGATAATACTTCTGCAGTAAGTATCTAAATTACAATTGAGGGGACTACACTTCTAGGAAGGCCAACAACCTAGAGCACACTACTCATCATAAAAGGAGTCTCACTAACTACATAGAAATCCAGACTACAATCTAGAAGAAAGAATGAACTACAAAGATAGCATCTCCCATGCTTGAATACAGTTCCAGTTAAGCTCAATACTAGAGGACTAAATCCTTTTACATAAACCCAATTCGATCTCCAATGATCAACCAAATCCTCTGCCTGAATGATATTACATTATTCGCACATTACATATCCATATCCTATTTCCTAACCATATACCATGATGATCTCCAATGAGATCTTACATTATATATATACAAACCATTGACCATAAACAATCAAGTTGGCCACCAGATAATAAACCAATTACATAATTACAAAACATGTCAGCCTTAGACCAAACAAGTAATATCCAACATATAAGACATCTTGGAAACACATTGAGAGGTCCAATCCATGCGTTACATTAAGTCGGTTTATAACCTAGATCAACCAGGATCCAATATAGGTCCACACACTAAGGAAATTATCTCCATCCATGAAGTCTTGATCATGATCACCATCAGCATTCTGAATCTCCACTAGAAGTTGCACCAACACCACTTATGCATATCACCAGATATCTTTATCAAATCTGTACCGGTGAAACCCTCGTCGAAACCATAAACCAAGCTTCCAAGCAAATAGGATAGCATCCGATCACCAGACCAAAACCAACTTACTGAATATGAACATGAGTATCATTAATAAGACAATTCCATAACCAAATCATACCAGAGCATACCGGATCATGTCGGATCCAAACCTACCAAAAACCACTCAACCTATTGGGACCAGAAGGGTGCCGGTAAAGCATCCAAAACAACTAGTGTTGACATCAATGACAAAACATCAATGCAACACATAATCAATTCCTCTAAATGGCCAACAAATTCATCTTTTGAACTCCCATTCTCTGATTCCTAATCTGTCACACCTTCATCAGTAGCATAATAGCATATCTTCTTATTTTTATACTTTCGGTAGGGCTTATAGGGCTTATCATACTAGTCATGCTTCTCATATCTATCATTCATGTTAGATTTATCATGTCTTTCAAATTTATGATGCTTATCATATCTAGAAATTCTCTCATGACACCTAGAAGCAAAATGTCCTATCTTATTATGAGAGAAAAATTTCAAAGGTAACTTTCCATCATACTTATCAGCTCCTTTAGGTAATCTTCAAGCAATAAGGGCTTCAAGCTCATCCAGTTCTCTTTCTTTCCCTTCCATCTCTCTCTTCTCTCTTTCAAATCTAGATACCCAACAAGAACTTTCTCTCGGATCTTATTTCGGCTTCTCAAATATAGAGGCTCTAAATGCGGTCCCTAATTTCCCATGTGATTCTCCAAATTCACTCAACTCAAATGCAGTAAGATTTCTGACCAACATATCTTTATTCATTGTAGTCACACTTTGGATCTCATCAATAGTAGCTACTTTGTGTTTATAAGAAGGAGGCAATGATCTCAGCACCTTAGCAACAATCTCATCTTCTTCAAGGGTTCCACTAGCACATCTGATATTCTTGACAAGATCATTAACCTTATCCGTGAAGGTTGATATATTTTCATCTTCTATCATCATCAATTCTTCATACTTCCCTTTCAAGCTCTGCAACTTAGCAACTTTGACTTGCACATTACCTTCATAAAAGGTCTCTAGCTTCTTCCAGATCTCACATACAGTAAAAAAACCCATCACAGTAGTCATCTTCAAATCAGTCAAGTCACTCAACAATTTTTCCTTCGCTATGATGTTATGTTTAGCATCCTTGATCTCAACAATAGTAACCTATCCATTCTGAGGAACATTATAAACATTCTTTGTGATCTTCCAATACTGTTCTCCAAGACATTTCAAGTGAACTTTCATCTTGTCCTTCCAAATAGTGTAATTACTTCCATCAAATCTAGGACTCTCCTTCTTGAACAAATATGTTTCCATCTTGGATCACCTCAAGTAGTCAAGCTTCTTCTAGAGGATCTAGCTCTGATACCAATTTTTAGCAGCAACCAAGAAGGAAAATTGAGATGGGGGGTGAATCAATTTTCACTAGATGAAACAATTTAAGCATAATCTCATATCTAAACAACAACAACAAAGATAAACGCAATAGCACCAACATACATAACACCTAGATTCTAACGTGGAAAACCTGATAGTATAACATAATATACATGATACTCTGTAGTAGTATGTGTAAATATTACAATGGGGAATGCACATGCATTCAAGCACACTGCCTAGAGCTTACTACTCAAAGGTAAATCTCACTACCTTATAATAAGATTTAGACTACAATCTAGATTATATGAACTACAAATATAACATCTCTTTATGCCTGATGACAATTCTGGTTAAGCGCATTTCTCTTCCCTATAACAATTTCTTCTCAATACACCACACCGAAGGATAAATTCACTTAAGCACCACATACACCACTCTTTGATAATGCAGATATAACATTGATACCCAGATTACATGACTATACCACACATATATACAATTCATCAACCTTGACAACAAGGTTGGCCAAACCCTCAACTCTCTACTACAAAATTACATCACACGATACATATGAGAATCACCAGACCAATATAATGATATACATGACATAACATAGATCCAAATAAAATATCCAAACATGCATCATCACCGGAAATCACACCAAGATCAACCGCAACATGCTACACCACCAAGAATACTACATAACATGAACAATATCAGCGGATCAACAAAATCACCAAGAACGTGCACACTAGTCAATACAAATCACCAAGACAAATAGGATAGGATCAAGAAACACCAACAAACATATTAAATCCATCTGCAATAGCTGCACCAACACCACTTATGCAAATCTTCATCGATCAACATGTTAGCTCTAAGGAAGACTTAATAACAACAATTCAGACTAGAAAGATAGCTTGTGGAGCACAAAATCACAAACCATCCAAATTGAAGATACACATGAACATCCAAAAAATTCTCTCAAATATGTAACTAAAAATATGATCATACTAGAGCTCACCAGATCAAACACCAAACTCTGCCAACCACTACATAGAAAGACTGAACTATAAACCAGATCAAATAATATGATCAAGCAATTTTATGGATTTCTGAAACAAATAAGGAATGAAGTATTCCAGCATCCCAAATAGATAAATCAACTTTATCAATGCAATGCAATCACCAAAATAACAAAACAGCTCTCTGCAACATCGAAACACAATAGTATGTTGACATCAATGATAGCAACATATCCTTGGAGCAGCAATATCCAACAAAAATAAGGGACAAGCTTTCCACCAGGAATGAAAAGACTCTATTTTCTATAAATTAGACTATTACGATAACTTTCCAATAGCCCACCTATTTGATACTATGCACATCGTGAAAAATGTTGCAGAGTACTTGTGGAAACATCTAAACGGAACTAACCTTGAAGCACAAATAAAGTTATGAAAGGACCTCAAAGTCGCCAATGTCATGTCGAACATGTGGTTGCATGAAAAGAACTCATATGTTCATGCTCCTTGGAATTTTACATCAAAGGAGAAAGAAAACATCATTGATACAATGAAAAACATAATATTTCCTTCTAGCTTTGGTGCAACATTAAAAAAACCTATTCATGAGAGATGGATCAGAGTTGTCAGGACTAAAACACATAACTAGGACAATTGGATAAAGGTAACTTTGTAGTACGTTTGATTTGTTGGAAAGATAATTAGAAATTTGTATATCCTAGTGGTAATATCAGTTCATGCATTTTTTTACATTGTTAATTGTTAATGGTCATGCAGTATGTGTTGCCTACAACAATACCAAGCACTTTTGACCATGATGTCATGTTAACTATTTAGAAATTATTCTACTATTTGAGGTATTTTGAATCAATCATTCATACTCTTTCATGACTTTTAGTTTTTAAGTAATCATAAGCCTTTATTGTAATACATGTTAATTCTTGTAGGTGGGTCTCATCTAAAGAGATACATCTAGATGACTTGAAGTATTGGAAGAGGAATGTTTTACTTTTGATGTGTGATATTCAAATGTGATTCCCTCCAAGCTTTTTTAACTCTCAAGAGCACTACCTTGTACAACTAGTAGAAGAGATTGAATAGTGTGTTCCTATTAATATTTGAACAATGTGACTTGTGGAGAGATATATGAAGGTCTTAAAACAATTTGTGAGGCAAAAGGCTTGACTAGAAGGGTCCATGGTTGAGGGGTACATGGCTTTCCAAGTGATAGTTCATTTGAGTGAGTACTTACCTCGGTTGCATCTTGAAGCTCCCCGATTATAGAATTATAACCAACCTCAATCATTTGAAGGAGAAAAATTAGAGGGTCAAGGGACTTAAAAGAGGGTAAAAGGTATACCAAAATGTTGGAAGTAGATATTTTTATCTTAAATTTAATAATGCATGGCTTTAAATAATTATTAATTCAATGAACAATTCTATTTCTCATTGCAGATGCTAAGGAGGGGGAAGCATTACATTTTTATATTGCATACAATTCTGACTTTATCAAGTGGAATAGATGGAGAAGTGCACTAAACAAAAGAAATTAGAGGATGAAAAGGCATGGGCCAATATATATGATATACATGATCAAAACACTGCTCGAGGATTGCCCACAAACCATTAAAGAAAATCACCACAGAGATGCTCACAGAATTGGCTAAAGACCAATATTGAACATGAGGCAACAAAAGGTAGGAATAGAGTGACACAACAACAAATGAATTTTGTTAAAGGATCTATAAATGGGGAAGTGATACATATATATTAACATATTGGGGATATTATATAAATTGTCTTTTAACTTTTGTATTCTTGAATCTAATTAGCTAATATTTATATGAATTTAGGTAACATATTACAAAGGAATGTGGAATTTTGGTCATCATTTTCGCATCAAAAAGGCTGATGAAAAGAAACAAACTTATGATTGTAAATGATAGACAACCAATCACAAGAACACTTTGCTATTATGGAGTGTTGGAGGATATTATAGAGCTTGATTTTATATCTTTCAAGAAAGTTATTTTTCATGTTGAATGGTACAATCTTATCAATGCAGATGAATAAAATACTATCTTTCTGCATAACAATGGATTCCATATGATCAATACATCTAGGTTTGAAGCCACTTTTGAACCTTATGTGTTTCCAAATCAATGTGACGAGATATTTCTCATTCCAAATTTAGAACAACTTGGTTGGTTATTTGTGATTGATTATGATCTAAGAGGATGAAGAGTAACATCTATTCAAGAGAGTGAAGATGCACAAGTCCCCCTTGACAATAAAAATAGTGAAGATGGAGATGATGAAAATTTTGTTGTCAATGATGCATATGACCAAGATGAAGATCATGATGATTTTACTGAAGTGTTTGAAGGACATGACCAACCACATGTGCATCACGTCCATGAAGATAATGAATTTATTGATTTTGATTTACCTGTAGTTAAAGGTGATGAAGACCATGAAAAAGGTAGTGTTAATTAATTTGTAGATTTATGCCATCAGATAAAGAAATATCATGTGAGGATGGCATTGTTTGATCACCATGATCACATTAAGATGGTTCTAAGGATTCAATTCAATTTAATTATTTTAACAATTTACTTCTTTGTTAGGATTGTTCATACTGTCTTTCTTTTCTTAAGGTCACTTAGACAGCACATGCCAAATTTCTGGCATTCCTTGCCCTCCATATGCATGTATATCTCACCTCAAAATGTTTGATATATAATATTTTCTTGAACTTGATTTACACAATAAGGAACTTGATATATAATATATTTCATACAAAGAAATATTTAATCTTTGTGCACTGGTTTACTAATACATCAATGTCTCTATATCTCTGTATTGATTCAGGTATCTATGTAATAATGATCCTATGACTATTGATAGTGAATTGTTCTATAGATTTCTTTTGATGGATTTATTTGGTAGTGATTGCCAAATGCATATCTTTTGATCATTGTCTATGCTACAAAGGATTCTCATCTTTGCATGCAATGGTGTCATTAGCCTTTAAATGATATGTACCTCTACTATGAGGCTTTTATGATATCACTGTCTTTCATTATTGATCACTGTCTTTAAAATACAATCATTTGCATAACATTGTCCTCTAGACTCTTATGATGATTTCACTATAATTTATGCCTTTAGCTGCAAAATATACTTAAAATGATCTTCTCCATGAGATTGTGTCTCTATTTAGGCTATTTGGTAACTATCACTAGTGATATTTTTAGGGCATGTTGTGTTCTTGTAGACTGTCAAATACTTGTCTTTCCCATGGAAGTCTACATTTTAGAATTGTGGTGTTGTATTACTATCTTTGTGCTGCACTATTGTGTTTATGATGCAAACACCTCAGGGTGTACTATCTCAATGTTTTTGTACTTTTCCTCCCCAAGGAAAACCCTGTTTTTTTCTCTAAGCATGCCCTCACCGTGACTACTACATGTCTCATGATGGATGTTATCAACATTGATATTGTGTTCTCTGTGTCTTATACTTATTGACTTGCATCAACTACTTATTCACTATGCTCTTCATAGATATGGTGAATGCACTATCGCTGTCTTTAATCTTACATATTACTCTTGTGACATGGATGATAACCCTTTCTCACTATCAAAACTATAACAGTCACCTGGATTGTTATCTTGACAGTGAATGCTATAAATCACTGCTCTTTTTCTATCATGATAATCTATTTTGAAATGAAAGTTGATACATGATCATCAAAAGGAAAACTATTGGCTATCATGGCCACTATGCATTATTGAAGCTCATTACATATGATGACTGTGGCTATTATGTTCCTTTCTTTCAGGACTGAAAATGTTTTATGATTCAATGTATCTTGGAATGAGTGCTCTTTTCACTTTGGAGTTGTTGTATCTCCAATGGGCTTCATTATTAATTAGGAATAATGATTATCTTAAAGGTTTTGAGACTATATTTTATTGAACCCGTGTCTAAATGTGTGCTTCATACTGGACTTCAATATTATGAGCAGTGAGGTTCTGATTGATATCGTTGTCCTTAGCCTTCACTTGCTGCTTTTTATTCACTGTAGGTTACTCCTATGAAAGTGATCCCTTTAGCTCTATAACTTTGAAAGTTTGATTAATAACACAGGGCCCCCTTTGATTGGTAACCCTTGAGTGCTATATCCTTGTCTGTCATGGACTGTGGCTGGCATAGTGGACTATGTTTGAACTCAAATCACTACTGTCTTTGATCATTACTCTTTACCATGGTCTCTAATAAGGTCTACTCCATCTTACTTTACTTGTTTCAAACCCTTTTAATATGCTGACAGTGCTTCCCATGTCTTCTTGGTACTGTATGTTGCTCATACATGCTTTCGTTGTGTAGGGTTGTCAGCAATGTTCTAATAGAAAATCTGGGGATGTATCGTTGACTAATTAGAGACTGCAACATTGTCATTCTCATGAGAATTTTGTGTTTTGAACTATATATTTTTCTCATCATTACATTATGATCTTGTGCTGTCTATAAAGTGCTTTTGAAGGCTACTATTTGTAGTTGATAACTGTTATCTTATGCATAGACTGTTAATATGGCTTGATTGCTATACGGCTGACCGTTAGGTTGATTATATGTCAACCTTTTGAATAAAAGTCTGCCCCAACCTCCAATATTTGTACAACTATTGTTATTGATAGTTGGAAGCTTCTCTCTGTGGTAACTGAGGCAAGATTGTCTCTGGATCAATATTGACTCTTTGTATCCTTTCTTTTAGGCTGGCTCTTTGAACTAGATATCTAGGTCTCTCAGCTGTATGATTGTCTTAAAAGTTGGCATTGTTGACTGTATCTTGGATCTTCAGCTTTTGTTGCTATGGAATGACTGCTACTGTTCTTGAAGATGGGTTCACTAAGTTTCTCCTTGTAGATTAGTGTACTTTTTATTTTGAAGCATCCATTTTATTACTGAGAATATTTCCTTATCCTCTATTCGGAGAGTATTTAGCAGTGACTATCTTGAGGACTCAGATTTGAAGCTTTTACCAATTTTAATGGTTTCTCTTTTGATTGAGTTTTTCAATATTATCCTTTTTATAAGAGAAAAGGAATCGAAATGAGTAAAAACCAATATTAACATCCCTTAAAAAAATCTTGACTGTACAAATTGCTCATTTTCTCTAGTAAGACTAGATGTCACAAGTAAGTTGCACCCAAGTTTGAAGCAAGGTGAGTTTGATTTTAGTTTCACCTTGAAGGACTTTTGCATTCAACCTACATGAAAATGTATGATAAGCCCCAAAACATTGATATTCCCACATCATTCATTTATTCTGGAAAGTGTCATCACCACAGATGTGACAAGCAAGCAATAAATTGCAAATAGAAGTATTTATTAGTGATGACTAGCTATAGATTATTGAATCACATAGAAGGTATTTTTTAAAAGGCACGGTCTAATAATTTAACATTTTGATGCAAGATTGGTTAATAAAGGAAGTTAATAACTTGTTTGTTCTCAACAAATTTTGTAGCATGTTTCCCACGTTAAGTGAAATTAAACATTAAATGCACTTAAAAAGGCTACCGGGAGCTAGCAAGGGGAAAATTTCAATTGTGACAAAAAAAAATCCTTAAACTGTTATGCATTATGCCACAACACAGTTCCATTAATGATGCAGAGATCACGACTCTCAGTTCCATTAATGTTTCCTTTCCTTATACTCATGATTGTACCTTGGCTCATTTAGGCATCATCATTGGCATTCACTGTGCTTGACTAAATGACTGCCCATGCATGTTGCAATTACTCAAAATCACTGTCATCTTTTATTTGACATTAAATCTACCTCATTAATTGCAAAGGAGTCTCTAAGTTTTGGGAATATTATTTTTGTATTAGGTGTGACAGACTCTCTCTTTTGGGCAGCAATTATCACTATTTTTGACAAAAGGACTTTGAGTTGTCCTTATGACATTCTTTTCATTGTCAAAAGTCCTTTCCTTTATATGTCTAGGTCTTCTTTGAAAGATTAGGTGGCTTCTTTAAGTTTACAAGACTGGAATACTTTCTCTTTCTTCTCTTTAGCATTGTTGCCCTCAAGCATGTAATCTTATTGGTTATCCTATCACTTGCATATATTCTCTGATCAATATTTTCTTATTTTATGTATTATGTGCTTTATTAAGAATGTGGCTATGGGTGCTATCGATTCTGCTATGGGGATCCTTTGATATTAAATGCTTTGAGTGATATGTTAAAAAATGGACAAGGGCAACAAATTACTATGATGGTGCATGAGGTAAGCTTGAAAATTGTCTTTTATAAGAAAAATTATCTTATGTTCCCTATTATATTATGTTAATTTGTGTTTGTGGAATGCAAGACATCTCGAAAGTCATTCCGACACCTATCACGCACTTTAGTACATCTAGTACTATGCTAATGGTAAATTTTGATGAAGATTCTCATGGATTAAGTAAACATATTTCACTTTATATATTTGTAAATATTTGTTTTTTTTTCACACAAGACATTTCTAGAGTAATTCTATCGAGCGTGCATCTTGTTGGCATGCATGATCCAACTACATCCTCTAATACATCAACTATTATTCTAGAGGTAAGATTCAATCATATGTTTGTGTGGGTTTGATTATGTTATTTTCATCTATTATAGCATCCTAATATTTATATTTGTGCCTTATAGGATATTTCAAGGATGACTCCAACAAACACCGATGTTCCTAATATCCCTATTGACTTGGACATACATGCCCCATATCTAGGAGTATATTACAATAAAAAAATAATACATCAAATGTGGGTACAATCATAATTCTTCCACCAATGCCCGAACAAATTTCCTTGAGGAGTCTCATAGATTCTCAATCAAGAATACTAAGGCTCCTACCAAATACTCCTAAAAATGTTTCAATCAGACAAGAAATAATTGAACATATTTAGTTATGGGAAAGGGCATTGTTGGAGAGAGCGGGGCCTACTTCAGATGAACAGGTAAAATCTGTATAATCTTTATTGCCTCCTTATGGTTTGAATGTCTCATACGAATGCCAAATTGTGGTATAATATCCATAATAAAGTATCTTATCATGAGTGCATACTCAGAAGAACTACGTCTAGGGGTTGGACTGCCAATGTCTTGTAAGGACAATAACTTGTCCTGATACCTTCACTATTAAAATAATTTTTTATTGTGTTTTCTTTTATGTAAACACTATGATCAGAACTTTATTATGAATGTTCATTAACCTTTACTCAATGGTTGTCCTCTTCATTTGTGTTTTCCTATCCTTACGTAGCATTATCATTTCTTGTGACTGTATTTGGCTTTGGGGCTATCATAATCACAACAAACAAAATCAAAACTATGAACAAACAAAATTAGAACTATGGATACTATCAAGTAGTCTTCCTCTTTACTGCCTGACCTTCATTCTTGTTGACTACTGCAACTCGAACATTGATGTCTCCAAGACTGTCTTTTATCATCTTCTTTCTATTGGCTGCTTAAAAATAGTTCATATTTTGGTTGAGTTTCTGACAATTTAACAATCTCATTGTAGATGCAAGAAATAAATGACAAAGTGACTAATGCACCTATAGGAGCATCTACCTCAACCCCTAAGACTACAAGAATATCCTCACTGACTATAAAAGGAATGCAAGAAGTTACAATCTTGCTCACCTCAGAAGGAAATTTTTTGAAGGATGAAATGGGGTTAAAATTCTTTAACTTTATTTTTCATCGTGTAGAGCAATTATTTAGCAATACCATTCAAATGGATTGGAGGAAGCAAGTCAATGCTAAGAAAGATGAAATCTTTAAAATGTCATAAAAGCATTTGGAAATCCTGGATTTAATAAGGAAATTATTCTAGATATTGTATGAAAATACATTCACTCTAAACGAGACAATTTAAGGTTGAAGCTGACAAAAGACTTGAGATATCCATATCTAGCTTGGATCATAGACCAAGTGACATGGGATGAACTTAGCAAAGATTCCAAATTTAAGAGGAAGGCCCATAATAATCCAAACTATAGGCCATCTTCATGAGGAGGATCTATAAGATGCCTTCAAGATACAAGAAAAGCAACCCAAGCTAGGGTACATCAAGTATTGGATCCCATAAATTAGGATCTGGTGGGTACAATAGAATTTGTGGTGGTTTGGTAAGTGAATATTTTCATCTACTATATTTTCTATTTCATTAAAAAAGTCATGATAAAATTGTGAGTTAATTGTATCTTATGATTCATCATACCTTATAAATTTGGTTATGTTTATTTATGTAGGTTCACCAATTTCAAAAGGAAGCTACCGAGGAGGACCTAAAATATACTTTAGTACATGGTTCCCAAGGCCATTGACAACATATGCCAGATCGAGGGGAGAAATTGGTCAGTGGTCATGAATCAGAGGTAACTGCTTTATAATATTATATGACTTATGCAATAATTTAATTAGAGGTATTAAGTTATTTTAATAAGATTAATTGTGTTGTGTATAGGAAGCCCAACAATCAAACTCATCAAGTAGTGAGCATGAAGAGGAGCTAGAGGATCATGATGAATTGTTTCTTGCACACAATGATTCGATTGTCATTCCTGAACCTCGTCGGGAAACCATCCTTGAATTTAAGCAAGTGGGAGACAAGAATATTGAGGAGGGTGTTCAATGTGATGAACAATCCACACCCACAATCAGAATAGTGCCTCATAGAAAGAGGACACAAAGAAAGAGGAAGGATAGAAACAAATGAACGAAAGACATATTTGCTTCTTATCATTGTTCAATTTCATCGCTATTATAAACCTGATGTATATATCATCATACTTCTTTAATGATTACTTTTGAATTTATTCACTCTCAAGCTCTTCCTTAATAACATGTATTATTGGTAGTTTTTTAAGTAATTATTAATTTTAATTAGGAAAGAAAGTCTATATCCTGCATTCCATAATATCTGGAAAAGCCAGTTTTTTTGTCCTAGGAAAAAAAACAAAAAAACAAAAAAATTATGTTATTCAGTTTAACTATATCTTTACACAATTCTTCCTTGACAAGATGATTTTAGGGAGAAGACTAAAAATAGTTGCAGCTTCATATAGTCTATATATTTTTTATTTGATCCAAGTGTATATTTGGAAGAGGTGGTTCATACCATTAAATAATTGATTATTTGTTGTCTAACTTCAGCAATCAATTATTGTTTCAAATTACTGCAAGGTTGATAAGCAGATGATATATTAAATTCTTATTCTAATTTATACAACTGATTTTCAGAAATACTAATTGTTCTATCTATGTTCTCCATTTAGGCTTGTGAAATGAAACTTTTTTAGGAAAAGGGTAACCCTGGCTACAAGGTAACTAGGAATTTTCTGTGCATGTAGCTCTTCCATGGTCGGGTGGAGCCATTGATATCATACCTCTATCTCCGCGTTGATATCAAACCCCTATCCCTTCTTGCAAGATCATGACAGCGTTCAAAGTTTTGAGAACATTAAAGGCAACAATGTCTTTTTCTTGGACCATAACGCTATGTAGTTTGAGACAAGTGAGGCCAGCAGCAAGGTAAATGTGAAGGCAAACTGGCTGATTGTGGAATATATTACTGAGAATCTTTAGAAGCTTAGTCTGTATTTGTGAGTGGTTCTACGAGTGGGTGGTTTTGCATTAAGATCAAGTATACTTTTTCTTCTAATAGTTTGTCTTTCTTGACTCCAAAATGGTTTCTGCTGCATAACCTTCTAGTTCTTATTGCTATTGTGATACTATTTTTCTTCTTTTTCTTCTTCATATTGATGTCTGCTCAAAGGCTGTTGTGTATATGATGAGCCAAAGCCTCCTCCAGGATTGTAAGCTGCTAAAAATTCCACAATCTAAAATTTCCACAATCAGCCATGCTGCTAAAAATGGATTGTAAGTTGCTAAAAAATTCTTATTCATATTGATGTCTGCTCAAAGGCTGCTGTGTATATACTGAGCCAAAGATTCGTTCAGGATTGTAAGCAGCTAAAAATTCCACAATCAGCCATGCTGCTAAAAATGAATTGTAAGTTGCCAAAAATGGATTGTAAGCTGCTAAAAATGGCTCTATTTACTCACGTGAAGTTCGATTTTATTGCTCATCTATACTCATCAAAATATGGATGCCCCTTGGAGTTAATAGTACTGAAGGATTTGGGTTGTGACAATAAGGCAACTATGCATTTCTGTGAAGACCCTGCTACCTTCTCCTGTAAAGAAACTTGTGGTAACCTTCTGCTACTCTGTTACCATTTCCTTTTTAGTGCATCCAATATTCTTTGGAGAAACACAACATCTTTATGTAATATATAGAACGTTTAAAATAAATATAATTAATATGGTATTTCTTGTTAAGTTTGTTATGGTATTTTGTTTAGTGTTTTGTTAGAAATTAAATATTGGAAATAATTACATTGAATCTTGTATTGCTATTTGGAAACAATGAACATTGAAAACTACACAAAAAAATATTTAAAATAAATATATATTTTTTTAATACATTTTGATTGAAAACTACACAAACTATTTAAAATAAATTGTTTTTTTTTAATAATTTTTTTTATATTGTTTCTAGAGAGACAATAGTTGAGATTTAAGGACATACTATCGAGAGACAGACAATATAATTTTAATCCCAACTATTGTCTCTCTAGAGACAATATGTCTTTAAATCCCAACTGTTGTCTCTAAAGAGACAAAAGTGAATTTTTCTCTACAAAGACAAAAATACTTCTATTTTATATTGTTTTTATAGAGACAATTTTTTAAGACGATAATTTAAGGCACTCAGTTAAAGACAATATTTAAGACAATACACAACTTTTTTTTGGTCTCAAGTTAAGACAATTTGCTAAAAAATTGTCTTAAATATTGTCTTAAAATACCCCTCTATGTAGTAGTGCATTTCTAAGGGCCTGGGCAGAGGAGATTGTTGATGGGGGATGCATGTTTCTACATCTGTCAGGTCATAATGTAGGAACCCACATCAAGGAGGAGCAAGGCATTTTGGGCAATCTTGCGCACCAAGTGGGCTGTGCATTTGAGGAGCTAGTTAATGAGGTTCATATAAAGCATACTCTTATCTCCTCCTCTTCTTGGTTTGTTTGCAACTATCTATAATTCATGTTTTTTGCACACCCCAATAAGATTTTTAAATAAGGGATTTTCTAGGTTGTTTTTTCTTCAAATATTATGATAACGTCAAATGCCAAACTCAAGTTGTTATCCCATTATAGCTTATCTTAAATGCTACCAACCTTTGCACTAAAAAGAAACAAGTGTGTATGATTCTCAAAAGATCAACATAACATTACATTTTAACTGTACATATGCGTCATGTTTAAGTTTAGAGTTTGTAATCAAAAATATATATTAATAGTAAATGTTTAAGTTATACTGTATATTAATTACAATGATAAGTAATGGAATTTTATTATTGGAAAGGTGTTATTGAGAAAGACAAATGGGAATCATTTAACATACCTTATTTCAGTCCAAATTCAAAAGAAGTGGAAAGCATTGTGAAGAGAGAAGGGTCATTTGCAGTAGAGTTTGTAAAAATTATTGGAGGAATTCATCCGTATTCTATGATAGATTTTAAAAGAGGTGAAGAGAATATGTTTGAAAGACTTGTAACCAATAGTTTTAAAGCAATGTTTGAAAACATTGTAGAAGCTCATTTGGGATGCAACAAATTGACAAAAAAATGTTCATTAGAATTGCAAAAAGAACTTCTATTATTGTAGAGGAATATCTCTCCAAAGAGATGGAGTTTGTTGTTGCCTTTCTCATTAAGAAAGGAGCACATAATAAGACCTATTAATAAACAATGTCCAAAATCAATCAATTAAACACTATGAAAAATATAATTAAGTTATAATAATATATTAAATGTCAACTATTGGTATTAGAATCCTTGTTTGTAGAGTCTTGATTTGTAGATTCAAAGAGTAAATCTTAATATTTCCTATATGAAGTTCAAAAATGCCTCATAGAAAGAATTCCAATTTTCTTTTGCAACATTCAAACCATCTTTCTCTTTGATATCCGTTCTTCTATTCTAAGTTTCCTAGTTAGATGAGATTTCAAAGATGATTCTTTGAAAGCATCTAAAGATTGTTTTAGTAAAATACTATCACAAAGACAAAGGATGCAAAGAACTCCCCCTAAGAAAAATAAATTGTATACACAAAATTGAATGTACAACCAAAAGATATTAAGCACCTTGGAGAACCAAAGTGGTTGCTCCTCCACCATGTACTAATTGTAGCTATTGTAAAACACCATTCTAATCTATATTAATGAAATCAAGTACCTTGATTTGACTCTCTAATTCTAAAATACATTTCTTGGCTTCTTTACAACTTGATGGAGTCAAAACAACATGAAACAATTTCTTTGCATTTCTTGTAACCTTTAGCATCCTAGAGATGTGAATATCAATAATGTGGCACAATCTATCAAAAAAAAATTTAATTGCTATTTTCCCGACTTTACAAAACTCTAAATCCTTGTTAAACTAAGCTATTTTCATTATTTTAGAACCATCTTCATCTAACTAATTGTCAAAGTTCTTCGAGACATCCAGGATAGCATGTTCGGTATCTGAGATTCAAATCTAAACATTTTCAATGGCCTTCCACCAAGACAAACTAACTCACTCTAAAAGTATTTATAGCATGATCAATATTGGCATCAAGAGAGATTATCTTTTCTTTCAATCGGACATGAGATTCAGTATATTTAACTTGTACAGAGTCTAATCTATCAAGTAACGTCCTCTACTCAGCTGACTTTGCAAATATTCCTTCAAAATATATAGCACCTTCTTTCAGCTTATTAAAAGAATTTCTTATCTCTCCTTCATAATTCCAAGATTCAACTTTGAATTATAAAAGTTTCTCATTGATAGAATTCAATATATCCTCAACTTGTTAGCCTTGTGTTCAATGTTTTCATTAATATAAAATCCTGTGATCTAGTTAGGACCAAATGTGTCATGTTGAGCAGTAGTGGAAGGCATGTATATATTTGGTATTGATGGTCATCATTAATGTTTATTGGTTGATGTCCCGAAAGATGTGTTTCTCGGAAGGTTTGGTGCTCTAGAAGATGTGTTAAAGTTGATATATAGTGCTGAATGATTATGGTGATCTAGATTTCTCCATTTAACTGATATGGTTTTGATTAATTATATTCAAGAGTATCTTGTTTCCATTCTTATTTTTGATAAGTTGGGTAGTGTTGTTTTAGGTCTTGTTTGATCCAGAACTGCAGATGGAGTTATGACATTTGTGTAGCATATGAGTCATAATTTGGGTCCGATATTTGCGATAGATGTAACATGTTGATTTATCCAATAAAATGCATTGTGGTATGGTCTACTACTCATTCCCTCCCACCATTGGAGTGTTTAGTGTTGACCTATTTAAGATCTTCATTAAGCCGAATTAGAAGATTTTGTTGTTCAGAGATAGGATAAATAAGAGGATGATCTAAAGATATGAGATATGGAAGATGTGTAAGACTAAAAGGAAAAATCTAATTTATATGTGAAGTGTGTTGTTGCTGAGAGGCACCTGAAGAGAATTCGGTAATTCAGACTATGTTACAGTGGTGGATTCTCTAGACTTTATTCTTCCTTCAGTAGTCAGCCTTTTTCTAAGTAGTGAGCCTTTCGACAATGAGACTTTCTGAGCAATGAGCCACCTGTAGTGAGCATTCTAGAAATGCGCCACCTTTTGTAAAATTCACATTAACCAGTGTTATATATTGAGAACTAACATTCTTTGTAGTTTTTCCCTTCTTGTGTTTTCCACATAAATTCTTGTGTTCATTATTTTATTTGTTTTGTGTATATGCTTGAACATGTTATATCTAGTTTAATTAAATTTGTTGTTTGTTCCAAATCTATGAATGAATTGAAAAAGGTTTAATTATCAATTGATTCACCCCCCCTCGGTTGCTTGGATATTCAACAATTGGTATCAGAGCTTTGGTTCCTTGAAAAAGAGCTTAACTGCTTGAGGTACATCCTGATCCTATGGCACACACATTATCTATCTCTATCCTTGAAGGATTCAACTATAGCTTTTGGAAAGTGAAGGTTCGAGGTTACCTATTCTCCTTGGGTTACAACACTTGGAAGGTAGTGGAAACTAAGTATGTAAAACCGACAAATGGTCTTACCACCCCGGATGAGATTCAAGCCTATGAACAAAAGGAAAAGGCAAGGTATACTATCTTTAGTGCATTATCAATGACTGGATTGAAAAGGTTATTTCTTTGAATACTACTCATGACATTTGAGAAAATTTCAAGGATATCTATGAAGAAAATGATAGAGTTAAATTATCAAAGAGGTTGACAGATAAGAGAAGATATGAAAATGGAAAAAGGAGAAGAATTTGCAAGCTACTTTCAGAAGGTTGTTAGCATAGTGAATGAGATCAAAGAACTTGGTGGCACCTTGAATGATGAGTACATAGTTGACAAAATTCTGATGACTCTACTAGTAAGTTATAGTGACAAGATCTCTTCTATTGAAGAAACCTATCATCCGAAGAGATTCACTAGAGAGAAGCTATTTAGCACTTGACTACATTTGAGGTACAAGGAAATTTGAAAAAGGCAAAGATAAATCTTAGAAAACCTTTAAAGCTACTAAAGATGATCCAAATGATGCTAGTTCAGATAAGATGGAAGAAAATTTTGTGAGGAAACTAAATTAAGGCATCGACAAATACAAAGGTATGTTACCTCTTAAATGTTTTAGATGTTGAAAGATTGGTCACATAGCTACTAGATATTTGCAAAATGGAAGAAGATACAAATTTAAAGAAAATAGAGGAAGGTTCAATAATAAATCCTATTATGTTAAGGATGATGTTGGCATTTCAGATGATGAATTAGATTATGAAGACTATGACTGTTTGTTTCTGATAGAAGAAGTCACACCTAGGATTGATATTTCTAAGATTGTTGCTACTGTTTTACATGCTAGGAGATATAGAAATGAATGGTTTGTTAGTTTAGTGGATGTTCAAATCATATGACTGGTAACAAGAGTAAGTTCATAAAACTTGATAAATATGATGGAGGTTCTCTTAGGTTTGGAGATGATCAGACAATACAGGATTGGTTCAATTAATTTTGATGGAAAGTATAACACTGACAATGTTTACTATGTTTGATGACTTTAACATTTTTTGTGAGAAATATGGTATTAGAAGATAGTTATCAACCATACAAGACATAGCCAAAAAAATGATCAAAGGAGCAAAACTACCGAAAATCTATTAGAAAGAAACAATTCACACAACAATATACACTCTTACCAAAATTCTATACCAGAAGAAATATGGGAAGACATCATATGAACTATGGCATGGTAGAACTCTGAAAGTGAAATATTTCATGGTATTTGGAAGCAAGTGCTATATCTGGAGAGATGAGGATAATCTTGGAAAATTTGATAGCTAAGAAGATGAAGACATATTTCTAGGATATTCTACAAAGAGCAAGGCATACTGTTGTTGCAACAAGAGACTAAACAAAATTATTGAAAGTGCAAATGTGAAGGTTGACGAAGACACCTCTAAAGATTCTGATAAATTGGCCGGATATGAATATGATGAGTTTATTGATAAAAGAAGAGAAGAAGAAACCAAGGAAGATGTAAATGTAAAGGAAATTTAGGATGATGTAGCATCTACATCTAAAACCCAAAAATATGTACAGAAAAATCATTTAGTGGATCAAATTATTAAAGATAAGAATAGAGGAATTATCACAAGAAGAAAAGCAGTTCAAGAACAAGTTTTGTTATGTTTACTATCTAAGACTGAACCAAAAACAACAAAAAAGATTGCAATGATCAAAATTGGGTAAAAGCAATAAGATCTAAGAGGTGGACCAGATTGACAAAAATTAGAGATGGGAAGTAGTTCATAGACCACTAGACAAGAATGTAATTGGACAAAAATGGGTATTCGAGTACAAGTTGGCTAATGAAGTAAGACTTGACTATGTACCTACAAAAGAAAATATTGTAGATAACTTCACCAAGACATTGTGTAAGGATACTTTTGAGTATCTCCATCAAAAGTTAGGGGTATTACCCCTGCCTAGTTTAACCTAATGTACATTTGGATGTGCATTGGTCCAGTAAACTATTTGAATATTATTATCTGGACTAATGATTGGATTCTTCCTCTTAGGGGGAGAAGAGTATGCTTCATAGGGGGAGTTATTCTTTCCTTTGTCCTTGATGTCAAAGGGGGGAAGAGTACTATGAGAGATTCTAATTTGATGTTGCATGTTTATATTTTTGTTGTTTTGATGGATGTTTTCCATAAATAACAAAGGGGGATATTGTTAGTCTTGTGTTGAATATTGTCATTGATATCAAATCCTATGATCTGGTGAGGACCGAATGTGGCATGTTGAGAAGTAGTGGAAGACATGTATATATGTGATATTGATGGTTATCATTAATATTTATTGGTTGATGTCCTGGAAGATGTGTTTCTTGGAAGGTTTGGTGCTTCGAAAGATGTGTTATAATTGATATTCGGTGTTGATTGATTATAGTGATCCAGATTTATCCTTTTACCAGATATGGTTCTAATCAATTATATTCAAGAGTATCTTGGTTCCATTCTTATTTTTGATAAATCAGGTAGTGCTATTTTGGGTCCAATTTGATCTATAATTGGATATTGAGTTATGACATTTGTGTAGTGTATGAGTCGTAATTTGGGTTTGGTATTTGTGATGGATGTAACATGTTGATTTGTCCAATAAAGTGTATTGTGCTATGGTTTACTTCTTATTCTCTTCCACCACCAAAATTTTTAGTGTTGACCTATTTAAAATCTCTATTTAGTCGACTTAGAATTTTTATTTTTTTTGAGACAATATAAATAAGAGGATGATCTAAAGATGTGAGATATGGAAGATGTGCAAGACTGAAAGAAAAAATTTGATTGATATGTGAAGTGTGTTGTTGTTGAGAGGCACTGAAAGTAGTTTTGATAATGCAGACATTTTTATAGTAGTGGATTCTCTTTTATTTATTCTCCCTTCAATAGTGAGCCCTTCAGTAGTGAGCCTTTCTATGTAGTTAACCCTCTTACAGTGAGCATTCTAGCAGTGAGCCACCTTTTATAAAATCACCTTAATCGGTGTCAGCTTAACCAATGTTACATATTTATAAGTAACATTCTCCATGGTTTTTCCCGTCTTGGGTTTTTCATGTAAATTCTAGTGTTCGTTGTTTGATCTGTTTTGTGTATGTGCTTTCATGTTATATTTGCTTTAATTAAATCTGTTGGTTGTTCTATATCTGTGAATGAATTGATAAATGTTTAATTATCAATTTATACACACCCCCTCTCAATTGCCTAGATACTCAACACAACTAAATCTCTTGAAATATAACTCTTTTTCCTTGCTTCATACAATAAAGAGTTTCCAAGTAAAATTATTTGCTTGGGGGATAACAAATAAATATTCAGTTTGCCTTGTGAAATAGGAAGTTGTAGCAACTCGGATGAAATATTAAAAACAACAATAGATTGAACAATCAGTCTTTTCAAACTCAACTCCTCTTAATTTGTCTTCAACATTACCTTGACTTTCTACTTTAGCTTTTTTACCTTTAGACACACTCCCATAATACTCTAACAAATAATCTAAAGCATTATCACCTTGCAAATCATCTAGATCCTTAAACACATTCTTGTTCAGTCTTCTTCTTCTCATCCTTCTCAACCTCTGAATCAAAGCCATCAACAATAATTAGAACTGATTTTTGGTCATTCATAGGAACCTTTTCTATAGATACCAAAGTGACACAGCTATTTCTAGGTTCATCCAAATCAATTTTCTTAGAGATCTTCTTTGAGTGAGAAGATAGCATTATATCAACCTTCTCAACAACTTCCTCATCTATGTCATCTATTTGTTTCCTTATCCTCTTATTATCATCTAGATCATCAACCATTAGAATATTAACTCTTTATTTGGTATGGAAGAAAATGTTCAAGCCTTGCTGAACTTGCAACCGAGCTTCCCTGCTCAAAGGACTACAAACTTTGTTTATTACAACAATCCTAAAATCAGATTCTTTAGTTACTACAAAATGACTTAAGTGGTACTTTCTTTTGGTCCATGCTATATGGAAAAGGGTACAGACAAAAGTCATAGCCCCACTTGTATTAGCCTTTGTCGTATTATACAGTCTGAAAAATTATACTCTCAGTAAGGTTTTTCTAAATACTAGCATGGTTCTAGTAGCCCCAAATTTTGACTAAATACTTTGGTTAGTAACCTACCCTTTTGATTGAGTTAGTGCGGTGGTTTCAGTTCAAGGGGATGGTTGTTTTTTTTCCTATGATACCCAGCATATGTATTTCCTTAAGATGAGATGAAACTTTTTGGCTTTGTATAAACTATCTATAGCTTTTAAAAAAAGGGGTGATTAAGTTATGCCTCAGGCTTGGGGCCTCCTACCTATCCTCTCTCACAAAGCCAAGATTATTAAATACTCCTTAAGGTGTTGAGAATTCAAGATGAACAAATACCAAGTTGTGGGTTGAATCTCATTTGTATTGTAATCCAAGTGACCTTATGTAGATATGATTCATCTTCAAGTGTTTTTTATTGTGTTTATACCCATATAAATTGGCCTTGAGGGGCTACTAAGAATACATATTATGTCTACACTTCTTCCTATCATACATTCAAAACTTGTGTTCTTGTGATTGAGTAATTTCTTGGCACATTGAGCCAATTACAACAAATCAAAACAATGATTGACATTACATAAACAAGTGACATCATCACTAAACATTGATCTAGTGCTTTTTAAAATAGAACCTTTGTTTTGACATCAAAACCTATACCTCTAAAATAGAAAACTTATAAAATAATCATTCCAAGTCTCTTTGGGTGTTATTCTTCAATTTTGATCTTATAGGTTTTCACTCTTCAAGTCCTTGCATATTTATTTCATTCCATTTAGTCATATACCCATTGTATATCCATCATTGGTCAAACAAAACCTTTTGTTGCACTTAGGGTTACTCTCCTAGGGTTTTATATCAAACATTAATTATTGATCACCCTTGTCACTTGAGGTCCATCATTCTTGAGTTACGGAACACATTAGAATCTTTAAGTAGGGTAATTTTTTTAGAATTCACCATCTCCTACTTTAGCATATCCTCTCTTGATCATTTCCCCTCATGTCTATCCATCATAGCACAAGTGAAGCCTTATCCACATAATTATTTTTAGACCTATAGTATCCTTGAGATTATTGCATATTTATCTTTATCATATCAGGATTTTTGTCATATAGTTGCAACAACATTCTTTAATTTTCATTGTATCCAAATCTTGAGTCTCATACATTGTCATATCACTAGTCCTAGGTCAAAGATCAATACAATCACATATGCCTATTAAAATAAGAGCCCAAGACAAGGGAAATTGAACAACAAGAAGATAAACCTTGGGAGAAAAACCTTGATTATGAAGAACACATTGATGTTGGGGATGAGGAAGAACAAAGTAAATGAAGTTGACGATGAAGAGGTAACCCAAGAACATGTAGAGGAAGCACTTAACGATAATAGATTCACTACACTGCTAAAATTTTGACAAGATGTTCTATTTTTATTGTGATACACATTTTTTAGTGAAAATAAAAATGATGCAAGGAGAAAATACCTATTCTATTATTAAAAATTTAATGTCATAATTTAACCATTGAAGATATGGTTAAATTATTGATTTTACAAGGAGTTTTTCTTTTAAATTAATCATCAGGCATACTACAATGCTTAAGTAGTCAAGGTGATTTGAATTGGAGATACATGAGATTGGTTGATTGTATGCAATTTATACATTTATGTTGAAATATAAGGCAATAAAAAAAAAACGTTGTTGCCATTAAATTTAATAGGAGCAAAATTGTCAATACAAATGAGAGAAGAATTATTTGGATTTGAACAACTTAAAAAAAATTGTATGAAGTTGATCCTAATTTTTTTGAGGCATGGATCATGTGTGAGATGGATAGACCTAACTGATTATATTACTAAATAAAACATAATTTGGTATTTGAGGGAAGTCACTCATAGTGGTTTAGTAAAAGGATAGTAGTGGTTTATCATGGTCCTTTGAAGTATAAACAAAAATGTCATAAATTGTAAGTGAGAACTATCTCTATAAAAAGTGTACAATAATGTTAGGAAATTTATCCAATTTTTAGGACTTGTCATCTTTTATATTGAATTAGTCAAAATGTTTGTGTATATTAACTGTTATGAGTGGAAGAGGGACCATAGGGAGATAAATTATTGTACTTTGTATTAGGACTTCTAAGAACATGAGAAGGGTATGATTCAATATTTATAATTGTTGATAGATTTCCTAAAATGGCATATTTATTTTCCTGTAAGAGAAACAATGGTAGGGTACATATATGTGACTTAGTTTTCAATGACTTTGTGAAGTTTCATAATTTTCTAGATTAGATTCTAATAGGGACATAATTGTGTTGGTTACACTTGGAATAAATTATAGAAGAAAATAAAGAAAAAAATTAAAAATTAATTTAGTATACCATCCATAGAATGATGGAATAATAGAAGCTACAAATGTGGGTTCAAGTAACTTATTGAAATTTCTAGAACAAAAGAAAATGTGAAATCATCTTGATATATGATTAGATATGGGTAGAGTAATTTACTATACAAAAATATATTAGAAACAACACTTGTGGTTACATATGACATTAATATTATGAATGTGTCTTTAATAAGCTATAGCAAAAATGAAAAATGAAAGGAAGTGTAAAATTTGAAGAAATTATATAAAATTGAAGCAATTACACAAAAAATTAAAGACTCACTTAGGGAAGATGAATAGTAGATCTAAGAAAAAATTAATCAAGGAGACACAAGGTAAAAAGAGACCCAAGGATTCTTTTCTTGGATAGAAATAATATATTTAAAAATGAAATGTTCATATTTAGGAATTATAATAATTCAAACATGAAGAAGTTTAGCACTCACAAATAGGTCAAGTGAATTGATTTTGGAAAGAGACATCAAGTTTATTTATTATAATGATAGGAAAAATATACAATATTTAAAATTTTGTAGCTATATCAATATGATGAACAATGTTTAAAGGAGGAGGATGTAGTAGTACCATGAATTAGTCAAATGCCACAACAATATCTATACCTAATTCAAAATCTACAACAAAAAAGGACAATAGGGAGGAGATTGTGTATAGTAGGGTGTAAAGAAGTAAAATAGTAAGTATGAGGAGCATTCACTCAGCTAAAAAGGAAGCCTATTAGAATATGTGATTTTATTTTTAAGATTAAGGTAGATTTTTTTTTTTTTCTATATAACCAATGATGATAAAGAGACTAAATTTTCAAATAACCTAGAGTTTCTAATTCAAGATCATCCTACATTGTAGGATAAATTTTATATCAAGCCAAACTTTTTTTATTTTCTTGAAGATTCCCATAGATCTTATCGCATTAAACTATAGTTTTATATCTCAACTTTCAGTTCAAAAAATATGTTGTACCATCATATTCCAATGTTGTATTATAATTTTAAAATATATTAACCATTTCATATGAATAACTTGTCTCCTAAACCTTACTAAGTGTAGTAGCTAACACACAATTACACTATTTAATGCTTGTGTTATTTTTAATTTTATAGTAGTAGAAGAACACAACACAATATATTAGCAACAAGAAGGGTTTTCATATTCACAACATAAACTTTTACATCACCACATTCAACTTAGGAGCTTTTGCCTCCATATTTAGTTGAATACATACTTCATCAAGGCACTAGGATTTGCACCACCATATTAAAAATTGATATCATTTACAAGGATAAAGGCTAGTATTTAAATATTTTTTACATCAATTAGAAATGGAGTCAATAAAAATGATAGTCACAACATGATAACATAGTATGAGATAATTAGTGATTGACTTAGAGTTAGAGTTATGTTATAATATTATTAAAATTATGGAAGTAGATGATTGTAACAAAATGACTAAGGTATTCATGTTGGAATTTCATTATGACAGATTATCATTCATTCTTGACTAATTTTTGAAGTTGAATGATAATATTTTTTATATAGGATGATGTGGTGAACCTTCTATTACATTTTAATTTTTAGTTAAATTATAATATTCTAATAAAATAAAATAAAAACATAAAAGCTTATGGTTATGCAATTTTCACTAGTAAAATTGATAATATAACCAATAAAATAGAACCTAATTTAAGTAAGAGTTTATGTGATATAATTTTTACTCTAAAAGTTATAAAACGTATTATCAAATAGTTGTTAAAAATATAGATATAGTTTCTAACTTTGTAGTTAACTTCATAGTGGAGTGGATCAAGACTGGGAGTGATGAGCGGGAGAAACAGTTTTAGGGTTTCTTCAGGGGAGGAGGAAGTTGACTCTAAAGATGATGAGGATAGCGAAATATGGGTCTTTGTTGGAGGGGCCTCTCCATGTGGCTTTCTTTTTGGTGCCTTGGGGTTGTTTGGTTTCTCCCGATCTTTCTTCAGTGGAGTACTAGTGGATGGTTGTGGTTCTTTCCTGGATGTTATAGCGGAGGCTAAGGTTTCTTTTCGAGGGTTGTGCTTTGTCTCCTGTGTGCTTCCCCATGTGTTTGGTTTCTTTTTGGTTGCAGCTTTGGGCTCTGTCTACTCCTTGTCTTCCTGCGTGGTCATGGCTCAGAGTGTATGTCGTGTTGGCTTTGGTGGGTCAGAGGGTGCGACATATGTTGGTAGTTTTTCGTTTGTTGGTGATGGCATCATGGTTGTTGGTATTGGGGGGTTTCACCCCTCTTTGTCACTGTCTATGCCTTCCCTTGCCATTTTCTACTTCCTTTGGGGATTCTCAACTATTTTGGGAGGCTTGGAACAGGGTTTTCCTTGGCCCCTAGATCTTTTGTTTGGTTTGATGGCTTCCCTTGGTTTTATTGGTGCTTATCCTTTCATGAGGGTTTCATGTGCTAGCCTTCTCTGGTGTTTTGTTGGTCTTCCAGAGATGGGTTGCTCTTCTTCTGTGGTGAAATGGATGTTTTTGTGTTGGGGTGTGCTTGGAGACTCTAGGCTTTCAGACTTCTCTCTTCTTAGTCTTATCGAGGGGGCCCTTTCTCCTATGGAGGTGGAGATTAGGTGGGAGGGAGTGGTTCAACTTCTGTTTGCGGCTAGAGAACTTTTGTGGCGATCGACTTGCCTTCTTTCATGTTTTATTGACATAACTATTTCTCCTATTGAGGTGGAGAGAAGGGTTGAAGGGGATTTTCAATTGTTGTTCTTTGTGTTGCTCGTTGAGGTGAACTATCTTTTTCTTTATGGGGCTTTTCACAGAAGGGTTTGGGTTTCTTGTCTCTAACATGTCTCCCTATTTGTTCGGTGGGTTGAGGGAGCCCGTAAAAACCCTCTTGGCTTTTCTTATTGTTATGTCTTGGTGCTTCATGATCTATATTTTGCATCTTAGGGCCTCTGTGGCGTTTCCTATTGAGGTCAGCCTATCTTCTATGGAGGGAGAGATGGATGTTGCTGGAGGTGACCTAACTCCTATTGAAGTGGAGTTGGATGTTGTTGGTTATGCTTGGAGGCTTTCCAAATTTTTTTGGATTGAAGGTTTTAGGAGCCTTTTCAAAACCCTATTTTGTCGTGGGAGCCCTTTACAACCCACTCTTAAGGTTGAGGGAGCTTGGAAAAATGCGATGTATTGTTCTCTCTTTAGGGCTAGGCTGGATGCTGGCAGTTTTCAAGGGCCCAGTCTAGCCAGTCTCTGTTTTTTGTTAGGATTAGGTTTTGCTGATGATCTACTAATGATTTTGCTTTAGGTTAAGGGTGCCTGGGAAAACCCAGCTTGTTAGCTGAGGGTGCTAGAGAAACCCTTGTTCTCTAACTTTGAGATCTACTAGTTGTTTTAGATCCGTTGGTACTACCATCATGGCTTGTATTGTTCTATCTTTCTAATCTTGTTGGCGTCTATTTAGTGTTGGTTGTTGCCCATGTCTTTGATCTATTTGCTTACAGCATCGCATTGTTGGTTCCAAGTCCGTGTGATTTTCGGGTGTTTCAGATCCCTTCAAACCTATTGTACGGGGTTTTTGGTCCCCTCAAAACATGTTTATCCTAATCAAAAACATAAATATAGTTTCTCCTTACTTTTGAAGGCAACTATAAATAGTCTCGATTGACACAACCATGCTTTTGAAATAAATGTTAACATAGGCTTTGTTAAAAGGGGAAGGACTAATTGTGTAAATTAAATTGTTGCCTGATGATGTAATTGGCACCAAGTTATTATAAATATAAACACATTACAAAATATAAGACATAGAAAATGACAAAGATGTGTAAATTTCATCACTAGAATATGATATAAATTATGAACCGGTGGGATTTGAACCTTGAAAGCAAGAACAACAACAAAACAACTTAACCATCACAACATGCCACTATTGACATAATTTTTACACATTATTAATATTTTAATAAAAATCTTATTTATAAAATTTGAAAGAAAATTATAATATTTTTAAAAACCACAACCTTAAAATTAAATTGTTAACTATATTCTAAATTTATTAGAATAATTTAAAAAAAACTCATTTCTATAAATATAATATAATATTTATAAATATTATTCTAATTATAATCGTACCTCTCAAAATGTGAAATTCCAAATTTTTCCAACACGTTGTAAAATGCCCAAAAAGTCATGATAAATTTAATTCACCTGAAATAAAAAAAGTTTAACAGCTATTCATGATGGAGGCCACCTTCAATGAAAAAAGGTTAACACATTCAGCACGGCACAGCAATGTTGAAACATTTCATAAATGTTGACACTTGGTCATGAACGTGCTTTGAATTTTTGGTTTTTGGTAGGTCAGTTTAATAGGAAACCTTTATTCAACCATACTTCAAATTCAATTCACAAAAACAGCATTTCATATTTCTACTTAGATTACAGATGGCATATTATAACAGTGGTAGTAGGGGCAGGCCTTTTTTTCGAAATATCTATAATGACAATGTTAACACTTTGTCATGAACGTGCTTTGAATTTTTGGTATGCCAGTCTTAATATGAAAGGTCTATTCAGTCAATTAAAATTCAATTCACAAAAATCGCATTCGATGTTCCATCAACTCTTTTTTAGATTACAGATGGCAAAAAGGTGCTAAAACTGTAGAGTAGGATCGAATTTAAGGATGATGTCAGTGATGATGTCAGATCATCAAATAACGATTATAAATTAAAGGGTATTATCCTAAAGAGCACATTGGCCCTCACTTGATTGAGCTTCATATCAAAGTTCAGAAGCCAGGCGTCTTAATGGAGGCAATCAAATCTCAATCCAAACC
This sequence comes from Cryptomeria japonica, assembly GCF_030272615.1. NCBI lineage: Eukaryota > Viridiplantae > Streptophyta > Pinopsida > Cupressales > Cupressaceae > Cryptomeria > Cryptomeria japonica. The sequence continues at coordinate 768,250,155 of NC_081409.1, read as the reverse complement.
GGTCCTGGAGATGGAGAATGTGCTTGGCATGAAGGGTGGAGATGGAGAATCTAGCTATGCCAAGTCCTCTTCAGCTCAGGTACACAACGCGCATTTCCATTCTAACATCTTTTCTTTCTACTATAAAAAATTATGTGAAAACTGTATTTGAAAAATTTCTTGGTGCAGCTAAACATGCTTCAAGCTGTGAAACCAATTCTGGAGCGGGCCATTTATGAGAACATGATATTGATGTCTGATGTGGGAGGGATATTTAGGATAGCAGATTTCGGTTGTGGTACTGGGAAAAATACTCTTGTGGTGGCAAACACCATTGTCAATGCTGTGAAACGCTCGTTTGAGGAACATGAGATGCCAGAATTTGAGGTGTATTTCATCGACCTTCCTTCTAATGATTTCAATTCACTGTTTCGAATTTTGCCTCCCCACAGACCAGACTATGCTGATGTTGATAATGATGGTGATAACAATCCATTAGCTGGAAGGTCTTATACTGCAGCGGCTGTGTGTGGATCACATTTCAGACGTCTACTCCCACGGAAAAGCCTGCATTTCTGTCACTCTTCTACCAGTCTTCATTGGCTTTCCCAGGTGAGTAATAAACCATAACTTTTCTATTTATGAGTTTGATGTAGTTGGCTGATGATAAGATAAATGCAGGTGCCAGAGAGTGTTCAGCAGAGAACATCTCCTTGTGTGTACGTTTCAGGCGATTGTGAGGCATCAGTGGGAGCTGCGTATTTAGAGCAGTTTGATAAAGATTTCACAGCGTTTTTAAAGGCCCGGGCAGAGGAGATCGTTGATGGGGGATGCATGTTTCTATCTCTGCCGGGTCGTACTGAAGGAACCCACATAATGGAGGAGCAAGGCCCATTTGGATTTGTTGCGCGTCAAATAGAATACGCATTTGAGGAACTAGTTAACGAGGTTGAGACAATGCTCTCTCATTTTTTCTTGGTTTGTTTGTTTCTCTATAATTCTTTGTAATTTTATCTCTTAGGTAAGGTTTTGTGGAGGGTGTTTTATTTAAAAAAAATTAGTTGATGTTGTTGAGAATTTTTAGGAATATTTTTAAGTTGGTTATTTTATAAATTTAATAGTGTCGTTTAATTTAAAAATTTACACTGCAAAATTTAGGAAAGCTAGTGAATATTTGGATAAAAAATAAATAAATAAATATCTATTTTTTGTTTCTTTCTTTTGTATTCCTGTGGGAATCGAAAATTTGAGATGATTGACAAGTCACAAATTCTTTTTTTCAAGTTAGTCATCCAATTCATAACTCGATGAAAATTTAACCAGCTGAAATCTCCAATCCTAAAAGATAAGAGCTATTGTTTTGTAGAAAAAGATTTGAATTAATCTTGTAGCATATTTTTTTCATGCTTCATGAGACTTCCTAATCAATGATAATAGATCACGAATTCCATGGAATCTCATCTTTTATTTCCTTTTTTTTTATAATTTCAAATCCCAAACTTGAATGGTTATCATATGAGTGCTTAGCTTAAAGGCTACTAATCTATGGGAAAGAAGATTGGATGCTTCTCACAAATAGCAACATAACATTACCTTCTTAATGTAAACATGAGTGACATTTAAGATTATAGAGTTTGTAATTATAAACTTGTAATAAAAAATAAAATTTTAAGTTTTATTTATAGTTATTATTCTAATACGTAATGCAATTTTATTGTTGGCAGGGTATTGTTGAAAAGGAGAAATGGGAATCGTTTAAGATACCTTTTTTTGCTCCAAATTCAGATGAAGTGGAAAGCATTGTGAAGAAAGAGGGGTCATTTGTAGTAAAGTTTGTAAAAACTCTAGAAGGAATTCATACATATAGTATGATAGATTTCGAAAGAGGTGAAGCAAATATTTTTGGGCGATTTATAGCCAACAGTTATAGAGCAGCATTTGAAAATATTGTAGAAGCTCATTTGGGATGCAAGAGATCGACAGAAGAATTGTTTCTTAGAATTGGTAAACAAGCTTCTATTCTAGTAGATGAATACGTCTCCAGAGAAACAAATCTTGTTGTTGCCTTTCTCACTAAAAAAGGAGCACACAACAAGACCTATTAATAGATAATGTCCAAAATCTCTTCATCAAACATTATGAAAAATACAACTAAATTATTATCATATAATAAATGTAATCTATTAGTTTAAAATCTTTCCATTTATTTTTCATGTTCTATGACCAGCTTGCATAGTGGATTAACTTTGACATTCATAGTTGCTCGATTGCATGCATATATCCTAGATAGTAGTTGTCATTATAGTTGGTCTGGCTTCCACTACAAACCGAGTGTTGTATTGTAAGTTAATCATGAAGATTAATGGAATGTGTCTTTAGCCTATTTTATCCATTTAATATTTTCATTTACTTGCATCTTGCTCTCCCAATACTATCATCGCTTCAATTGATCCCCAGATTTTTGCTTGGTATTAGAGCTTTAGAGGCATTTTAACTAATTGCATGTTAGGGATTTTAGTTTGTTGATTGTCCTAGCCAGGAAACATTCATCTTCCTATTGTAGATCATGAAGTTTACGTTTTGTTTAATTATGTAAGTCAACAAAACATCATATTTTATATGACTAATGACTCCATAGACCTACAATTTTATTTGTTTGGGCATGGATTCCTACTAAATTTCCTACTATAGGTCGAAAAGATTGAACAATGGGTTTTGAAAGTAGTTTCATAAATAGTAGTTTGGTATTTTGATCTATGTTGAAGGCATCTCCGATGCTCATCCCTAGAGGGAGATTACTCTTATAAAGGTTTTGATCATTTTGATATGAGATTAAGACTTTTTTTATTTATGATGTTACTACTTTTTGTGATTGGATTCTGATTTGATACCTAGTTAAGCACTAATGCTATGCATGTTCATGGATGATCATAGTTTATTTATATGGATGCCATTAATTACATGGTTTGATTACATGGTTTGATGAGAGACTTGTTATGATATATGTGATTCAATTATTATTATGATCATATGTGGATGATTATGAATGTATATTTAATGCTAACATTTATTTCTCAGAATTGAATTATAGATAAATATGTATGATAACATTGGATGGATATGATTACATGGTTTTTATTTGTATCATTCGATCGCTTTCACTATATGACTTATCATGTTGGACTAATGTTTGTATCTATATCTAGTGTGCAAGTATCTCATGACCAATGGGACAAGGAGTTAGTGAGATGACCTTGTTACGAACCCTATATCGGTGACCTAGTCTGTATGGAGAGTGTAAGGTTATTTATTATGTGTGAGTGTTGTGAAGTGTTAATATAGCATCAAATAATTGGTGTATGTCACAAATGTAGATATAATGTGTAATTAATGATGTGTAAATTCTATAAATGTGAAATGTCAAATATGTTCAATAGGGGATGTAACATTATGTTATGTGAAGTCAATATTGTCTTGTATTGATATGCGATTTATCAAGTCATCTTCACCCTGATTTATACATTTTTAACACCCTAAGCCATAGGACTAGGGGCTGGGGGTATTTTAAAAGCATGAAAGTTGATTACTTTTTAGTTTGACCCCATTCAAATTAAAAAAATTCATTAGTGATGGGTTTGACCAACGATGGAGAACGTGTGAGAAGTGTGAAAGAGTGGAGGACACAATGAAGAACCTAAAGAGATCATGAGGTTGGTGTATGGAAGTAGGGGTTGCTCACACATGTGAGAAAAGAGGAAGAGAGGGAAGAAAAAACTTAGTTTTCAAAAATAGAAGAAGGATTGATTTTTTTAGAAAAATAAAAGTCACAAGCAAGAATGGATGCTCAAAAAGTGTAAGGATTAAGGGTATGAATTTGGAAAAATAAGAAGAGGAATTTGGGAGGAAAAGGCTATAAGAGAGTTGGTGCATTGAACTTCACTCTCCATCAACAAGTAGGGAGGATTCGTTCAGGTCAGTTGTCCAATATTATCTTACATGATTCCCTTTTAATGGTATTTGTTTGTTCTATGAATGTGTAAAATGGTTATTAAGTTGCATTCTTTTGTGTAAAATTTTGTGTTTCATCCTATATGTGTATGTGTATGTGTTGTCATATGTTTAAGGTTGGGGATCATGAGGGATTGTTTTCTCAATGAAAAAATCCAACCCATATATGAGGTTGAGAAAGCTTAAGGAACTATAGGGAGAGTAATTAGATGGTTCTGAGTACCCAAGAAGGTTAATGCGACATCTTATTATGGTAGGGTACAAGTACCCAAGTAGCTTAAAGTCATATATTATTATGGTTGGGTATAAGTAACCATATATTGTGGTTAGGAGATATCGATTGGTGATGTTGATTGTATTGATGTGCTGGAAGCAATGGCTGGTTGACATTCCTGCTATTATGGAGTTGAAAATATGTGGAGGTAGCTCATTGTAACTCTTTTCTAATACTCCATAGATGTGTTCCTTTCTCCCCCTTTTGTCTCTATGAATGAACCTTATGTGTAGACTCCTTAGTTGGGTGATATGTTGTATTTGTGGAAATATGAAATGTCTCCTTGTTTTATCCTGTGTGATGTGCTACCCAGTCATCCTATTGGCTCCCCAAGCTCAAGTGTGGGCTACTTTCCAGCCATATGGTTGGGAGAGAGGTGAACCCCCCTTGGTCATAGAAGGTAGTCTCCTTGTCTATGTACTTGCAAGTTTAACGTGTTCAAGTCTCTCAATAGGGTGGTATGAGGTCAAGAAATAAAATAGATATTGTTGTGTTGCATTACCATGTGGTTATGTTGAACAAGTTTGCATCCAAAATCCATGAGAAGAAGTAGTTTAACTCATGAGTGATTATTACAGATTCTTCTGGATTAGATTGTGTAGAATTTTTTGCATTAACAGTTAAAATCACACTCGGTGATCCATCATCAAGATGATAAAGAGAGTTGAAGGAGAAGAAGCAATTTAACTCATGAGTGATTACTCAAAGTGGTGGTATGGCTAAAAAATAAGCTATAAAATTCATTTCTATTCACTTTGAGGCTTAAGAGGCTCAAATTGTTTAGGCCAATAGTAATCAAGGTTGACATCTCCACACCTCATTGTGGGTTGGTACACACTATAATTAATTGCTATAATTTTATCATTATGAGGAAATTTTAAGCATTTATGAATAGTAAAATGAATTGCTTTCATAGAAGAGAATCAAGGATGTGCCAAATTCACATGAAATTGATCTGATGTAAGAATGATAGTAAAATTCAGATCTAAGAACTTAGTATCGACCTCATGGGAAAAGAAATAGAAGCAATAGTAGGGCAAGAGAAACTATCATACACATTAACCACTACATCAAATTTATCATATTATACTTGGTGCAAATGTAAAGTATCGAAGGTAATACATAGGCCCTTTGGAGGTGTAATTTTATCAACAAGGTTCACCATGTTATTAGACTCAAGGCCAAGGTCAATGGGAGAATATGCAAGAGCCTCAAACTCAACCACATTAGTAGAAATGGAAGGCAAAGGATTAGTAAAGATTTCAAGGTTTTAATTGGGACGAGATACAAATTTGTTTCCTTTTTCATTCATAGAAACTAGAAATATGGTATTGTTATCAATAAAGTCTTGAATTCTACTTCTTAAGGTATAACAAATATTAGTAGCATGATCGGGCAAATGATGAAATTGGCAAAAGGCTTTGGCATCATGATAGGATGGCAAAGGTTTATAGGTATCAATTGGCTTGATGGGATGAAGTTTCAACAAATTTGTATTTACTAATTGTGTCATTATGCTATGCAAAGATTCAAAAAGCGGAGTAAATATTTTTCTAAAATATTTGGATAAAGGAGCCACACCTGATGTCGTGGTTGCCACTTGAGTATTTATGTTGTCATTTAACTTGATGTATTCTTTGTTCAGTTTAAACTTCACAAAATATTATTGAGCACTCTCATTCTGATCAACTAGAGCCATTGAAGGTGATGATTCAAATTGACTCACTTGAAGATGATAATTATGAAGGATTGTGCACAACTACGTAAACAAAGTAAACTCAAAAAAGAGAAGGTCATCCCTAATATCTTTTAGTAAATTTTCTATAAAAATTATTTAGACATCTTGATCAGGCATAGGATAAGTAATTTGAGAATACAAATGTTTATATCTATCAATAAAATCAGTTACTTCTTCTTTAACACCTTGCTTACAATGAATCAAATTAGTCAAAGTAATTTTAGGATCAATATTATTTTGAAATTGTTGAATGAAACCATTAGCTAATTGTTGAAATGATATAATAGAATAAGGAGGAAAATAAAAATACCATTGTAATGATTTATCCTTAAAGGTTTGAGTAAATAATTTAGGCACAAGTCTTTGATCATGAGCAAAGTCACTACACAAAGTTTGAAATATTTTTTCATAAGTCAAGGGATCACTTTTTCCATTATAAAGCTCCAAATGTGGTACTTCCATATGTTTAGGAGGGAAAACATGGACAATGTCATTGGATAATGAGTTATCCACATCAAATGTGGGCACATTAAACTTGGATTGGGTAATGGAAACTAGTTGTTGTTGTAGGGATCAAACAGTTCGAGCTAAGTTATTGGTGGTTGCTTTGGTGGATGGAGTGAAATTGGACATATTGGATTGGGATGGAGGAGTAACATTGTCGTATGTAGGTTGAGGTTGAGAATAATGAGGTGGGCCACTATGATATATAGGTATGGGAGATTATTGGGTCAAATGGAAGACTCATGCAAGGAGGTAAAAAATTATTTTGATTCACAAATTTGTGCCCTTGACTAACATGTGTAGTATTAACATTTTGTATGGAAGAAGTCATGATAAAAGATGTGAATGTAGGAAGACTAGGCAAGGATGTAGGCATAGGAATGGAATGGTTGACTTGACTATTAGCTTGAGTGTAACCAAGGACTTTGGCATAACATTTTCTAAGATTTTGCGAAGATCAAGAGCTCAATGAAAAGTAAAAAATAGAGACAAAATATAGGGCAAGAATAAACTGTATTCTCATCAATAGATAAATGATCAAAAGATCAATAGTCATTACATACAATGAATATGAGCCTACATATATAAGCAAGGAGATATGGATATGTGAGCACACAAACATTACATGTGGCTCAATAAGAAAAAGGGTTAGGTAGGAGAAACAATAAAATATTCCACATGAGATGGATCACCCACCAAAGGTGGAATTATCATTCCACAATAAGTGGATATGATAAAGTAGTAACAAGATCACACCATAAAAGGTGAAAATTCTCCTACACACACTATCCCAATGTGGCACAAACACACAAGTGACTCATACCCAAACTACTATGAAATGCATTTCCTAAGTAAACTTAAGTAAGGTGTAATAATATCTAGGATGGATAATTATTTACACAACCACCCCCCCTCAAGTGCAACTTAGGGGAATGCACTTAAGTCTACAATGCAACTAAGCAATGCAAGATGGGTCCCAGCTACAAGCCCATGTTAGGTACTCATGTACAAATTCAAATGCATGCAAACCAATGCAATTGAATCTCTCACAAAGCGAGGAAAGAGAGAAAAAACCAATGGGAAGAAACCCTCCCCCAAAAGAGAGTTGAAACCTATAAAAGAGAACTCTCATAGAAGCATGTGAGGAATGAAACCCCATGTGAGGAAAAGGTCCCCCCCCCCCATATGAGAGAAGAAGAGAAGCTAGGAAGCCCCCCCTCAATGTATAATTTGCACCAATGATAGAAGCTCAAGAATGAATGAAGAAATTGCTCCATGAACATCGAACAATATTCCTCCCCTTAGGAAGAAACAAAACCAAAGGAGTATCCATGAAGTCTCCTTAATCATGAAGGGAAGATGTATGAAAAAACTCATGATGAATAAAGTCTCTGAAAACTGGTCAAGTTTCCCAATGTCGATGCTGAAAATTACCCCCTCCAAAGGTGGTAAACTGCTCCACACTGCTGAAAAAGGCACTCCAAGATTTAGTGGAGAAGAATGTAGAACAATATCTAAAGAATCACATGTCTCCTCAAAGAATAAAGAGGCCTCCTCCAGCTGTTGTACATAAGTATCCACAATCATATCAACCTCGAAAGAATGATCATGTAGAGAATGAACAATAATGTCAAAGTGTTCCCTCGCAACAATCAGAGAAGGATCATCTTCATCAAAGAGAAGATGAATATCATCAATGATGCCTCCCAAATCTATAATGTAGGATTCCACAAACAAACCTGCAATGTTTGTCAAGTAATCATCCCATGAAACTGAAGCTGGAAGACAATGAATATCCTGTTGCACTGAATCACATGAATTCAAAACTATCGCACTATCCACATCATCACGTGCAATAGGTGATGTGATATCAATAGAAGCAGATTAAAAACAAGGCTTAATAATGGGGTCACATGTGAGAATCCCCAAGTTCAAGTACCCAAAGTTCTCCTCAAAATCTAAATCATCACAAGAAGTGTGATCATGTGTAGAATAATCATATGTGAGATCATAATCATCAACAAAATATGAAAAGGAGTATAACCAAGATGCATGATCAACCACCCTAGTTGCAATGATAGCTCTAGTCTCCAAGTCTCTAATGAAAAATGACTCAGGTGTGAACTTCACAATTCTCTTAGTTGCCCCATGTGTGATTTGATAGATGAAAAGGAGATTATTTGTCAAGTGGGGTACACACAACACATCATTGTGTTGGAAAATGCACACTCCAATGAGAAATTGTAGGTGATTGAAGGTATTGTCATTGATAGCAACCTTGCAATCCTATGGCACCAGCATCAGTAGACTCTACACTGACAATTAGTTTATCGGCAGCGGCGAAGATGATTATTGGCACCCCAGCCGATAGGATTTTTTTTATTGCATTTTGTATTTAATTGTAATATCATTTTGTAAGCCGACAAGGCGAATTATAATAGGACTCATATATAAGTATGAGATCTTATAGATCATTTGTGTAAGTAAGAATAGGTAGATGTGAACATGTGAATATTAAGGCAGATTTTGGAGTAAGGTTTATGGTTATTTTATGAGCTTAAACTAGTACTAAACCTTACATAGCAGATGCTAAACCAAAGCAATACATTATATTGGATTTGCATAATCCATTTTGTAATTCAGTGAGACTTTCCTTTTGTAATTAAGCAGTGAGCTTTAGGCAGTTGGCCTTCCTGCATGTGCAGGCCCCTATTGTAAGTAATATTCATTTATTGTCTAGTGAGTGAATATTGTGGGTCATAAATCCCACCGATGTTTTTCCCACAGCAGGTTTCCTCATTAAAAATATTGTGTTATGGTGTTCTTTCTATTTTGTTCTTATTGTTCTTATTTATTGCATTAATTCTATTTTACCGATACACTGTTTTGGAATGCAATTTATTTAATAAGTTCAGAAAATACATTTACCGATTAGATACTGATTCACACCCCCCTCTCATTATCTTTGGGAATCCTAACACATTGAAGGAGTTATCCCCAATGGCAATAGATCCTTTCCCAATCACATCCATGTATGTATGATTTCCCATCAAAATTTGCGGCATGGTGCAAGGCTCAAATGAAGAGAACATAGACTATGAAGATGCCATATGATGAGAAGCCCTTGAATCTAGAAGCCATCTCCCTGAATCATTACTTGTAGTAGCACAAAGAGATTTTCATTTTCTTGTCCCAAAAGAGTGAGTCTTCCCACTTGTTGAAGCCATGAATGCTTGCCCTTTCTATTTTGAATATGTGGAAGTGGAAGTGGAAGTTGATGAATCATCCTTCTTGTAGACATTAGGCAAATCAATGTTATACTTTTTGAGGATGTGTGAGAGCTCATCAATCTTCTTAGAGTGGCAACGATGATCCTTATGACCAAAATTTTTACAATAGGCACAAGTAGGTCTCTCCCTCTTTGGTGAATTTTCCCTCTTGGAAGAGGTTGAATCTCCTTGTTGCGGAGAAAGTGATTCTTTGTCCTTAGGCTTTGATTGCCATTTCTTCTTGGTTGAGTTTTCCTTTCCTTGATTTCCTTTGTTCCCTTGGTTTGCCACTAATGTTTGAGACTTATAAGTCTTGAGAATGCCCATGCTTATCAACTTAGTTTGTTCCATCATCAACATTTTGGTGAAAGCATCAAATGTAGGCATTGTGTATCTTGAACCCATTGTCATCTTATGGGTTTGGGAACAAGAAACAAATGATGCATATTCTTGTGGAAGCTTTCCCATCAAATTGAAGATCAATTGAGTATCCTTCTTATCAATGCCACAATCCTTGAGTTGTGCCCTTAACTCTTTTGCCTTAGTGACATAATTTTGTATAGTATCAAAATTCTTGGGATCTAACATGGTGAAATCACTATTAATTTGATATCCCCTAATCTCATCAACTTGACCAGACAAGTCTTGAAACTCTTGACAAGCATCCTTGATTAGAGTATATGTTTCAATATGAAAAATGAGATCCTTTGATACATACTTTCTTAAGGTACCAATTTCCATGATATTTTTAGTGAGCCAATCCAAGTGACCAACATGATTAGCCTTAGGATCAGCAGGAGCAACAATAGTTCCATCAATATAATGAGGTAGTCCTTTTTCCATAAGTTTACTCGGTGCTTCAATTTTCCAAGTAGTTAAGAGAGGAAACTTAGAAGAACCCATAGCAACAAAAAGGAAGGAACACAAGAGCACAAAAGCCCAAGATACACTCCCCCAAATTCAATCAATTAAAGTACCCCCCAAAATGATGATTTTGGCACTTTATATGTAGTGCGTGTACAATAGGTCACTTAAAAATAATGGAAAGGTGGACTTCTTATTTTGTTTTACAACTGCCCCAATAGTCTGAGAACTAGAATGCAAAATACCAGCAAGGCCACACAAAAAATGACCATATGTTGAAAGTACAATATCTACCCAAAATCACTGCAAAATTTTAGCATATTATGAAATTAGATGAAAAAATATGCACTTTCAAAAAACATGGCACCTAAAAAGGATTTCGTATGAGCACAAACGGAGTCTTGGAAGTTGTAGAAACAAGGATTGGACAGGTATAGTCACCAAAAATTGAGATTTATGAAAAATGTGTCCATTAAAATCAAAACCTAATTCCACCATGAGAAAGTACACGAAATTATAGACCATTTCAAAAAAAATTGCACCAAAAAAAGAGCAAAAATGAGCAAGATATGGCCATTTGAAGTTGAACAGCAAAATTAAAAAAGCTCAACAGAGGGGGCTTGCCAAATTTTCAAAAAATGACGATGTCATAAATTCACGATGTTAAATTTGATGGTCGTATAACCATCACAAAAACTTCACCTCCCCGCTGACTAGGCATCCGTACAGTACGGACTTACGACATGATGTACTCCGATTAGCCTGCAATGCTAACATTTTGTACGGTCTCTCTGCATGGTAGGATGACTATGTAGTCAACAGCAGTGGGAGACCATCGGTGGAGTGAAATTTGTTAGTGTTCAAGCTGCGGCGAGAGACCAGCGCTAGAGGTCGGGTGCCAGACGTCGGACACCGGTGGTCGGGATGGACCACGGGCGCCAGCAAGGATACAGTGATGGCGGTCGGAGGATGCAGCGTGGTTGTCGGCGGTGAGGTGAGGGAGCAGTGCTGGCACAGGTGGCGGCCGGGAGTGAAGGCACTAGCAGGGATGTCGTTGGCACAGAAGTCACTGACATACAACATGGGCCCCTATAGAATTGAAATTTTTTTTTGCAAATAATAAAATGAATTTTTGCAGATTTTTTTGTTTTTTTAAAAAAAAAAATTCGAAAATCCATACCATACCACCCAAATTGAGCAAAATTTTTCCTCCAAGCCCGAAATCTTTCACCAAAATAGGCTGAATTTATACTCAAAATTCATGGAAATGACCACCTGGATGCAATGGTGAGGTTGGATCTGGTCTAGGACACCTCCAAAAGATTCTTTTCCTCAGATCTGCCTCTTGACATCGCAATAATGTGTCTCAAAGATGAATCAATGATGCTCTAATGGCTCTTATACCATGTGATATTTTGCCAAGATCAAGAGCTCAATGAAAACTACAAAATAGAGACAAAGTATAGGACAAGAATAAATTGTATTCTCATCAGTAGATAAATGATCAAAAGATCAATAGTCATTATATACAATAAATATGAGCCTTCATATATAGGCAAGGCTATATGGATATGTGACCACACAAACATGACATGTGGCTCAATAAGAAATGAGGGTAGGTAGGAAATAGGTGTGGTAGGTAGGAGAAATAATAAAATATTCCACATGAGGCGGATCACCCACCAAAGGTGGAATTATCACTCTACAATAAGTGGATATGATAAAGTAGTAACAAGATCACACCTTAAAAGGTGAAAATTCTCCTACACACACTATCCCAACGTGGCACAAATACCCAAGTGTCTCATACCCAAATTACTATGAAATGCATTTCCTAAGTAAACTTAAGTAAGGTGTAATAATATACAAGAGAAATAATTATTTACACCAACATTTTTCAGAGTCCTGATATTAGTGTCAACAATATAAGCAAGGCCACACAAAAAATCAACACCACATTTATCGCTTTGAACCATTCTTTTTAATCCTTCAATCAATGGGATTGTCTTACTTTTCGAGTCTTATTGACTCATCCATTGTTCAAGATTTTCAAATTCATTTTCAATCTTATTAAATGGGTCAATGGAAACCCTAGTTAGTGATTCATCTATATCATGAGAATTATGGAAAGAATGAGGATAAATGACATCATTTCTTCCATTAAAGGAACCACCAATATTCTCATGAAACAAGTTATCCAAATTAGGCTTGATATCCTTAGTAATTAAACTTTGGGAAGAATTAATTCTACAACTTCTTCTCATGGGAATATTTTAGTTAGTAATAATGGTAGTAAAACGAGGGGAATTTTAATTTGAAATTGTAAAGTGGAAAATTGAACCCTAGTGACTCTCCACCTAGGTGAGAGAGATGAAGTCACTAGGATGATTTTCAGTTGGGAGAAACTTTACATTCAAAAGAGGGACTTGAATCCACTAGATCCAAATCTAAGGGGAACAACGATATGAATTCAAAGTGGATTGCAATGGTTGGAAAGTGATTTGCCCTTTTTTTTAAATAGATATGTTGACTTGTTGAGTATGTAGAAAAGGGAGATAAAATGAATGAAATGAGGAGCTATGAGTTTGGGATCGCGCTGTAATTTCAGATCTAAGATATTTAAACTAATACGGATCTATCCTAAAAATTTGGATAAAAGTCACAAGGACCGTGTTGAAAGTGCACATGGTCCTCCGAAAAATTTGCGTGCCAAAAAGGGTTTTTCCACCTCTGCAAATGGAGTCCAAACCTCCAATTATAGATGCGCACCTACAACCTACACACAGAAAAGAAGGAAAGAAGGGAAGAAAGAGAGAGATGAAGATGAGATATACAAATCAATATCACAAGGAGTATAAGACATCACTAATTTTGAGGAACAAAATCCCCCAATCTTAGGATCTTAACTCACTCAAACATATGCAAGAGCACACAAAACAAAAAGAACAAGACAAACGAAACAAGACAAAGCACAAAAGACATACGACAAAAAAACAAGACCACACATCAACTAGCGGAAGAGACCTTGATACAAACGTCCCAAATAACTAACTGAAACACAAAGACAAATGCCATCACATAAATACCAATAATCATATAAAATAGAAAAGTTGGCATCATCCATGAACCATCAATATTAAAACTATGAGCTCACGAGAGGAAGAAGAGAGAGGACATGAATACAAACTTTGGTGATACATGTGAAGAAAGGCATTCACAAGAGGAAACCATGGACATCTTTCCCCTACAATTAGGTGATCCATGGAGAAAAGGGAAATGGAAAACTAGCCCCTATAGTCTATCTAGGTGATCCATGTAAGAAAGGCGTGACATCTCGCTCTAAGAGACCATGCTCTGTTTCTGAGAATAATCACATTGTATAAAAGAAAAAGTGGTGACATCTTGCTCTAATAGGTTGTGCTCTAGTTCTCAGAATAACCCACTGTACAAAAGAAAAGTGGTGACATCTCTCTCTATGTGGTTTCCCTCTCATTCCAAGAATGACCCACTATACAAAAGAAAAGTAAAGACATCTTTGTCTAAGAGGCTGCCCTCTTGTTCCGAGAATGACCCACTGTATAAGGGAAAAGCGGCAACATCTCCCTCTAAGAGGCTATACTCTAGTTCCAGGAATGTCCCACTGTACACAAGAAAACTAGCGACATTTTACTCTAAGAGGTTGTCCTCTGGTTCCAAGAATGACCCACTATACAGGAGAAACCATGCATGAGAGAAACATAGTACAAAAGGAGCAGTGTGGGTGCCCCTCCCTTAAGATGTCAACATTGTTCAATGTTGATATCTTAAGGTCGAACAAGGATACCTACCTTCATTGCAAATAAAATATCCATTATGCAACAATGTCATAAATCCAAGCAAGAGAGGGAATAATCTTCAAGAAAAGGTAAGATAGTTGAAAAGAGATATCTTGTTGTAAGTGTAAAAGAGATCCTTGGAGGAAAATAGATATTTGTTCAAAAGACATCTACCCCAAAGAGGAGTTGTCTTAGACAAATATAACATCTTCTAGAACGAAGCACAAAAGAGAACAAGAATGTAATCCTTCCTCCTATTTCTAGGTGAAAGGGATTCTTGAAGAAGGATGACTCACTTTTATCCCAATGTGGATGGGTGAATTTATTATAGGAGTACATTACCAAATGTAAAAGAGGTTGTAGTCAAGGAATTACACCTCTTGTATAATACAGAGCCCTTGAGAAAACAATAACTATTCCATACAAGGAAAGACATCAAGTAATGAAAATCACATCATCCCAAAAAAAGGAAAGAGTGGATCCTTAAAGAAAGGAAGAAAAAGAGAGATCATCATCCCCCAAGTGTAGAAACAATGAGAAGAGATTACAAAATTTTCTAGAGAGAGATTAAACATAAGAAAATGAACAATGAACTTACTTGAACATATGCAAGAAAAGACATTAGTAAATGTAAAACACACATCTCAAGAAGTGGTAATTTTCTAAGAGAAGAGAGAAAGAACAACACATACTCCCCAAGAGGGACTAGTCATAAGAATATACCATTGTTAGAAATGATAATTACATATGAAAAATGCAGCCCCTAAAGGAAATAATGATAAATGAGATAGAAGAAAGAGAAAGGAGTGAAATCCTCCCCCCCCCAAGTGAGAAGAACAAGGATAAATATTAGATTTCTTCTAATGGAGATCATTTTCAAATGATATGCCTTCCTAATGGACTGAATCCTCTCAAGGAAGGGTCATGTACATTACAGGAGACCATTCCATGCTAGGGACATATCATATTTGTAAATAATCGAAACCATAGAATAAGTTTTCCAATAGAATTAAGAGAAGAAGAAGAATTGTATTAATCATTAAATATTCTCCTCTTCAAGCAAAGAGGAAAACTAAAGAATAGTTATATTCTCTCATTAGAATAAATCTATGCAAGAAAGGAGATCTAATAATGAATAATGCACTAAGATAAATTAATGGAAAAAAGAAGTGAGCCTCATGTTGCTACCCCAAAGTACTTAAAATTGAAACAATACCACCACAAATGATAAAGAGCCCCCAGTTACGTTGGCGAGTTATGTCATAGGGTGAAGAGCAACATGAGAAGAAAAGAAGTGCTAAGGCACCATGTTCATGTCAAGGAAGACAGCTAGATCTATTGTAAGAGAAATTTGTGCATGATCTATTTCTTTTGAATAAATTTCCTAAATGCATGACATTTCCCAAGAGAATGCAAATATGAATAATAAAAAAATGCAATATTCCTCACCTTTCACTTGCTTAAGATTCTTGTTTGGATTTTTAAGAGGAAAGGAAATATTCTTATTGTATTTTAATCTCCAATATATTCTTGTAGCTAGTCTATCAGGATGATAAATGTGTTTTAAGTCCTTTTCTTGACATGAAAGAGGAGGATTATTAGAAGAAGAAGGTTTATCATCCACAATTCTAATTTTGCCACTATTGATGCCATCTTGAATAGATTTTTGAAAATCATGGCAATCATCATCTCATTATGATCATGGGTTTGATGAAATGATAAAAAAGGACGTTTTGAAGAAGAAGCATTCTTGCGGGCTGTTTTGATTTGTTTCTTTTGAAGATAGTTCTTAAAGTTTTCTAGCCTAAGGAGTTCATCCTTAGAGAGAGCAGTTTCGCTTCCTAGGCCTTTTGTATTAGCTTGCGTAAGAGGGTTTATAGGGACACAGATTCCTTGTTCAAATGTCCCAATTCATTTTCCTCTAAAACCTTGTTTTGTTATTATATTAAAGCCACAACTATAAGAATGTTGCAAATGGGAAGTTGGGGGAATAAGATCATCAATTTCTGTGAAACCTGATGTGCAAGGTGGAATGAGAGGTTTTGTAGATGAAGAAGGAATATAATGGGAAATGATAAACTTCTTTCCTTTGTTAGGATTATCCTTTTGGGGAGATGTGGGATGAACATCTTCATCATCTAAAGGTTCATCTTTACTCATTTCTATACGAGGGGAAAGATCATGAATAAAATGCATAACATCATGCTCTCTTCATATACTTTGATGTTGAAGATAAGTCCTAGAAGAATAAGAAGGGTATAAAGATGTAAGAATATTGATATTATGATTTTCCCCCTCACTCAAGGGTATGTGTATAAGAAGAAGATGAGCCCATATTGGTTTCCAATGCTTGCTCTTTTTCAAAAAGATCATTGGTTGATATAGTATCTCTCATCTTATTCACACAAGATACCCTAGGAGAGGTGGAAGAATTAGGGTTTCTCGAGTGGTGATCTAAAAAAGCCTTATGGTGATTAATACATAAAATGCATTGTTTTAATAGCATCACCATAATTCAAAAAAGTTACATGAAAGCTTTGAGATCAAATTGAAAAGGATGATTTTGAAATCTAAGCAATTATATAGTAAGACCAAGTGCTATGAATGAAAAGAAGCAACATGAAATAAAGAAATCCATTATAAAACACATGATTATAATAAATATATGTTAAAAAAAATGTAATCATATGTAAAATAGGAAATAAATTTGATCCATTGATTGCCATTGAAAGACACTTAATTAAAATCTTAATTTACTTGGAAGGAAGATCAATTAGGACCTTTTTATGAAAATTAATTTAAAACTTTGGTGTGGAAATTTGAATTTTTATTTGACCTTAAGGGGTGCAAAAATTGATGAAGTATGCCAATTTTTTGGATTTAAGCAGAAGAATACAATCAATTTTGACTCTCGAAATTTTGGGGGAAAAGCTAGGGACTGTATGCAAAGTGCACTCGATCCGACCAACTTTTTTTAAAATTTTCAAGAATGATAAAAATTATGATTTTAATGCAGAATCCAAAAAAAATAGCCAATTTGGAGATGTCTAGATCGGTCAAATTAGAAGTCAAAGGTCGAAATAGAAGATTCTTAAAAATTAGGGTTTTGCTTTTTAACCACTTAATTTTCAAAATGAAAAGATAAATTTGAATTGAAATTTTGAAATAGTGATTAGATCTAAAACAAACAATTAAAATTATAAACTTCACAAGCTTATTTTTAAAAAAATGAAAAATTAGGGTTTTTATGCAATTGACCTATAAATTTTGTAAAAAGATTAAACTTAAAAATGAAAGTTTGAAATTCAAATTGCAATAATTCAGATCTAACAATAAGAAATCAGAATTAGAGTGTAAGATGTTTGGTTTACCAAAATGTAAAGTGGACAATTGAACCCTAGTGACTCCCCACCTAGGAGAGAGAAAGGAAGCCGTTAGGATTTTTTTCACTTGAGAGAAACTTTACATTCAAAAGAGGGACTTGAAACCACTAGATCCAAATCCAACGGGAACAAGGATATGAATTCCAAGTGGATTGTAAGGGTTGGAAAGTGATTTGCCCTCTTTTGTAAATAGATATGTTGACTTGTTGACTATGTAGAAAAGGGAGATAAAATGAATGAAATGAGGAGTTAGCGGTTTGGGATCATGCTGTAATTTTAGATCTAAAATATTCAAACTGATACGGATCTTCCCTGCAAGTTTGGATAAAATTCATCGGGATATTGTTGAAAATACACACGGTCCTCTAAAAAATCTGCACGCCAAAAAGGGTTTTTCCGCCTCTGCCAATGGAGTCCAAACCTACAATTATAGATGTGCACCTGCAAACTACACACAACAAAGAAGGGAAGAAGGGTTGTGGATAGGGGTTTGCCTCAGTCAAACCCTGGTTGAGGAATCAACCTTGAAAGAAAGTAATTGCAAATGCTTAAATGTAAATGATGGAAATGTATACTTTGTATATCAGCAACTAATGATGATGATTGCTTTGCTTCTTGAAGGTAATCACAAATGTTGTATGAAATGGCATGTAGCATGACAAAACCTTAACACACACATATGAATTCAAATGAATGTTGAAATGTTTCTCCAATGGATGAATGAAGAAGACACATGAAGAAGAAGACTTGAATGCTTGATGAAGACCTTTTGTTTGAATTTCTCTTATTATCCTTATCTTGCCTATTTTTTCTTATCGAATGAGGGAATTGAATCTCCTTTTATACATGCCCAACAAAATTAATTTTTATCCATTGTAGGTTGGCAAAGAGAGATTGAAATCCCTAAAGAGAAAATTGAGCAAAAGGGGCCAAATGGACCCATCTGAGGGCCTCCCTAAGGGGGAGGATAGGGGTGCCATGCCCCTTTCCTGACCTATCTTAGGGTTCGAATAGGGGCTTAAGGCAGTTAAGGGCTAAAATGGGAGAAGACTCAGGATGACGATGCAAAAAGGGGTCTCAATTGAATACAGAGATGCAATGGCATAGGTGAGGGCTTAAGATGTGGTTGAAATTGCGGGGGTCACAAATTTAGGATGCTACATAAATTTAAAATTATGATTAAACAATGCAAAATTTTATAAAAATTGATTGATTAACCAATTAATTAAGTAATTTGATTTGTGAATCTGAAAGATCAATGCATCTAGATCATACTATAGCATATCATAAAGATCAAATCTGAAACAAAGTTGAGAAATTATGGAAACCATGTGTAAATTTTAGAATTATAAATTCAACCACTAAATTTATGTAATTCAATTGAAAATAAGATACATGAGTGCAAATTTTAATTTTATATTGCACAAATAATCAAATATGAAATAATTAATCCAAATTAGGCAACCCACAAGTTCAATTTTAGTGTTAAAATTAGCATTTTGTGAACTTAACCTCTAAATTTTTGTAACACAATTGAACTTTAAACTTGAAAAATATAAGTTTGAATTTTTAAATACATATACAATCAGATCTGAGCACATAAATCAGAAATTATGATGTAAGATGTCTGGTTCACCAAAATGTATAGGTGAAAATATTAGGGTTTCACCCAATTATGTAGTAAAACAACTAACACCCAATATTTTCTTAGATACCAATTACATTAAAGAAGGGTGAATCTAATAGATCTAGCCTCAATCTAAAAAAATATGGGGCTGAGAATTCTGAATAGATTTTCTACATTGGATTTTGATTCCGTCTTTTAAGTTGAATTATGAAAATGCTGAAATTAGGGTAAAAGTGTGTAAATTGAAGCAATTATGAAAAAATAGTGAGCTATAGCCATCAAACAAAGTCTTGAACCTAGATTTGAGCAATATGTGAGTGTTTAGATCTAATTCCAAGAGATTGTCCTAAATTGTCAGGACCAATGGTTCTCTAATTATTTTTCTATCCAAAGGGGGACTAGTTCATCTTCGTGAATAATGTCAATCCAGAAAGTTATGGCTCCATACCTATTCTTGCAAATAGTAGAGAAGGGGAAATGGTTAGAAATAGGGGTTTGTATTAGGTCAAACCTTGGTTTTGGAATTAACCATGAAATAGAATTAAAATGTAAATGAATTGCTTGTTCGCAACAATGCAAAAAAACTTAGAGGGGGGGGTGAATTAGTTGGCACAAAAACTTACTGCAACTTAAAATATAAAACTAATCTAATTATTAACAGTTAAAGCATGAAACAACACCACATCAATAACACACATAACACCAATATTTTTGATGTGGAAAACTCGATTAAGGGAAAAACCATGGTGGGAACCTACTCACAATGAGTTAATACCTTGTTAGGATTAAAGGAAGTATTACAATGGGGAGTGCACATGCATTTAGGCACACTGCCTAGAGTTCACTGCTGAAAATAAGAAAGCTAGAAAGGCTAAAACCTTTAGGAAAGGCTCACTACCTTACAAGAAGTCTCACTGACTTACAAAAACATTTAGACAACAATCCAGATCACATGAACTATGAAAAATAACATCTCCATATGCTTGAGTACAGTTTCAGTTAAGCACACAATCTACTCTACAACACTTTTTCTCTCCTTCACACTTTTGAAAGATCAAATCACTTGTTCGCACATACAACTCAAAAATACACACTCGCAGACATTCATAGACATGATTATTACATTTATTTATACAAACCCTCAACCCATGAAATATAAGCCAACTAAACCCTCAATAGAAATAATAAAATAATATCATCACTTGATTGATCAGATGTTGAATTGATTAAATGTCTATCAAAATGACAGGGGTAGACCTCCTTTTATACATGCTTGTTCGAAAAAAAAATGTAATTTTCTGACATGAGCCCACACTGTATCAGGATTCCCACTCATTTCAATTGACCATTATGAGGCCCCAAAATGGACTGTGATTGGGATGAACAAAGCGTGGGCAAATTGGTCCTCACTAATCAGAGACATGGGAAATTGGAGAAGAAAGAAAGAGTGTTGAAAAACATGAGTTTCGTGGATGGTGTGAGTAGAATCAAAGTCCAACCATGCCTAAGGAGATGAACGCCAAGGTGAGGGCCCAAATGTGGACAAAATTGTAGGGGAGTACAATTTAGGATGCTACAATTAGAAATGTGAAATTTTATGATATAAGTATAAGAACTGAATAGATATTGAGATACATTTTCTTGAAGCATATGTTAGCAACATTATCAAATCCTTGTCTAGAAATAAATGACATTACTCATTGCATTAATTTCTTGTTTGTGATTTGCAAATTTAGAAGCCTGTGGTTACTATTCTAGTTCATGTTAAATACATTAATTCCTTTTATTGATTAGATTTACTCATTGTATTAAGGATACATTGACAACAATTATTCAAACTCTTTTACCATGGCATCACATTATTATCAATGAAGGTGGTGTAAGCAATTTAGTGCTAGGTTATGCACACTATAGGATGGTTGCAACTAATTGGATTTCATATCTTGCAAACCTCCTAACTATAGGACAAATGAAAATAAGAATCCTTTATCCATCATTTTATTTCTTAATTTTTGTTGCATCTTAAAGAAAAAAATTCACAAAAATGGATAAGGAGCAGGTTAAGTTCATCATCTATGTCTTCTTCATGATCCATGTATTCTTTTGTACGTTTTTTAGATAATTTTTTTTTTTGTATGATAGTTTTCTTTAGTAATAAAATGACTCAATTTTTTTCATCTTAGATAATTTCCAATATAATAATCAAACGTTATTTTGTATCCTTTGACTAATTTAGTAGTAAAATGAGTGTTTGGGATACCAAAGTGCACTTTATGAATTTTTTTGAGTGTTGTAAATTATTTTGTATTGATTTATTTTATTTATTTATAAATGGGATTTGAAATATTGAGCTATATCTTTTCACCATTTGAAAAATTAAAGTTCTCTTTACAGATTTTCTAAGTCAATTTATCTATACTCATCAAGATAATATTATTTGTGTCTATCGCATCATGGAAATAGATTATTTCCTAATTTTTATAACATCCCTATTAACTAATCCTATATTTATAGTATAATAGAAGTTTACTAGTGTGATTTCCTAATTTTTATAACATCCCTATTAACTAATCCTATATTTAGACCAATATTTAACCAAGACATAATAAAAATAATATATCTACTTAACTGAAAGTACTACAATAATTCACAAAGCAATAAACAAAATGTTCTTCCAATCTTGAAAAGAAATTTGTTCAAATCATTTATAATATAATACACAATACTCATACTTGTCAAAAACCGAAATAAATGTAATTAGGTATCTATGGATAAAATACAGTAATACTTTTCTTTGAATGTATCTTATATTATCTTAATTTTTCTCATCTAATTTAGTGTTTGTCAAATGTACGTTCCAAATTGCTTGAAGACCACCACATGCACCGTATAACACTATGACATTCAACATGTAAATTATTAATTTGTATTTAAAATATTTATTTACTAAATAATAATTAAATTTATATTAAAATGATATATTTGAAAAATAAAATAATAATTTATTAAAAAATATTTAAATTTTAATTTAAGAGAGAAATCTTTTTCACACATAGATGTATGTATGTATTTGTATATATTTATGTTTATGTACATTTACAATATGTAATGTGGCATATAACTGCTTAATAATTTATTAATTAATATATGATAGAAATATTAAAAAACATACATTTAATTTAAACTAAATAAATAAACCTTTCAAATTAGGTGTATTGCAAGCATCACCCAAATTTCATAGTTGGCAATAAAGAGTTTTGAGAATATAATTTGTTTATTTACTTCATCAATTATTTTTATAACTACTAACATACCATTTTTTATTTATAAATATTTAAAACTTGGTGGTCCCTTACAAAAGATAAGGTCTAGAAACTTAATGTTTTTTAAATCTATCAAAGGTTGGATGTAGTTCTTTATAGATTTTTTTGTCTTTGATATACAAATAATAATTTTTTTGTACAATCTATGTTAGTTTGATTTTAATCATAATATAGATTCTTTTATTGTATTGCATATTTAGGTTCAACTTTTAAATCTCCTTTTTTAGTTTTTGATTTATTCATGGTTTCAAGAAATTGTTAATTTATTAGGATGCTTCCTAATGACAAACATAAATACATCTTATTAACACATAAAAAAATTTCTTGCATCCTTGTTGATTTTGATAATTTGTATGATTTTTGCATTGATATTTCTTTGAAAGTAGGAGAACATACCTAAATATGGTATTTATTCTAGTGGTATGCTATTGCATTACTAGAAGTATTAGATTTTAGTTAAAATTTCTATAAAATGCACAAATATAGATGAAAAATAGATAATCAAAATTTATGGGGAAAATATGTTATTCCCCAAAATTTTATTATTAATAGTCTGTTGATGGATTTATTTCCTTCTTTGAGTTACTTGATGGTTTGAATGCTAACTCTATTGCACTCAACTATAAGGAATTTTTTTATAACCTCCTACTATGTAGAAAGATTCATCCCTTATTAAATGTGAATCAAATTCACCTTCTAGGGAGGTTATTTTGGGACACATCTATTTGAAATATGAAAGAACCTAACTACCTCTTATAGATCCTAATGATGAGTGAAATAAAGCACAATAGATTATTATGAAAGCAAAAGGAAAAAAATAGACATAATCGGATATGGTTTTGATCTAGACAATATGCTTTATCATTCCTATGTTACAATGGCTCTAATGTTTTATGGCCTATGTGTGAGGTATACATGATTTCCTTGCATGTCACAGTTTTATTAGTTTAATGTCTATCTTATATAGTGTTTATATTCTCTACATTCAATTTCTTGCTTTCATTATTTAAATAAAGATGTGACTCCCTCTAACCTTATTCATTAATTAAAATTGCATTTTTAGCAATATTACTAACGAGTAATCATATAATTATATTTATCATAGCAAAGATTAAAAAAATAAATTATAGTGCACCATTGAAAAAGTAGTAAAAAATTAGCAAATAAATAATTAATATTAGAAACATTTCATTTGTAATACATCTATGAGCTAATACTATTTGAAGATATTTTTTTATAAATCATATTATGATATTTCTCTTATGGAATGGTGATATTGAGGGGGTTACTAGAATGAATTATCTAATATTTAATTTTAGAGGTGTTTTTGAATAATAAAGCAACAAAAAAGGGTGTTGACCTTATACAAAGACGAGCCAAAAAGACTACAAACAATTCGTCAAGAACAAACCTCTGACAATAAGGGCCAAACAACCCACTTATAACACACTAGTACAACAACTAATAATCCACATCAAAGGTAGGAGGAATTTTTATCCACAACTCGAGGAAGAGTTTGGAAAGAAGAGGAAGAGTGATATTTCCTTTATTGATGAAAAAGAATCCACACAATACTATAATTTGGAACACCAACACAAGGGGGGGCATGAGGAATCCCCTTAGTGGGATTGCTAACACCAGGAGTAGGATGTTGACCAGGTGATAAATCTACCACTGAAGGTTAGAGAAGAACAAGAGAAATAGGAAGACTAGGGTCTACAAGTCTAGATGGGAATAGGTCAGTAGCACAAGGTGAAGGACGATAAACATGGCTTGAGGAGGCCACACTAGTAGTAGGATGCACATCATCATATGAGAAATTATCACCATCCTATGAAGAATCATTAGAGGAACAATCAAAAGTTAGGATAGTTAGGTGATCACCATGAGCATCCTTCCACCAAGTGGAAATGCCTTTGCGACATGAGAGAGAACAATCTATGGCCATGTCGATAATAGAGAAGTAATGATGACAATGGAAGGGGAGGCCCACATAATCCAAAAACTAAGTCCATGGCCTATCCCCAACCATAAGAACCACATCCCCAAGAAGAGATATGGATATGTCAATATTGATCAAAATTCATGTGAAAGTAGAAAGACCCATGAAGGAAGTGGTATCATCAACCTTCAAGAAGCAACTGATAGAGTCGCTAATGGCCTCAAAATAAGAATTCTTTCAAAAATGAAGGGGAAGGTTGGAAAGACAAATACACACTGGATGTACATTTCATAGGTCAATAAGAGGGTTGAAAGATGTGGTCCGTGGTTTGACTGAGAGAGAATGAATACCCCAAGCACACAACTTGCTCAATACGAACATTTACTTTTTTATCACATATATGTTGTTAATTTTTAAATACCACAATTTAAGATGAATATATTATCATAAATATTTTATGGAATGTCATTTTAAGTAATTGTTTTATATGATAAAATTTAATTTTAATAATTTTTATAAGAGAGTAATTATAAAATTTAATTAAAATAAATTGATTTGTAATGTAGTAATGTAAAGATGACTAAAATTAGTAACCTAATAACTAATGGTAAACTGAACTGTAGAACAAGGTTCCTAATACAATTTTATCCTAATCTATATAATAAGACAACCTAATTATCTCCTTATAGTAGTGCATGAGAGAAACTCACAAACATTACCAACTCGCAATGCTAGGTTACAAGTTTTGTTCAAAATTGTAACCATGATGATATTGGATTCGTGCAACAAAAGCTAATGGAACCATAAAAACTAAAGGTTGTTTTGGATTCAATGAACACTAAAATTTGCTTGAGGACAATAAACTTCAGGAAGGTTGGACTGTCATGACCTTGATCAAGCCATGATGAATG
Organism: Cryptomeria japonica; assembly: GCF_030272615.1. NCBI lineage: Eukaryota > Viridiplantae > Streptophyta > Pinopsida > Cupressales > Cupressaceae > Cryptomeria > Cryptomeria japonica. Next base: position 768,224,518 of record NC_081409.1, on the reverse strand, counting down.
CCATAGCAATATTCATTGTCATATTAGGAATAAATAAATAGATCTAGAAAATTGTCTTAATTTGAAGATTTCACAATTTTTTATAACCCATGCTAGACAAGTAAGAAGAAAAAACAAATAGTGATTCTGCTCCATGAAATATTAAGCACTTGATTCAAAACCTATAGCTAGAGCGATATACACTCAATGATGAGATGAGATGCATACAAATGAAGGAACTAATTCAAAAAAATAAGCTTGACCTCATGTAATTATATCAACGAGTGCTATAATAAATGATCCCATTATGACAATGATCTAATATAATTACTGTAGAAATTAAGATTAGTAAGATTGGAACAGACAAATTAAGGAGCATAGGATTAATGGTCTATTAAAGGAAGAAACAAACATTAATTTACTAAACATTGACTTAGTGAATGATGTCACGAGGTTGCGATTAGGGTATTAATAAAAAAACAATTTCATTTAGAAAAAGTAGTGATCACCATATTGACAATAATCACGAAATAAAATTTAGTAAAGAGGAATGATTATGAAATTGATATTATTAGATTAATAATAATTAACGATTTAATGGAAGACTTGAAGGCACAACAACTGGTAAGAAAGAGACACCACCTTATGAAACATGACCACCTCCTTTGTAAGAAAGGATAACTCTACATATCGACTTCAAGGATATATACATTTGGTAATACATTTAAGAAGAGGGAATCATAAAAAGGAATCTAGATAAATATACCTTTAGTTTATGATAACAACTATTGTCAAGCATTAAAGGAGATTAGGCAAAAAGACATTAATTTCACATCAAATAAGAAATCAAACATAAATATTATCATTTTTCAAAACAACATATTGGTATATCATGAGGGAAAACTTTAAGAAACCCCCCCTCCTGGACAAGGTGTAAAAACCTGGCAAAAGTTGTATAATTCCTAAGGAAAATTTTAATTTTGTTGGCGAATTTTTGCGGTTTACGGAGAAAAAATAATAATCTCCATTGGCGAATTAGCTGTGATCGCTCAAAGTTTGTGAAAAATCCTAGCGAATTGTAATATTTTGAAAACCAAAAAAATATTTGCATGGGCGAATTGTAATGTTTTTAAAACCAGAAAAATGTTTGCATTGGCGATTTCAACCTATTTTCAAACCATTAAAAAAAATATTGGCGATTTCAACCTATTTTCAAACGATAAAAATAAAATATTGGTGATTTCAAGCTATTTTCAAACCACTAAAAAAAATATTGGTGATTTCATGATATTAAGTCATTAAAACACGTGGCACACAGTCGTCAACTCTCTGCTTAAAAAACTACCATTAGAAAATATCGCAACCTAGCGATAAGCCTTACGACTCTATCTCCAACTCGCAAACTGAAAACTCTAAGCCTTCATAACCTCGAGATCTAGTGACTGAGGCAAATTGAACTACCACTCGCCAATTCTCGACCACAAAATGTTAAGTCCTCGTCACCGCAATGACTTGGAGATAGCGGTAACTTTAACCCTTGTTGCGAACTCGCCAACATAAAACTATTTATCTCTTAACCACTAGCACTTCACTCGCAAGCTCGTGGCTTGATCAGGTCTTCAGACATTTAACTTCACGAGCTAGTGATAACCATAAAACTTAACCACACGACCTAAAAATGCTAACATTAAACAAACATGAGATCTAGTGAGAACTGTATGAAATGAGTTACTCGCTAACTCTCGTAGCTATAATGTATGACATCAGACCAACTCGAGACCTCGCGACCAAAGAAATTTCATTAACAATCTCTAGCTCGGTAACATAAAATGCTAACACCCAAAAAGCTACAGACCTCGCGATGTAAACCCAAACCAACTTGTCACTAGCTCGTGGCTTGATTATGTCTTCCGACATTTTACCTTGCGAGCTGGTGATAACCATAAAACTTAACCACAAACTATCTGGTGGCTAGCTCACAACCTAAAAATGCTAACATTAAACAAACATGAGAGCTAGCGACAACTGTGGTGGCAAGCTAATATGTATGAGGAATTTTTAAGGCTTGGATGCCGACTCATTCCTGAGGGACTAGTTTGAAGGTTTCTCCTTAGTTGAGGTTGATTAGACAAGTGAGGATGACAGTTTCAGAGGCATAAAAGGATTGGATAGCTTCTAAGTTAGAGATGGGAGATCATGGATTTTTCTAAGAAATCAGAGCTCAGGTTGCTTGTTGTCAAGGATTTTGAAGCAGAATTTGTCCAATCAAGGAGGAATAAAATCAGAACAAAATCGTTCACAATAGATGAGCCTTAGCAGGATGCAGTGGATTTGATAGGCATGACTTCTATAGTCTACAGTCATGTTGAAAAAAACCAAAATGATGTTTTTTTATGTGAATGGGCATCACCAAATGAAGTGTTAAAAGGTTATAAATACAATGGAGTGGTGACTTAATTGGTAGAAGAGAAAAGAAACCTTTTTCATTTTCTGAGAGTGGTTTTTCCTCAAAAAGGAAGATGATGTTTGAGCAGGATCATGCATGGAGTTGTTGTGTGCTCTATGATACCAGATGGGTGTTTTTTTGTTTTCTCCTATGTGAGTTTGTTCATTGTTAGAGGGGTTGTGAAAGTGAGAAGGATTTCCAGAGGAGGTGTGAAAGCCTTTTCTTATCAAGAAAGGCCAAGCATGGCACATCCTCTACTTCTACTCTGACATAAGATGGAAGGGGGTTTGAAGAAGGAGCCCATAGAGGAATGAAAGAAGGATTTGTTTGGGTGGGGAGTGGCAGCAAGTAGTCTTTGTGACAACATGGAAGCTGCAACCCCCCCAACACATTACATTTACCCTAAAGCTCCTCTTTCAACTTTCCCTAATCGTGGGCATGAAGGCTCGAGATCCTCTTTCCATTTTCTCTGTTCCCGGGAATGAAGGATTCCTCCTCTATTTGGAAATGATCTGTTGGATAGAACGTAACATCTCACATTCCATCCGAAGGCATCAGGGTGATAATGGCATGGCTCAAGTAGTTTTGCAAGTTGTATAGTCATTGGGGTTCCTTTTCTGGTTCCAGTATTGATTCTAGACTCTATATGAAGGGATCAAGTTGTATAGCCATTTACAGAGAAAATGAAAAGCATTTAATGTCAAGCTTTGTGCAGGTTCATGAAGGATTTATATATAAATATATTTTGTGATGGTTGACGGAAGTAGTAATTTTATTCAATAGAAATTAAATTCTGATCTATTTCTCTCTAGTGTATAATTCTATCTCTTTCAAATGATCAGAATCATGAGTTTTAACACTTTTTCATTTCTTGCATTGTTATGGTGTATGTAATTTTTCATTTAATGCTTCCTATTATGCCCAGGAATGCAAACTTTATGTTAGTCTGGAATCATATTAAGGATTCACCTCATTGTAATTGGTGGACAGATTATAGGTATGAGTAAATGCCAACTTTATGGAGGAGGGAAAACATGTACATGATAGTCATAGAACACCTCCATATATATTACATAAACATCCGTGGACCGTAGCATATAAAATCATAAGAGTATTAAGAATGAAAGTATCAAACACCACAATAGATAGGAATACAACATAATTAGTAAAACATGCATGCAACTCAATTAAAGGGAATATCTTTTGAGCATCCAATTCCATGATAGATGTTATAGAAAAATCACAATTTCATAATCAAAGGCAAACAAGCAAACATATTCACCCACAATGAATCAACTATTATAATTGGAAGGTCACTTCATCAAGTCAACATCAAGACAATAGACCAGTGCCTTATCCTAGGGCATAGAGTCACTTACAATTCAAAGACAACCTGATAATAAACTTTAATAAGATTCATTTACATATAAATAGGAATGAATATGCCATTACATACACAACCCAGATTCATACGTAAACTGAAAAACCCTTGACCGATCAAAAAGAAAAACTAGCCATCCCTCTCAAATTAATCTTGGAATAATTTTATAAGATGAGGATTCAACAAGCTTAGAATTACTGTGAGGAATATTGGGTAGCAACCTGACATTTCCTCTTTTTCTTTAGCATGGCTTGCCACCTATCCACCTCTTTGTCTGTTGGCCAACTGAATGCCTTTACCTCTTCCAACTTTGCAACTAAATAAGTCCATTTGGTATCTGTAACTACCCTAGCCTCAACAATAAACTTTGCATGGTCAACCTCAACCTTGAATAGTGAATCAAGCATTCCGTTAAGGAAATCAACATCAACATGTTCATCTATATGCTTGATTATTTCTTCTTCCTCTAGAATCAAATCAAATTCGCTAGTCCAATCAAAAACTAATTTCAAATCTCCATTACTACCATAAATTGAAGGCACTAATTTACTATAACCTTCCCCAAATGTCTGTAATTTTTCTTTTATAAGCACATCCTTCCCTGTGAAAAATGCATAAGCTGCATCCATTACCTCCACCATGTCTTTAGTCTCACTGATCTTGGGAGGGAACTCATCACTATACATCATTGCAGTATCTAGCTTATCCATTAATCTGCTTCTTCCTGACCAAACATTGAACAAAGGTCCAAGAAAAGCGACAACCTCAGAGGATGTTTTACTTGCCTCTTTCAAGGAAATGTGCAAATCATGCACTACCATCAATTTTCCTTTCAATAAATTAACCCTGTGTTTCAAAATTCCTCAAACAACAGAGATAGCCTTGACATTTTGTTCCTTTTCAATATTTTCAATTTTCTCTTTGTATTCCTCCATTTTTGTTGTCATGTTAGCTGGTATTTCTTGTACTTATTCTATAATCTATATTGGAAGGGGCTCATTTGCAATTTTTTCTTTCAACTCCACTAACTCTTCCTCCAAAGCGCCCTTCTTCATCAACGTCTCTTCATAAATTTTAGATAATGCAATCAATTGGCTATATGTTTCTGTGTATCTTCTTGACAAATCCTTTGGTTTTTGATAAATTCGTGAAAGAAACTTGAGTAAAAAATGAGGCAATCTTCATGTCAGTTGTGTTCTGCAAATTCCAGATCATTCTGTTAGCTTTCTTTTCTACTTGGATATTTAGAAGGTGGGGCTTTTGAGTGGAAGGGGCCAAAGACCAAGCAGCAAGTGTCTTTGACTTAGGATTAAATCTTGATCCTCTTATTACATCTCCAATTTCGAAGTCAAATTTAAACATTGGGTCTTCTTGCTTCCTAATTTGGTCAATAATAAAAATAGACTGGATATCCCAGTCAAGCATCATAATCATACCAGTACTCTTAATCAATTGTCTTTCTTGTTCCATAGATATTTGCTCACTGTCAGGATCATATTCCTATAGTGCCTTCATGATCTCCTCTTTCTTTTCTACATTTCCTTCCTCTATGATCATATTTTGTCTTAATTGATTTTGTTTCAACCTTGTCAAAAAACTTTTAAATTCATCTAACTTAATAAATTCATCATCTTTCATGAACTCATTTGATAACATCACACACTCATCAAAGCCTTGAGAAAGGGATTCATTTGTTTCTCCCTATTCTTCATTCAGCCCTGCTTCTCTGAGATGTGTCCTTATTTGATGAATGTAGTGTCCTTGTTCTCTAACAATTGTGCTAGCAAGGTCTCTCCTCACAATTGTACCGACCTCTTTGGTTTTTCGTTTCTTTGCAGTTTGCACTCTGGTAGATTGAACTTCATCCCCACTCTCTACATCATCAATAGACACACTAAGTAACCTCTTTCCATGTGAAGAATTCCCATCTTGTGGATCTTGCTACTGAGCAGCCACTTCTAGAATTTGAGGCATTTGTTCCATCAGAGTTTCATATAAACTTAGCATTTTTTTAATCCTCTCTAGGTACAGGTTATTAGGAGCAAAAACCTAAGAAACTAGGGTCAACAACCTTCAATTCTTCTTCAACTCTCATCAAATTTTTCCATTTTCTTCTCCTTTCTTGTACTTCCTCTTTTCTCAGCAAATTTCTAACCACATCTTCATCATCCAATGGTTCATGGTCCTTTATTGTGGCCCAAGGTGTCATTTTTGGCAATGCAGGTTTAATAAATTATTTAGGATCACATAATCTAAACACAACATTAACCAACCTATACTGTTTAAGGAAATTGTTTACTTCATCAAAGGAACTCCTACCAATGGTAAAATCAGACACAACCCAAAGCCTAGGAAGAAGAGAACCCTTCCTTTGTTTGTCAAGGTATTCTTTTTCAACTAGGGTCAATTGCCAAATAAACTCCATAAAAGAAATCCTAATTGGAGCAAATTTTGGTAAAATATGGGGAGGCTGAGGACACCCATAGACTCTGATCACAGTAAAGTTATCAAAAAAGAAAAAGTCCCCCTAGTTATGTGAAATAGACCAGTTTGGAACATACTGGTAAGGTCTCAAAACTCTCCTAACAATAATTGACAATAGTTCCCTATTTATTCCTAGCATTTCCATAATTGGCAAAATAATCCAATTTTCAAAGTTAAGGAAAGAAGAATGGGGAGAACTACTGTCCCAAACCTGGGTCCATCTTTGTATTGGAAATAAGACAACCAATTCTTCTTTGAAAAGCTCCAATTCTTTATCCATGAACTCAACATTATAGAACAAGATTAAATGCATCAACAATGAATAATGCTTGAATGTAGGGCTAGGTGCATCACTCTGAATTTGAACTAGAGCATTATGAATGTGTTCGACCACATAACCCACATAATCATAATCTTTGTTAACATCTAGGTGTTGAATGTCCATATCCATCATCAATAATTCAGCTGACATTGTTGAATGTCCATCAAAACCCAACACTCTGCATAATCCATAGATTGTACAATGCATATAATGGTGGAAAGGTGTGATGTCAAATGGTGGTTCGATACTATCTGGAATTATAACCGGTTTCCTATTCACCCTAGGCATGTATCTGGGCATTGCATGCTTCTTAATAACACCTTTGTATTTGTCATAATCCTCTGCAATCTGCTCCAAATCTATATCTGTACATGCAGCACCAGTAATTTGGAAAACTTCAACAAAGCTAGATTTGTTAATTCAAACTAGGGAAGACTAGTTCTTTCTTTTGATTACCCTAGATACTGGGCAATAGCATTTGGCCAACTCTTTGATCAAATCCACATCAACATACACATCTGGCACAATTAATTTTGCCATATTTAAATCTCAAGGTTTTGACATCGGGACACCCTTAACCCTATTATTCTAGAAATAATGAAATAGAGTAGAACTAGTCATATGAAGCGTGGCCGGGTTTCTGCATTGGCTCCATAAATCTTTCCATGCCAAATCATTTGTATTCAAAGCAATGGAAGTCCTTGGCAGCAAATCTACAAATTCTTCTTTGTATTTCTTATCCTTCTTTTCCTCAGTGGCCTTGGGCTTGGAACCTCAGGTCCTCCACTTGTCATGGCCTTGGGTTTGGAATCTCCAGTTCCACTTGTTGCCTTGCTCATTTTAGCTGCAGGAGAAAAACTTAACCAATTTTCTAAAATTTTCCCACATCCAACACTCTGAATTCTCCAATGTTGTTGCAGACCTCAATCCACTAGATTACCTCGAAGATAGAATGCATTAATGCAATTATACAAAGTCTCTGCTCGATCATGCAATTTATGGTATTTGGGCACCGTCACTTCTCTCAAGTCTCATTAATTGCCACACTTGCATGAACTAGCTATTGTGGCATTAATTCAAAGCTGAAGTACTTGAGTGAAATTTGAATTCATGCCCTTCTATTTGATTGGCAATTTGCATTCAAAATTTTTACAAAACCCAGCAAACAAGTCCACGTGTTAATCCCCATCTTTAATCGCACACACACAATCGGTTATAAAAATTTGGAAGTAACCATTGAGTTAGTGACAATGCTAACAAATCCTCTTAATCACAAGCTCGCAACCCCTTTTAAGAATCCTCAAAGAATCTCGTGAGTGAGTGAAAGCCATTGATATTCATCAAGCCCTTCAGTCGCAACCTCGTAACAACATTTGTAATATTCTTTCTTTACCAGTGAGCTAGCGACCACTACAAATCTAACAAAACAACTTATTTCATCGCAATCTCGCAACTTGAAACTTAACTTCATTTAAACCCTTGCGATCCTGTGACAACAAGACACCTAACCGCCATCGCATGCTCGCAACACTTTTTGACTTAAGACTTACAAACCCGCGAGCATGCGATGACCACAAAATCAGACCAAAACTTACCTGTCACCAAATTGCAACATAAAATGCTTAACAACTTCAAAACCTATGAGCAAGCGATGAAACCAACTAAGCTGTGATATCAACCACATCGCATGATCGCAAATTAAAATGACTTAACCACGAACACCTCGTGACCTTGTGATAACATTAAATCACACCCAATGGCAACCTCGCAACATAAAATGGTCAAGTGCAAAACATCTTGTGAGGTAGCGACAACTAAAATCTCCCAGTACTCGCAAGGTCGCGACTTAAATTGACTTGATGATAAAGGACCTGGGAGCTAGCGATAACCATAAAATCTCAAAACCATTTATCTCTTGACCACAGTGACCCAACGAGTAGCAAAAAAAATTGATGTTTTATGTTAATTACCTTCATAAATAGGTGCAAGAAGTGGCACACAAACCATTAATGACTTACTCGCTAACTCTAACGGTTATAATGGATGGCATCAAACCAATTCGAGACCTCATGACCAAAGCAATTTTATTAACAATATCCAACTCACTAACATAAAATGCTAACACCCAAAAAACTAGAGAACTTGCGATGTAAACCCAAACCAACACTCGCTAACTCGCCACTTAAATTGTTAAACATGAAATTTATCTACGAGTTAGAGATGGAACATTAAACATGTCTCATTGTCTGACCAACCATTTGACCACACTTGACGTTGACATGGAAAAATAAAGATAGGACAACTTAGATTTTCAACGCATGACAACTTCGGTTTACTAGCCAACTAAAACAAAAACAAACACAAAACCCTACTCGCCATGAACATGATGTTAAGCATTTAATATAGAACAATAGAAAGGTTCTAACAATTGTGCAATATGAATAATTTTATGGATCTTGTGACACAAATTATTGCATTTCATGTTCAACATAACGTGGAACCAATTTACTAATAATTCAATTGTTTACTAATAATTCAGAAAATAAATTCTAATTGTTTACTAATAATTCAAATTCACAATTAAAAAAATGAAATAAGTATCCATTCTGATTGACAAATTCAAGGAATACAATATCAAAAATCATTAATGACAACTATAGTATTACAAATTGAAATTGTAATATGACTCAAGAACTGTAGTATAATTATAAATACCTATAAACTGATTGCTAATTCACTTCAGTGACTTAGTTTGAGGCTTCTATATCCCAAATGGACTCAAGATCTGGAAACTGACTAGTACTAACAGGTTTATCTTCATTCCGAGTCGGGTATTTAAAAAATTCTTTGTCTTCATGCTGACTCTGATTCTGCGATCCATCATTTGTCTCAACACTAGGACTAGCAGTAGCACCACCAGCTTTTAAAGTGTTGCACAACCCTCTTCTTTCACGTATGGAATTCCAGATTGCCAGTGCCCTATCATATGGAAAATCTCTAACATTATACTAAGTTACAAACAACCTCAAGCAATTTTCCAAATTTTTGTCTAATCTATTTCTGATCTTCTATTTCAAAAGCCCTAATGCACTAAAAACTCTCTCATCTTCCACCAATCCCAATATCATTGTTTGACATAAATCAACAAGTTTCAAATATTCTGGTATTGCAATACACAATGCTTCACTTTGATCTATCCTTTTCCAAAGCCTTGTGATTGATCCAGGTTCAAATGAATTCTCCAAGTCAACCAACTATTGTTTCATAAACAATGCAAAGTGTTTACATTATTTTTTAAGATGATCTGAATTTAAAATTCCTTCTATTGGTTGTCCATTGCAATATGCATCTTTTAAAAATGTCAATATCAATTCCTATAGTTTTTTATGAAACACCTTTGCGTCATTTGGATTATCTCCAATTGAATGCCAAAATTGAGGATACACACAACCCATGGCTTCAAGTATTTCTTCTCAAGGGAATCTTTCACGAATCTCAGTTGAAAGTTCATATGCAATAGACTTCAAATTATCACTAACAGATTTAACAATCCTGTCAAAATATTCCTTTTTAACTGGTAGTGCTCTGCCTCGCTTGCCCATCTTAGATTGGTGCATTGGTATCTGAAATCATTTTATAAAGACACATAAGTCATTTATTGTATTGAAATGTAAAAAAATTTCAGCATGATTCAAATCTATAATTATCTGCCACCTAACAAAATTTGGGCTTCGCCCTGTTAGATCTGAATATAGACCATCCAGGCTCAAGCATGTCATTTTACATAGAGTGCTATACACATCGATATACATAGTTCTGTCTTGGGATTTCTTAACAAGTTTGTTCATTGAATCTAGCATGGGGAGAAGACTAGCTAAAGTTAATAGAGTCTCTATATCACTTAACCTATGTAAGAGATCGGGAGCTTTGTCTACTATGAGGTGTTGTTCATACATTAGTCTGATCAAGGATTGATATTCTATTAGAACTCGTTCTATTGGTCCATGTAAGGAGATCCATCTAGTCTCAACATCCCTGAGAGTCTTGTTTCCCGCTATTACTCCCTCAGCAAAAATCTAAAATTCTACAAAACGTTTTAGACTTCGGCAAAAGTATGAGTGGAGCTCGTGGACCAGATCTTCAACTTTTGATACTGTATGTAAATTGCTTACAATTCTATATTCTAAATTAATTCAATGGGGCATGCAATGAATGCCAACCATGTATGGTGAAATACTAGTTTGTAATCTTGTGCAAAGACTGGTCCTTTGACCTTGCATTACTGTAGCTCCATCAACTCCAACACACACCAACTTCTTGGCAATTGTCAAGTCATCCATACCATAAATTTCATTCAAAGCTTTCTTAACTTCCAAATATAAATTTTCTGTTGTTGAATTGCCCCTCATTTTACGAAAACATAGTAGATGAGCTCAGCGGACATGTTCTTTTACGATATACACATGCATACAAACCCAAGCAGTGTTATCTACTGCAGTAACTTCATCTATGGATAATGAAATGAAATTTGACTCTTTTACACTCTCTTGTAAATTTTGATTTTCCACCTCAGCGAGACAGTTTGCCATTTTCCATCCAACGTTTATTGACCAATGTGACATAGGATAGTGAGGAACATTCAAAAAAGATAATAAATTACTAAATTTTGGGAAATCTTTCATAGGATGCCCTCTCAATAGAATATGAAAAATAACACTCATCTGAATAGTTTTTGCCAGGTTTGCATCTTTCACTACATGTTCAAGCCCAGCCTTGATTGTATTTCCAAATCCACTATTACCAATCAGTGTCATTTTTTGGTTATGCTCTTCATATTCCGTGGCATAATTAACATGAAGACACTCTTCCTTTGATTTCCATCTTACTACTAGTGTTTCCTTTCCGTCTATGATCTATTTTTCATAAACCTTACCAATATGCTTTTCTATGGTGACAAGTTTTATCTGCATCTTCTTCTCTCTTTTAGTTTTCCAGCTACAAATCTGACACCTGCATTCTGTTGGTTGTTTATCATTGTTTGGGACTAGTTTAATGAATGGGTACTTTGTTACCCAATCAATCTTAAAACTCCTTGTCATCTCCCACTCTCGCCCCAGTTTCACTTTCCTTTTTCTTTTCTTCCTACCAACATCATCTTCAGTACTAGCATTTGCATCCGAGTGAATCATCTCATTGTGTGTATCCCTTAGAACATCTTCTGTCATGTCGGTATTTTCATCCTCATTTGATGAATTTAACTCAATGACAAGCCCACCTTGTGGTGGTGGTGAGCTACTGTGAATGGCTTCTACAACTGCAGAAGTTGATGGACCAGAAACTTTGCCAATTCCAAAGAAGGACTATGGTAGTATCTTTAAGTTTAAGTTTTGGGCATTTTGATGGCCTCCCAATCCCTTCAGTTTCACCGCCCTAAGGAGTCTTACCCTTGTCTGACATCCCAATCCCTTCACCACCCTGAGGAATCTCAATCCCTTCACCGCCCTGAGGAGTCTCACCCATGTCTGACTATGACATCTTGAGTCTTGACCTCTCACTACGAATTAAAAGTTAAAACTAATACTATCAAGTATGAAGAAATTATTACTCACCTTTATGCCTTCTCAATTCTCTGAATCAGGAATCAGGAATACTTGGGCCTATGTTGCAGGATTGTAACTTTGGCTCTCTGCCCTACAATGACCTTCGACGTTCCAACTCAAATTATGGAATGTGAATCGAGAGCTCCCAAATTTACTAATCAGACACAAACAAATTGTAAGAAAGAGTGTATTTATATCAATCCATGATTGCATTTTTCACGAATTGTGCGGGCATTTCAAAATGCATTTTGATTTAAGCGGGGCGAAATGGGTCCTCAAATGCTTATAATGTTTTAATTGATATTGCTGGATTTGGCCGACGTGTGCAATGAACATTTAATTTAACATTGGCGAATTAGGTCTTGGGTATGTGGTCATTTTACTATTTCTGGTGAATAATGAAGGTGATCTAATACCCACGTCTGAGTGATTCCAGGTGAATATTACTGGCATGCATGTTGAACGGTGTGTGAGCAATGGTGAAACTAGAATACAGTGTACCATTAACCCCAAAATTTCGGGTGATTTGACCACTATGTTGCCCTAGACTATTCACCATTTGCTCAACAAAAAAATACACTGAAATATGCAGAATTCGCCAATTGGTGAAGATTCGCCACTAAAAACCTCTCTATATATCATAGCTTACTTATGATCATATGCTTATTTACATTTATGATATGATATGTTTGTATTCTATTAGGAATATTTATTTGAGAAAATATATAACTATAATATAAATTAATATATTTATTTGAGTATCAATATGTATAAAGAAGTATTGTCAATAAGATTTGCATTTGTTAATGATAGGGAGATTAGATTTACACTTAATTGTATTTTTGTATATATGCATTCATAATAAATGAAAGATTATTATATTAATGGTATGGTCTTTAATCATTCATTATTTCCTTCAAGAGGATAGGTTGTTGTGTGTAGGGAGAGGTGGAGTAACTCTTAACGAGATAGGTAAGCACAAGATGGGGTATGGATGAAGTCCTGAAACCTTGAGGGAGCTTACTTGTAGATTGGTTTCCAAATGCCCTATGACAACAAATCCTCATCGTCCTTCAAGGTTAGGAATGAAGTAAGGATGAGGTCTAAATATAATAATTCTTGATTGTATTATGAATAATTAATTGTTCTCTAGTTTCAATATTCTAAATGAAGGCATGATAAGTAATGATAATGTATGTTTAATTATGGGAAACATGCTTACTCCTAGAAAGGGACATTACATAGCATTAGCTACACAAAATATGTGACCTACATTTTCCCAATAGATTTCTGTTTGCGAGTATTTAATATTTCTTTAATGGTTAAATAAACATTATTGATGCAAGACAGGGTTCTCCCACTTTGCCTACCAACTTAGAAATTAAAAAACACACAACATAAAACAAAGACTCTTTATTTCCATTCAATTGCTAATTGTAGACTGAAAAAAAAATAGTTATTTCAAAATCAATTACATGGACACATAAAAAATCTGTGATTACATGGCCTTTCAAAGGCCTCCCTCCCTCTACATTATTTTCCTCTCTAATCTTCACATTCTCAGTTTTCAAACTCTATAGCTCCTCAAATCTCCCATTACTAGAACCCTTCTCTTCCTTTGGGCCAATCCTTACTACATAGGCACACTGTTATCTACCATTTATTAATCAACTCCTTAAAATTTTTAGGTCTGATCTAAATAGTGGGGTCTTTTAATATGAATTCAATAGGTTAGTTGGGTCAACTTTATTATACCTCACTCATCAATTAGCCACTTGCTTGTATCTTTTTTGTTAGCATTTTTAATCATACTTATATAATTTGATTGCTTTTATTTGTTTCTATTTTTATTAATTTAAAAAAAAAAAAAATTAATTTGGAGAAAGATAATTACACATACAATTCACATTCAAATGTGTATTTTTTAGTTTAAATTTGTTCAACTTATTCTTTCTAAAAATAGTAGATGGATTATTTTTTGTGACCACATATAACATCCAAAGATGAGCTACCAAAATTTAGACAAAATGAGTCATCAACTAAATATAACTCAATGCTATGAGATTTCCACAATCCATGCTGTATTCTCTTAATTTTTTTTGGATCTTATTATGTGAGTATTTTTATCATCAATGTTTCGAATCACACTCCGTGATTCATCAATACTTATATAATCAAATCCAGAAAAAATTAAGAGAATAAATATAAATCGATAACTACTAATTTATGCTATATGTTTTACCCTTAATTTAATGAAATGATTATATTGGTCTCAAAAAAATGAAGTGAATATAAGTTTTGGTTTAACTTTGTCATACTCTAGAATCACTTAAATAAATACTAGCTACTCGATATCATAAATTTGAATAATTTGAAAGGGATGTGATCAAAATGTAAATGAAATAATTTTAACTTTTAAGCTTCACATTTTTTAAAACATATTATACTTTCTAAACTGATTTGTTATTTTGAACTATCACAAAGAATTCCTACTACATAGCCTCAATATTATCAGTGTTCGACTCTAATTGTATAAAACAAAATTGTAAGCCCCACTGCCAAAGCATTAAGGAGTTAAATGTTCTAATCCCTGGTAACAGTAATAAGTTTTAAAGCTTGCTAAGTTAATCGTAACTTTATCCATGGGTAATGCCAACAGTAGATCAAATGCTACTAATTTTGATGTCCAAACTTTACACCTGCCAATCGCATTTTATTGAAACTTTCTAAAGCTTTTTTAGCAAATCCGTTTTCTTCCTATCCTGTATCCAGGCTGTTCCATGAGAGCATATTTCTTTGAGGTATTCTGTGAAACGGTTCACGTGTATTGTCTAAGCCTATACACTTTGCATACATGTCTACCAGGACAATTGCAGCTACACCACCAGACAAAATTGTTTATTCATAATGTCCATGCCCTATTCCAAAGCTCCCATTTTCGCACAGGCTGGGAGATGTTGTCAAAGCTTTACATCTGCTAATCACATTCGATTGAAAATATCTGAACGCTTTTAATCAAACGCATTTTCTGCATATCCTGCAACCATAGCACTCCATGGGACCACATTTCTTTGAGGCCTCTGGTCAAACAGTTCACTAGCCTTTGTCTATGCTTCCATATTTTTGCCTTCATGTCTTCCAGAGCTTTTACAGTCATGTTTTGATGGATGTCGACTCTGTTTGGCAGAGGCATGGAGACGCTGCAAATAAAAACGGAGGTAGATGGAAATCTGTCTGTTGCGTAGGGTGAAACTTCTAGGCGGGAACATTTCGAATTTGAAAGTTAACGGTGAAGTTTATTTG
Organism: Cryptomeria japonica; assembly: GCF_030272615.1. Taxonomy (NCBI): domain Eukaryota; kingdom Viridiplantae; phylum Streptophyta; class Pinopsida; order Cupressales; family Cupressaceae; genus Cryptomeria; species Cryptomeria japonica. Next base: position 768,209,003 of record NC_081409.1, on the reverse strand, counting down.
AACGAAACGGACGATAATGGAATGTCTAAGTGAAACGAATGGGCCCCACAGCCACCTAAGCGGTCAAAGCTTAGTGTGTGCTGTTTAAGGCTGGCCTACCTGTTCAACTCAGGTACACAACATGAATTCCTTTTAAACCTCTATGCTTTTTACTATGAAAAGTTATGGTATAACTAGATTTGGCGAATTATGGTAGAGATGGAGATTCTAGCTCTGCGAGAGAGTATTCAACAAAGAAGCTCTCCTCATGTTTACATTTCAAGCGATTGTGAGGAGTCAGTGGGAGCTGCGTATCTACACCAGTTTGATATAGACTTCACAGCGTTTCTAAACGCCCGGGCAGAGGAGATCATTGATCGGGGATGCATGTTTATATATCTGCCGGGTCATAATGAAGGAACCCACATCAAGGAGGAGCAAGGCATTTTGTTGGGTATATGAAACCCAACAGTCACATGATCATTCGATTTCTCCAGACTCTTCGATTCATACATGAATATGAATGTATAAATATATGTGTGCAGTCTCTGTACTGGATGTATTGGATATTTGGTTAATAAGATAATTCCCTGCATTTCTGGTGGACATAGCCACTTAGTGGTGAACCACGTTAAACCTTGTGTTGTGTGTTTTCTTTTTTGCTGTTTTGTTTTCGATTCTCTGCTCGTTTAATCTTAACAATTGGTATCAGAGCCATGGTTGGCTTGAGCAAAGATGGAAAGTAGATAGATAGAGAATTGAAAATGCTTGAGAAGATGCAGAAGTTCAAAGTTAGAGAAACTGGTTGCTGGTATTGTGGCAAGCGAGGCCATGTCAAAAGAAATTGTTGGTCTTTCAAGAAGGCTGAAAGGCAACTAAAAGATGAAGACATCAATTAAGTCATCGAGGAATTTCTTGCAAATTTGGACTCGGTGGAGATTAAAATTGTGCAAGTGAAGGCTTAAATGAAGCACCATGTACATTGGTGGGATGGGTGGAAAGATGGTGAAAAAGAAGCGGTTGTTGAAGAGAAGGAACTCTGGAGATTGCGGGACGAAGAGTGTATGGCATCAGAGACCCAAGTTGAATTTGTTGTTGACTTCCAAGATGAGGAGGGTGCAGATTGGAGTAAGGTAGCATGCAAAGGAGCCTGGGATTATTTGTGGCTTCAGAGAGCTCTGCAGATGGCATGACCTTGGCAAAAACGAAAAGGCACTCCCATGACGATGAGGATGACTCTCATGACAATGACAACGATAATAGACTTGGACATTCTTCTTTTAGTGAAGCCCAACAAGATATGTTTGCAACGAAGCATGGTTTGATAGAAGAGGATTTGGGGTGCCTATCAGACGTGGCAGATAAGAACGGCTTGTGTGTCGGTCAAGGAAATGGTCAAGAAGACCAATTTGTTGCCCGACTTGGAGACGTTGAGGCGTTGAAACTTTGTCGGTGTGAGGTGATGCCAGTACATAAGCCAAAGCAAGCAGAACTTATTGTAGACGCCTCTAATCACACGTCGTTGATTGAAGTGATTCCTTGGTTGAAGGAGGAATGAGAGGGGACTCGAATCGACAATGTCATGGAGTCCGTGCTAGGCGAGGTGAGGTCCTTCAAGATTATAAACAAAGAAGGAATACAAAATGGAGAAAACATTGCCCCGGTTACTCTTTCAGAAGTTGAAGGGAAAGGAAAATCCTTTGGAACCCACCACAATCTCACTTTGAATAACAACATGACTATTCGAGGAAGCCCTGATGAGGAAGCTCTTCTCTACAAGCGCACAATCGAGATGAGCTTCTTGCGTGACTGTGACAAGTGTGATGGTGACACACAGTTCTAGCACTGCTCTCCATGCGACGGTAACCAGATTCTCGATATCACCAGCTTAGACCTAATGTCAGCTAATGCGTGGAAGGAGCAAGAAGAGAAGGAGATGGCAGTAAAAATGGCTTTCAATGGGCCTATTGATGATTACGTCAATGCAACTGTAGGAGGATATGCACAGAATGGGTATGTAAGAGCTAACAAGGCGATGTTGTGGATGTGTGTAGTTCTTCAAGCCACAGTGGCATCCATCCTATACTCTCTGCAGCCATGTGGCAGCCCGTCTGATCATGGACCCCCTATGATAGGTGATATTCTAGCAATGATGTGCGAGATGATTGCAAAGGAAGATCGGAAGACCGTGTTTATGGTGATTAGACCGATGGAGAGCAAGGGCAACACCTCAAGGGTTTTTGTTCATGGTGTCCGTCTGATGGAAGAGCAGATCATTGTAGACTTTATTTACGACCTGGAATAGGAGAACCTTTCCATGCTACCAAAAGTGTGTGAGATTAGGAAGACGACAACCCTATCCTGGCACAAAGACCAACTGAGAAGCATGCAGAGATGTCAGGACCCTGTAATGGAAATTTTAGGTGAAAGAATACCGTCTGAGATGGTTGATTTGGAGAATGTAATGCTTTTGCGCATTGAGGGGAGAACGTGGATGATTGCAGGGTATGATCAAAATAGTGTTTAGTTATAAGGTTTTAGAATTGTTTGAGGTCACAAAGAAGAGCATAGGCGCAAGTGACCATAAGGGTTCTTCTATGGATGCAGGATTGGTTTTTGAACCTCCAAAAAGTGGATTTATGCCCGACTCTTTAGTAGGAGGAGATGATATATTTGACTCCGATTTAACCTAGAGAACGCTTGTTCGCAGTGTTCGTGAATAGTCTTTGGTGAAGTTAAAATCTTGTATGGGCCTGGTTCTGTAAGGATCAAAACGGAGAGCAGTGTATGCTATAGTGCATGGATGTGCCAATTGATCTTCATGGGGGAGATTATTGGGTATATGAAGCCCAACGGTCACATGACCATTCAACTTCTCCAGACTATTCATTTCATACTTGAATATGAATGTATAAATATATGTGTGCAGTCTATGTACTAGATGTATTGGATATTTGGTTAATAAGATAATTCTCTGCGTTTCTGGTGGATGTAGCCACTTAGTGGTGAACCATGTTAAACCTTGTGTTGTGTGTTTTCTTTTCTGGTGTTTTGTTTTCGATTCTCTGCTCATTTGATCTTTACACATTTTGGGCTATATTGTGCACCAAGTAGACTGTGCATTTGAAGAACTAGTTAATGAGGTTGATATTGTGCATACTCTATCTCCTTTTCTTTTTGGTTTGTTTGTTTCTATCTATAATTCATGTTTTTCCCACACCCCAATATGAGTTTTAATTAGGGATTTTCTAGTTTTTCTTTTTGGTTTTTTTTGACAACACCAAATCCCAAACTCAAGTTGTTATCATATTAGGGCTTAGCATAAAAGCTACCAACCTTTTCTCTCAAATAAACAAGTGTGTATGCTTCTGGAAAGAGCAACATAAATTTACATTTTGACTGTAAATATGCATCTAGTTTAAGTTTAGGGTTTGTAATCACAAATTTATATTAAATAGTAAATTTTTAAGCTATATTGTATATTAATTATAATGATAAGAAATGGAATTTTATTATTGGAAGGGTATTATTCAGAAAGATAAATGGGAATCATTTAACATACCTTAATTCGGTCAAAATTTAGAAGAAGTGGAAAGCATTGTGACGAGAGAAGGGTCATTTGCAGTAGAGTTTGTAAAAACTATGGGAGGAATTCATCCATATTCTATGATAGATTTTAAAAGAGGTGAAGAGAATATATTTGGTAGACTTGTAGCCAATAGTTTTAAAGTAGTGTTTGAAAGTATTGTACAAGCTCATTTGGGATGAGAGAGATTGGAAGAATAATTGTTCCTTAGAGTTGCTAAAAGAAGTTCTATTCTTGTAGAGGAATATCTCTCCAAAGAAACAAAGTTTGTTGTTGCCTTTCTCATTAAGAAAGGAGTACACACGAAGACCTATTAACAAACAATGTCTAAAATATGTCCATTAAACACTATGAAAAATATAACTAAATTATAATAATATAATAATTGTCAACTATTGGTGTTAGAATATTTTTTTGTACAATCTTGATTTGTAGTTTAGAGGAATACAATCTTGATATTTCCTATACAGAGTTCAAAAATGCTTCATAGAAAAAATTCAAAGTTTATTTTGCATGAAGACCATATTTTTCATTGATATTAGTTCTTCTATTCTAAGATTCCAAACTACATGAGATTTCAAAGATGCTTCTTTGAGATCTTCCCAAGATCTTCTTGTGTTTTTTTTTGAATAAAAGGGGTAAAAAATTTATTGAAATTTAAATAGAAGAATTATAGAGAGAGTCGGAGCCTTGAGGCCCCAGACAGAAACCACAAACCCAACCCCATCTTATCCAACTTCATAACCATCCATGTCCTCAGTAAAAATCTTCTACAAGTCCTGACTGTAATCCCCTGAGAGATTCTCCCAACCTTCAACTTTCCAATTACTATCATGATCCCAAACCCACTTGGCCAAGAAATTAATTGCTCTATTCCATTCATGAGGGATGTGGATGAAAGACACTTGTTCCATTAAAGTACTAATTTGGAGAATCTGCTAGACAATCCCTACCAACTACCACTGAATCCAACTAACCTTCTAATCATTCAACAAGTTAACAACCATCTATGAATCTGATTCACAAATCACCTTCCTTTGACCCAACTCCCAAGCCCTCTCTAGGGCATAGAGAATCGCAAATCCCTCAATAATGTTATTAGACTGCCACCCTTTATGCTCCGAAAAGAGGAAAACAACCAACTCCAGCCGGGCCTAGGTTCCCCCTTGATGAGCCATCAGTGTTAATCTTGATAATCCCTTCCAGGGGGGGAATCCACCTTCCCACCCTTTGCACCTTCTTCATAGCCCATCTACCTCTCCTGACATAAGAAGAAATAGGAGACAAGTCTTGCAGGCCAAACCTACTCACCATATTTGCCTCATCTCTACTCAGTAGAAAATTCACCTCGCATTTAGCTTCCACTCTCTCCCGGGTCATAGCAATGATCCTATTCTAAACTTGCTAAACAAACAATTTGTCCTCACGAAAGATCCTCTTCTTCATCTTGAGCCAATATGAAGATGGGCCCAATATACCAGACAGTTTGGAGGAAGGAGGAGAAGATAGGAGGTATTCCCAAACCATTCTAGAACTCTACCAGAGAATCTGCGTGGATACAAGCATGCTTCCATACCCCCCACCAATAATGCCAAATAAGCTGAGAGAAAGGGCATCTAAAGAACATGTGTGAGGAATCTTCTTCCCCATAACCAGAAAAAGCACAAATAGAGGGTCACAAAAATCCCCGCTTGTGGTTATTGTCCCATGTTAGACATCTTTTCAAAGCCAAAGCCCAAGCAAAGCAATTACACTTCATCCAAGAAGCATTATTCCACACGTGTTTCCACCAGATCACCTCTCTTCCCTCAAGTCTTTGGTTCAACAATTCCCAGTATCCACTAGCCACAATAAAAACACCCTTAGGATTTGGAAACCAAGCAAGCCCATCCCTACTCTTGAGGGAGCTACAATGTCTACTCGCCAGAATGCCTTGCAACTCAGCACACGCTTCCTCCATCTCAACAACCGGCCACTCATTAGGAACCTTCCACCACTCCAACTCCAGCTAACCACACCTATAAGAAGCCTTAAAGTCACTCACCCTTGACCATCCCATCCCCAAAAACCTCTGGCACAGATTCCTAAGGTTAGGAAACTGGTCAAGGATGGGAGGATATCCATCCCAAGAGTCGTTCCAGAAAATAACCTCTTCCCCCCTTCTGCAAATCCAAAATAGACCATCCTTAATGAGTGAGGTCCCTCTCTTCAGAGTATAACAAATCAAAGAGCCCTTTCCGTCAAGCGGATATCTAGGGATTTCCTCCATCGGGATCCTTTGCATATATTTGTTGGCAAGAATCCTAGCCCAGCCTCAATCCTGCTCAACACACCACCTCCAGTATAGTTTAGCCACCAGTGCTTCACCAAAAGGAACAGACTACCTTAAACCAAGCCCCCCTGACTATTTCAGGCTACACACCAAGTCCCAATTGACAAGACTCCATTTGGAAGAGGAAAGATTGCCTACCCATAAGAATTCCCTAGCCAGAGAATCCAAACCCTTCAGGAACCACTTAGGAGCCACATGAAGCATACATCGATAGATAGAATGAGCCTAAACCACCGACTGAATAAGTTAAACCCTTCTAGTGAAGGATAGCCATCTATGAGTCCAGTGTTCAACCTTCATGTGAAATTTATCCAAGATACCTTGCCAGGTCTCCCTAGGAGGGTTGCTAGGAGAAATAGGAATACCCAAATAAATCAAGGGTAAAGAGCCAACTTGGAATCTCAAGATAAGGGAAATCCTCCTTTGAATAGCATCAAGAGTGTTGAAAAATAGGATAGAATATTTATCCTCATTGATCAACTGGCCTAAGGCTGCAAGATAAACATCCAAGACCTTACGTAGATTAGTAGCTTCCCTGACCTGAGCAAGCCCCATAAGGGTCGTGTCATCCACAAACTGCAAATGAGATTGTGGCTGCAAGTCATTACCCCATCTCCATCCCTGAATAATACCTAGCCCCACATTAGGCTTGATCAGCCTCCCCAGACCCTCAGTCAAAATAATGAATAAATAGGGGGAGAGGGGGTTCCCCTACCAGAAACCCCTAGAAGCACCAAACAACTCCATATGGTCACCATTAATAAGCACAAAGAAATAAGTAGATGTAACACAACTCATAACCCACTAGACCCACTCATCAGCAAAACCAAAAGCCCTGAGGATCTTCTAAAGGAAGGACCACTGAACTCTATCATAAGCCTTAGCCATATCCAGCTTAATAAACATAGCTTTTTCCTTGGATGATGCCATAGAATGAATTGTCTCCGTAGAAATGACCACACCATCCAAAATTTGTTGCCCTTCCACAAAACCACTCTGCTCCTCAGAGATAACATTTCCTAGGCACTTCTTCAATCTATCCACTATCAGCTTAGAGATGATCTTATAAATCACATTGCAGAGAGAGATAGGGAAGAACTGGCCTAACTGATCGGCCCCCTCACACTTTGGGATTAGAGAAATGAATGTTGCATTCAACACCCGAAGCATCTACTTATTACTTTGAAACTCTTCGACTAGATCCAATTAATCTTATTTGATAATATCCCAGAACTCTTCAAAGAATTCTACGGGGAACCCATCCGGTCCAGGAGCTTTTCCTTTCCCCATGTGAAAGACAATCCTTTCCAGCTCTTCCAACAAAATGGGACACAAAAGCCTCTCATTCATCTTCCTTGTGACACAAGAAGGAATGCAAGCAAGAACATGATTCTCCACCACCACTTCTCCCTGGGAATCCTCCCTGAAGAGGGTCTGGAAAAAATGTAGCAACTCCCTCGAAATCTTCTACAAGGATAGGCACTGCTCACCTCTATTGTTAACCAGAACAGGGATGGAATTTCCATGTCTTCTTGCTTTCACTGAGTTGAAGAAGAAAGCAGTGTTCTTGTCCCCCTCCTTCAGCCAACCAGTATGAACTCCTGCTTCCATTATATTTCTTCCCTAAGCTCTCATTCCTCAACCACCTTGACAGCCCTATCCTCCTCCCTAAGCAAGTCCTCAGACAACCCATTCTCTCTGATTTCATCGTTGATCCCATTCAGAACACTTTGAGCAGCTTTCTTAGCATGAAAGATGTTCCCGAATCCCTATCGGTTCCACTGTTTAAGCTAAAACTTAACAAATTGCAGCTACTTGGGAAAAGAGTACATGGTTGTGCCAAAGGTCGGCCTACCTTTCCTCCACCACTCCGCTACAAGAACCTGCAAAGTAGGATCCCGAAGCCACATGAGTTGGAATTTAAAAGAAGGTGAGTGATCTTCCCAAGCTAAAGAAGAGACCAGCTTGATGGGTCAATGATCTCACCCTCTCCAGTCCAGAATCTCAGAACTTGTGGACCACCCCCCACCAATCCAAAAACTAGAGACCAAAAAATGATCCAGCCTCTCTGCAATCCAATACTCTCCCAACCTCCTATTTGTCCAAGTGAACAACCCATTGCTAGGCTTAATGTCAACAAGTTGCAACAAAGATATACTATCCTGAAAAAGGAAGGAGGAGGGTTCCAACCTCATAACCCCCCCCTTCTTCTCACTCAGATCGAGGATTGCATTGAAATCTCCTGCCATAATCCAAGGATGAAAAGGGGCCAGCCTTTGCACACTCGAAATATGAGACCATAAGCTTTGCTTGCCCTAAAATTCAATAGGGGCATATATGTTAGAAAACAAGATGAGTTCACCACTTCTTTGAGATCTTTCCAAGGTCTTCTTGTGTTTTTTTTTGAATGAAAGGGGTAAAAATTTTATTGAAATTTAAATAGAAGAATTACAGAGAGAGTCGGAGCCCTGAGGCCCCATATACAAACCACAAATCCAACCTCATCTTATCCAACTTCATAACCATCCATGTCCTCAGTAAAAATCTTTTGAAAGTCCTGACTATAATCCCCAGAGAGATGCTCCCAACCTTCAACTTTCCAATTACTATCATGATCCGAAACCCACTTGGCCAAGCAATCAACTGCTCTATTCCATTCATGAGGGATGTGGATGAAAGACACCTGCTCCATTAAAGTACTAATTTGGAGAATCTACTGGACAATCCCTACCAACTGCCACTGAATCCCACTAACCTTCTGATCATTCAACAAGTTAACAACCATTTGTGAATCTGATTCACAAATCACCTTCCTTCGACCCAACTCCCAAGCCCTCTCTAGGGCATAGAGAATCGCAAATCCCTCCATAATGTTATTAGACTGCCACCCTTTATAAACTGAAAAGAGGAAAACAACCTCCCCCCTGCTATTCCTGCCTACACCACTAACTCCAGTCGGGCTTGGGTTCCCCCTTGATGAGCCATCAATGTTAATCTTGATAATCCCTTCAAGGGGGGAATCCACCTTCCCACCCTTTGCACCTTCTTCACAGCCCGTCTACCTCTCCTAACACAAGATGAAGCAGGAGACAACTCCTACAGGCCAAACCTACTCACCATATCTACCTCATGTCTACTCAGTGGAAAATTCACCTCGCATTTAGCTTCCACTATCTCTCATATCATAGCAATGATCCTATTCCAAATTTAGCTTTCACTGTCTCCCGGATCATGTTGCATTCAATGCCCGAAGGATCTACTTATTCCTTTGAAGCTCCTAAACTAGATCCAATAAATCTAATTTGATAATATCCCAGAACTCTTCAAAGAATTGTACTGGGAACGCATCTAGTCCAGGAGCTTTTCCTTTCCTCATGTGAAAGACAATCCTTTCCAGCTCTTGCAACAAAATGGGATACAAAAGCCTCTCATTCATCTCCCCTGTGACAAGAGAAGGAATGCAAGCAAGAACCTGATTCTCTGCCACCACTTCTCCCTGGAAATCCTCCCTAAAGAGGGTCTGGAAAAAATGTAGCGACTCCCTTGAAATCTCCCACAAGGATAGGCACTGCTCACCTCTATCATTAACTAGAATAGGGATGGAATTTTCACGTCTTCTTGCTTTCACTGAGTTGAAGAAGAAAGCAGTGTTCTTGTCCCTCTCCTTCAGCCAATCAATATGAGCTCTCTCCTTCCATTATATTTCTTCCCTAACCTCCCATTCCTCAACTACTTTGATAGCCCTGTCATCCTCCCTAAGCAAGTCCTCAGACAACCCATGCTCTCTGATTTCATCGGTGATCCCATTCAGCACACTTTGAGCAGCTTTCTTAGCATGAAAGATGTTCCTGAATCCCTATCGGTTCCACTGTTTAAGCTGAAACTTAACAAATTGCAGCTGCTTGGCAAAAGAGTACATGGTTCTGCCAAAGGACGACATCCCTTTCCTCCACCACTCCACTACAAGAACCTGCAAAGTAGGATCACGAAGCCAAATGAGTTGGAATTTGAAAGAAGGTGAGCGAGCTACCCAAGACGAAGAAGAGACCAGCTTGATGGGCCAATGATATCACCCTCTCCAGTACAGAATCTCAAAACTTGTGGACCACCCCCCACCAATCCAAAAACTAGAGACCAAAAAATGATCCAACCTCTCTACAATCCAATACTCTCCCAACCTCCTATTGGTCCAAGTGAACAATCCATTGCTAGGCTTAATGTCAACAAGTTGCAACAAAGATATACTATCCTAAAAAAGGAAGGAGGAGGGTTCCAACCTCATAACCCCCTCGCTTCTTCTCACTCAGCTCGAGGATTGCATTGAAATCTCCTGCCATAATCCAAGGATGAAAAGGGGCCAGCCTTCGCACACCTAAAATATGAGACCATAAGCTTTGCTTGCCCTGAAAATTAGTAGGGGCATAGATGTTAGAAAACAAGATGAGTTCCCCAGTCTCAAGTCTAGATATAACCCTGGATACCAAAGATCTGGAGGCAACCCACTAGACAGGGCAAAATCTTAATGGGTTCCAAAGTCAAGCCACCCCTCCAGAAGAACCAGTTGCCCCAACACACTAACACTCACCTCACCCCCATAGCTTTGGCTCCTGACCCATCATACTCTCCACTGATAGTTTAGTTTCTTGCAAGAATAGGACATCGGGTGAATGATTCCTAATCAAATCCCGAACAACCTTTTGTCTAGGGCCACTGTTCAAGCCCCTCACATTCCAAGAAAGCACAATAATTTAGGAGGATTGGAAAAGTGAGAATCCAAAGTCTTCACTGACCCTGACTCAACCAAGTTCTCCCCCATCAATTTGATTTTCTCCAGATCTTTCTTTCTGCCCACCTTTGAACTCTTCTCTGAAGCACTTTTCTTTATATCTTTCTGGTGCAGACCCAGGTGAATGGAGGGCTTATTACTTTTAACCCCAGCCAGTTCCATTTTCAAAGCTATTAGAGACCCCTCCCCCTCAATCGAGTTCACCTCAAAGCCAAGAGTGATTCCCAACTGGGCCCCTACTGGGTGATCCATCTTCATCTGCTGGCTTCCAACCACTAGCAAGGCCTGGGTAGAGTTCTCAATTACTCTTTCTGGGCCCTCCCCTAAAGCCCCTTGATCCAAAGGGGTAAACCCCAGATTTACTTCCTTATGGCTAAGGCCATCCAAGACTTCAAATTTGTTGAAGGAATCCCCCTCTTGTCGCTCCTGTAAGGGCCTCTTTTGTCCTTAGCTCCTGTTCTTTTTCTTAACTGAGACAAACCCATCAGTACCCTCAACCTCGACCGACATGGCAGCTTTCCCCTTCTTAGCCCTATCTAGGCTCAGGTCTGACTGCTTAGGTTAGCGCACTGCCTATTTATATCTAGGGCACTTATGCTATAAATGACCATACTCATGACATAGTCGACATCAGAAAGGTAGAGTCTCATAATCTAACTACTGAACCCAAGAATAATAGCCTGCACACATATCTATAGCATCTGGCAAAGGTTTACTAAGATCAATTTCAACACAGATACGCACAAAGGTCATTACCTTTCTCCCCAAGGTTTGCGTTGATGATCCCACAAGCCTCCCAAGCAGAGCGGGAAGCATCTGGAGCACATCCTCTCGACATCATTCCACAAGAAAATGTGGTAATCGAACCCACACTAGAACCCTATTTGGGAGCTCCTCTGAAGGATTAAACCCTGCATGCCAAGGCTTGATGAACAATCCCACCTGGTTTTAAAAATACGGGCCCCCTTCAAAGACCCTATTGCCCCTTCTGGTGCAATAATCTCCATTTCCCCTTTTGGTGCCCAAGTCCTCTATGCCCAATTTTCCAAAAATTGCAAGGAAACCCTCATTCCCAAAAACTTACAATATAGTGAGTGTTTTGAAAAATAATCAATGTCTTCTGCTATCATCTCTAGAGGAATAACCAACTTCATCCTCTCACTACATCTCTCTAGACAACCATTAATCTTCATAATGTGAGAGCTGGCACCACTCCCAAACCCTGAATCTGATGCATACAGATTATTGTTAAACATCTTCATACTCTGAGGTGGGGGTTTTGAGCCCATCGCAACAAGAAAATCCATGGCTGGAGCAACCTCTGAGGCCTCACCACCAAAACTCAACATTGGAGCATAAAAATAAAATGAGGATTCCTAAAAAACCACACCCCCAAAGGGTTGTTCAAAGAGGCTCACCTGTGAGCCACCTCTTGTACCACAACTAGTCAGAGCCCCACCTGCGAGCCACCTAAACCCCACCCCCACACAACTTAAACACCACCCCCACGCAGCCAAAGCTCCACCCCCGCGTAGCCTCAGCCCCACCCAGCAACCCCCACAACACCCCCACACCCACAACTGCTCCCTGCCCAACACCTGCAACCCTGTTAGATCCACAACACCCTGGACAACCCTCCCCTGCCACACCAGCAACGTCGCCACCCATGAGCTAGGGTCGCAAAACTCTAGCTCGGCTGCATGCAGATGCCCCAACGCACAACATCCTAATCATATCTTCCTTTCATCAAGATCTTCTTGTGTTGTTAATTATAATGTTTTGCATTTATCTTTTCTTGCAAAAATTCATTGTTAATAAATATTATATTTTAAATTTTACTCTTAAATAGTTTTTGCTTTTCAACAAAAAATTAAATATATGTGGATATATTTTAAATAACTATATGAAAAAAATTCTTGAAAGATAATTGATAAGTTGTATCAAACTATGATTTTGTTTGTTGAGGGTTAAAAATTTATTAATCAAAGGATCTCAGTACAAGACAATTAATCTCAACACAACAACAAAGAGGCTAGAAGATAAAAAAATACACTCAACGAGTCAAATTTCTCCAGAAATATTCAAATAACCTCTCATGTCCTTTCTAACAAGAAATTTTAACATTCAAGAATACCCAGTAGATAAATTTTCTTAGTCCTCAACACTCCACATCCGCACCTACTTAGAAGCCCATTTCAACAAGCAATCTACCACCATGTTCTACTCTTAAGGAATGTCACAAAAGGTGACAGAGTCCAAAGAATCACAAAGACTAAAGATCTAATTCACCACCAAGGCCAACTACCAATTCACTCCATCCCACTATCTCTTATTCAACACATCAAACTACATGTGAATTAGATTTATAGATATTTTTTCTATGACCAAGGGCACACCCACTTTGTAGAGCACTAAGAATAGATAAATATTCCATAAATTTTTAATTTTAATGGATTTTATATAAAGAGAAGAAGAATAGAACAACCCCTTAACTATCCCTTCCAATACTCCCAATCCTAGCATGTCTAGAATTTCCTCTAGAAGACCCATTTGTATTATTTTTGAACACTTGATGAGGGGGTGACAAACACCCCTCCTATGGATTCTTCCTTTTAGCCTACTAATCATGTTTAGGCATGGACACACTCTTGTTACAGTCAACCAAACCCAAAGTCTATACCATACTCCTACCTCCTAGATCCACAAAAATAGACAAATCACATTTTGCCAATACGCTCTCCTAAAGTATTAGTGTAGCGTCGTAAATTGTACGCACTTGCTAGGGTGGTACAATTTCACACCTAGTTTAGCACCCGCCTTGGCGCATTTTGTATTTTGCATTGCATTTCCCCTTTAGCACCTAATTAATCAAATTAATTAGGTCTAAGGTCCTATTTCATCATCATCCACATCATAAAGTTGGGCCCTTTCATTAAAGTGTGCCCCTTTCAATTTATTCCTCCAATACATCATTTAATCAAAAACCCTAATTAGGTCCTCTTTTGAACTTGGGGGCTTGATTTCGGGGGTCAAAACATCTCGAAATCACCTGAAACTTCAGGATTCTCTCTAAAATCATCATATCCGACGGCCCCAAAAATTTGGTGAAAAGTTGTCAGGACCATGGTGCCCGGAGAGGACCATGGCGCCCGGAGTGCACATGGTCCCGGACATTTTTCCCGAAATTTTAGGAGTGCGATCCAATCATAAAATAAAGCTTAACCCCAAGAAATTGGCGGGATATTCAATCTCTAGGTCGGCCAAAAGACGAAATTACGACCTAGGGTTTCATACATAAGAGCTCTCTTTCTTCATTTGAAAGGATCCGATTTTTGTTTTCAGGAACCTCATATGCAGCGAAAGAACAGATCTTGAAGACTTCAACAACATTCAACATTCCTCTATCAAGCATTTATCAATTTCATTCATCCATTTAGGGGTTGGAAGACATTGAAGAACAATAGGAGATTACTGACTGAAGATTGGCTTGTACTCCTCCCTTGGGGGTTGGGTATGATTTCATGTTGTTTTCATGTCTTTGCATAAGCTTCAATATATATATCCTTTATTCATGCTTTAGATCACGTTGCATCTTGATTTAGAGCATTTACATTATCATTTACAAGCAATTAGGGTTTACTTTCTAGGTTGCTCTAGTTTGCTTACTTGCATTTTAGGACCTTGCACACACACTAGGTCTGCACACACAATACATTTTACAATACAACTTGGCTATTCGTGGAGGTGGAAATCACCGAAGTGGGGGTTTGACTAAGGTAAAACCCTATATAGCCGCCCATACCCTTTTCAGATATAAGTGCAGGTTTCGGGACTCGGACGATGCCGCAGGAGACAGATCCGGGAAAAGCAGGTCGAGACAGCACTCCACATCAAATTGCAGAGCCGAAGACCTAGACAGGGGCGTGGGGCGCCCTGGTCCTGCCAGGACAGGGGCACTGGGTGCCCTGGTCCCTGGGACAGAGGCGCTGGGTGCCCTGGTCCTCCTGACAGACAGCATTTTTTTACATTTCTGACAGTTTTCCAGAGTGCAAAACAGCAGTTCCAGGTGCAGTTTCCGGCACTGAATCAGGACAGTGGCGCCCACGCCCCCATCCCGAACATTTCCAATCAGATTTTGACTCCGGGTATGCATCTGCATTCTTGTTTTGTCCTTGTGTTTACATCTGTTCATTGTTTAATCTCAATTCTGCAATCTTGTTATTAGTTCATACATGCATTTTGGGATTAGGACTTGAACTTGCATCATTTTATCTTTCAATTACAACAAAGGAATAGAAATCCTAATAGGTATCTCATGGCTCTCTCTTTCACAAAAAGAAGTAGCCAATTGTGTGATACCTCTAGGCTCTTTCGTATTCCATAATGTGTGTCAAAAGGTAGGATTAGGGCATGTTAACCTAGTCTCGCTTTTTCCCCTACACATTTTGGTGAACCCGACGTGAAACTTATTATTGCTTTCTCTTGCATTGTGTGTTTAAATTTTATGCAATTTCAAAATGTCAGATTTTTATTTGCAAGATGTTCATATTTGTGATGATTATGAGTTAGATGATGCTTTAGATGAGTTTTTGAAACCTAAATATACCAAACCTTCATTTTACCAAAAACTCATAAACATTGTTACTATGCCATTTCATTGTGATGAGAATGATAAGTCGAATGATTCCTCTCAAGGGTACATTCCTATCAACTCTTCCACTAAATCTAGTAACATGGTCATTTTCAATGATCCCCTCTATGAAGAGATATCTCCTTTGAATCAAAAGATGAACCTTTTAATAGATATGATCACGTTTTGTTAGATGATGCCCTTGATGACTTTGTGGCTCCTAAAAAATGCTCCCTTCATGAGGATCCTTTTGTGCAAGAAGATGACATTATCCCTACATTTCCTAGTGATGGCATTTCCTTTTCCAACAAAATTCCCACTAGAGATGATGAATTAATGATAAATGCTTACCCTTCTCCTAAAGTTTGTCTTACCCATAAACATCCCTTAGAGAAAGAAGATGAGATAATAAGCAATTTCCTTAACTCTCTCTCCCCTAAAGATCATATTGAACATATTTTGAGGAAAGAGGATGAGTTTAACACATCTATTGATGCTCTCCCTCCTAAGGATGAGGAATTAATAAACAATGTTCTCTCCTCTCCCGAAATTGACAATACTTCAAACATCCCTTTCAACCACTTCACTATTTGGGATGAACCATTAGAAGAAGGTATAGATTATTCTCTACCCCTAGCCAAAGGGGATGAAATCAAGATTGAAAACTCCCTTGATAGTTTCTCACCTTCCTTGAATCTCAATCATTCTCCCTCTAAAAATAAAGCATCTCCCTCTCCTCAACTTGGTTCTACTCATAAGGAAACCCTAGTTCAAAACAAGATGGTTAACATCTCTTTCAAAGATCTCCATCTCAAAAGTGAGACTTTAGAGAGTAATGTTGATCCTTCTCCTAGAGAGTTTATTCCCCATGTAGATCCTTTGATGATAGAGGATGATATGACCTTTCCTAGCATTACTTTTCCTACTAGAACATCAATGCCTACCCCTTGTCTCTCTCCTAAAATTGATTTAATCCGTGATAAGATTTTAGTGCAAGAGAAGACTATCAATAATTTTTCCAACACTTTTGTTCATTCCTCTAAACCATCCTCAATCAATTTGATACATGTGAATGAAACACCTAACAAACCTCTCTTCACTATCCAAGGTGCTTGTCCTTCTCAAAATTCTCAACCTTTAAATAAGCCTATCTTAGTGGTTCAAGGTGGTTATGCTAGTGATTCTTTTTGCACTCCTAAGAAACCTATTATTATTGTGCAAGGAGGTTATTCTTCTAAGAGCCCTTATGAGTATGCTAAGCAACTAACTAGAGAGAGTTATCATGCGGTTGCCCATACTTATAACACAAGAAACAATAGGCAACCTAATCCTCCTTTAGTTATCCCAACTTCACTTCCTCCTTCCCAACCTATTCTTCCTCAAGTTCCACGTATTTCACAAGTTCTTGGTAAGGAATATGATCTCATAGAACAACTTAAAGCTACCCCTGCTAAGATATCCCTTTGGGATTTGATCCAAACTTCTTCCACTCATCATGGAATGTTACAAGATGCCTTGAAAGATTTGAATGTTCCTCCACCTAATACATCTAGTAATATAGTGTCTTTGGTTAACTCTGTGATGAATCCTAAAGCTCAAATTGTGTTTACTCAAGATGAATTGCCTACTAGTGAAATTCAACATCAATATGATCCCTTGATGATTGTGGTTATCATAAATGACACTGCTATAAGATGAACACTGGTAGATAATGGCTCTGGCCTTAATGTGTGTAGCATTAATCTATTGCATAAGATGAATGTGGATACATCCCTTATTGATCCTGACTCTCGTCCCATTCGAGGCTTTGATAATGTGGCTAAGTCTTCATTAGGTATTATCACCTTACCCATCACAGTGGGACCTGTTACTTTGCCCACTCCCATCCATATTATGTCGGGAAATCTAACATACAACTTGTTATTAGGGAGACCTTGGATTCACAGTATGCAAGCTGTCCCCTCTACATTGCATAGAAAAGTTAAATTTGTTTATAAAAATAAGACATATACCTTGATAGGTGATACTAATCTTCAGGCTTGTTTGCAAACATCTAAGCCTTCCTCTTCTAGTGATGACTCTTTGAACAAGATACCTATGGATGAATCCTCACTCTTTGATGATCAAAATTCTTTGGATGAGTCTAAAGCTCCTGAAGAAGATCCTTCTCGACTTGAGTCTACATATGAAAAGGCTTTTGATCCTGAGAAGGTTCTCGTAGAAGACGATTGGGGATCTCTTGACTTCAATCCCACCTTTGTAGGTGAGTATAGGGTTCCTCCTAGAGAGCTTAAAGTTAAAAAGAAGGAAGAAACTAGAGATCAATCAGTCTTACCTGAACCTATGAGCAATAATTTTGTGGCCGCTTCTCAAACTTCTTCTCCTCACACTTCTAATTATGAAGAGTTTGATTCTTTGTCTTATGAAAAACCGCCTTCTCTTTCTGAAATGGCTGATTGCTATGGTCGTGGTTTTCGCATTTTTGCCAAGCATGGGTATCATGGAAATGGTTGTGGCGCTCATGAACAAGGGATGAAGGTTCCTCTAGAGACTAATTTTCACAATTATGCCTTTGGACTTGGCTATAATCCCTGCAAGCCCACCAAAGCATCTAAAAGACCATCTCTCAATGTGAATGCTATATTTAGTAGTGATGATGATCTCACTTCAACTAAATCATCTTCTACTTCTGTGAACTCTCATTCCCCTCATAAGGAAATCTTGGCGATGAACAAATCTCTTTATGACTCTCCTCAAATTTCTAAATCCACTTATGAATCTTTATCTCCTATTCGTCATAAAGTCCTTTCCTCCAGGGATAAGGCTCTAATAAATTACACTCATCCCCCTTCTAAGAGTTCTTGTGACTTTTCTTCTTCAATTTTACACATGTTTTTGATCTCACTTATAGTTGAGCATTTAGCATGTCATATTCAAATACCTCATTCAATCTATCATGTCTTTAAATAACATTAATGGCTGTTATGTTGCTCATCATTATGTAACATTGGTAGCTCATTTACTGGGGGCTCATTGTCATTCATGATGGTACAATTTCAAGTGCAATCATATTTTTGAAGAAACATAATGGCCTAATTTTCTATGTTATCTCTTGTTCCTATGGGGAAAAGAGTGATTTCATACATCTCTTCTTTTTATGGTTAAAATTTCCCTTTGGGGTACTAGTGTGGAAATATTGATCATCTTTTCTTTAGAATCCTCATTTCCTCGATATGGGAGAAGATATTCTCTTTCTTATCCTACCCACTTCTTGTGAGGAGCATTTTACATACACTAATGTCTTGCTTGCATGAACTCATGTAAGTATGTAGTACATTTTTCTTATGTCTAAATCTCTCCCTAGAAGATTGTGTAAGTCCTTCTCATTGTCCTTATCCTTGGGAGGCAATGATCTTTCCTTATTTTTATCTAAGGATCCACTTTTTCCTATTTTGTGGATGGTGTGAACTTTATTACTTGATGTTATTCCTTGTATAAATTTGTTGTTGTTTGTTCAAGGATTCTCTCTTACAAGAGGTGTAAGTCCTTGACTACAACCTCTTTTGCACTTGGTAAAATACATCTATAATGAATTCACTCTCCCAATTGGGTTAAAAAGAGCGTCATCCTTCATTAAGAATCACTTTCACCTCACAAAAGAAGGAAGTATTGCATTCTTATTCTCTTCTTTGTCTTATTCTAGAAGATGTTATATTTGTCCTCTCAAGGATAGGTGTCTTTTGTACAAATATCTCTCCTCCTCTAAGGATCTCCTTTACACATATTACAAGATATCCCTTTTCAACTATCTTATCCTTGCTTAAAGAGTGCAAAACTCTCTTTCTTGGATCTATGACATTGTTGCATTTTTGGGGTATCTTCTTTTGTGATGAAGGTAGGTATCCTTGTTCTACTTTGCTTATGACATAAACATTACACTTTTTGAGCAATGGGTCATTCTCGGAACCAGAGCATAGACTCTTAGAGCGAGATATCTCCATTTTTCTTTTATGCAAGGTGATTATTCTCGGAACCAGAGCACAGACTCTTAGAGCGAGATGTCACGCTTTTGTACTATACATATATATGTTGTAGCATACTCGGGCATAGACTCCTATGAGGTGCTTCTAACCTCCCTTACACACACATGCACGAGGTTGAGTGGAACTAGCGGCATAAGACTAGACTTTCTCACTCTCCTCCCTTACATGGATCACCTAGACAAGACCTAGGGGCGAGAAGTCCATGTTTTCTCTCTCACTATTCTTCTCATGGATCACCAATGTGTATTCATGCTTTTTTTTCCTTTCTTTTCTTCTCTTTGCATTTTGTTTCCATTTACATCCTTCATCTTGTGTTAGAGAACTCTCAAATCCTCACACTCTTTGTTGTGTTGGAATTGAGATTTAGTCCTCTTTCTTACCAAATGATTCTCCATTAGTTTTTGATCTCATATCAAATCTTCTTGTGAGCATTTGTCATCAATATTCTTTAACAATTTGAAGTGGTAAACATGATACCCTGTTTCAACTCACTAAAATTAGCAAGCCGAAACAGGGGGGGCATATAGCTACCCTCGAATTTTCATCACCTTCCTTAGTAAGCATTAGGTGATTTTGTGATCTAACATGTGGTTTTGTAGGGTGCGGTTCCTAACTGTGTACTGCAGATACCGCTGGGGGCTTCGTTCGACAGACTTATGGATATATCATTTTTCAAATAATGTTTACTTTTCTGTACTTTAGCTTGCATATGCACGTAGTGTTCATATGACCGCTAAAGTGGGGGCTAAATGTAGCGTCGTAAATTGTATGCACTTGCTAGGGTGGTACAATTTCACACCTAGTTTAGCACCAGCCTTGGCACATTTTGTATTTTAAATTGCATTTCCCCTTTAGCCCTTAATTAATCAAATTAATTAGGTCTAAGGTCCTATTTCATCATCATCCACATCATAAAGTTTGGCCCTTTCATTAAAGTGTGCCCCTTTCAATTTATTCCTCCAATACATCATTTAATCAAAAACCCTAATTAGGTCCTATTTTGAACTTGGGGGCTTGATTTCGGGGGTCAAAACATCTCGAAATCACCTGTAACTTCGAGATTCTCTCTAAAATCATCATATCTGACGGCCCTGAAAATTTGGCGAAAAGTTGTCGGGACCATGGCGCCCAGAGAGGACCATGGCGCCCGGAGTGCACA
The DNA here is from genome assembly GCF_030272615.1 of Cryptomeria japonica. NCBI lineage: Eukaryota > Viridiplantae > Streptophyta > Pinopsida > Cupressales > Cupressaceae > Cryptomeria > Cryptomeria japonica. The sequence goes on along the minus strand of NC_081409.1, from coordinate 768,188,488 downwards.
TGGTCCCGGACATTTTCCCCGAAATTTTAGGAGTGCGATCCAATCATAAAATAAAGCTTAACCCCAAGAAATTGGCGGGATATTCAATCTCTAGGTCGGCCAAAAGATGAAATTACGACCTAGGGTTTAATACATAAGAGCTCTCTTTCTTCATTTGAAAGGATTCGATTTTTGTTTTTAGGAACCTCATATGCAGTGAAAGAGTAGATCTTGAAGACTTCAACAACATTCAACATTCCTCTATCAAGCATTTATCAATTTCATTCATCCATTTAGGGGTTGGAAGACATTGAAGAACAATAGGAGATTACTGACTGAAGATTGGCTTGTACTCCTCCCTTGGGGGTTGGGTATGATTTCATGTTGTTTTCATGTCTTTGCATAAGCTTCAATATATATATCCTTTATTCATGCTTTAGATCACTTTTCATCTTGATTTAGAGCATTTACATCATCATTTACAAGCAATTAGGGTTTACTTTCTAGGTTGCTCTAGTTTGCTTGCTTGCATTTTAGGACCTTGCACACACACTAGGTCTGCACACACAATACATTTTACAATACAAATTGGCTATTCGTGGAGGTGGAAATCACCGAAGTGGGGGTTTGACTAAGGCAAAACCCTATATAGCCACCCATACCCTTTTCAGATATAAGTGCAGGTTTCGGGACTCGGACGATGCCGCAGGAGACAGATCCGGGAAAAGTAGGCCGAGACAGCACTCCACATCAAATTGCAGAGCCGAAGACCTGGACAGGGGCATGGGGTGCCCTGGTCCTGTCAGGACAGGGGTGCTGGGCACCCTGGTCCCTGGGACAGAGGCGCTGGGTGCCCTGGTCCTCCTGACAGACTGCATTTTTTTACATTTTCGACAGTTTTCCAGAGTGCAAAACAACAGTTTCAGGTGCAGTTTCCGGCACTGAATCAGGACAGTGGTGCCTGCGCCCCCGTCCCAAACATTTTCAATCAGATTTTGACTCTGGGTACGCATCTGCATTCTTGTTTTGTCATTGTGTTTACATCTGTTCATTGTTTAATCTCAATTCTGCAATCTTGTTATTAGTTCATACATGCATTTTGGGATTAGGACTTGAACTTGCATCATTTTATCTTTCATTTACAACAAAGGAATAGAAATCCTAATAGGTATCCCATGGCTCTATCTTTCACAAAAAGAAGTAGCCAATTGTGTGATACCTCTAGGCTCTTTCGTATTCCGTAATGTGTGTCAAAAGGTAGGATTAGGGCATGTTAACCTAGTCTCGCTTTTTCCCCTACACAATTAGTAAATCATAAAAAAAAAGGGTTAATGAGATTGAAATTTCTTATCTTGGAATATCCTCTGGTATATTTCCAACCATATTTACCATACAATCAAAATTGGTACAATACTGTAAGCAACATGAAGTCAAGAAGTCTTAGCTAGAGGTTTCCATAGAGGACTCCAAAATTACACCAAAGAAGAGGCATGGGGATATCCTAAATCAAAGTCCCCCACCAACAATGTCAAATATTCCTAGGAAAGGAACACTGAAAGAATAAATGTGATGAGAATTCCTCACTGTTAATACACAAAACAAAAATTAAGGACCCTGAATTCATCTCTTTCTTGAGTTCTCCAAAGTGAGATATTTCTTTTCTACAACCCACCATGAGAAAAAAAAAATTTAGGAAAAGAAAAATTGCTCCACACCTATTTCAACAAAGGAACACCAACTCTGCCATAGTTATGCCTATCCAATTCCTCATAACCTTAAGAAATTGAGAATTTTCCCTTTAGATATAGGCCTTAGGAAAGAAGATCTCTCTCTAATAAATAATTGTTGATGGTTCCTATGAAAATATTAGTAAGCTCCTGACAATCCCATGCAAGCCACCTAGTGGCTACTCAATAGGATCTTTCTATTTAAACACCTTCACTAAATCTAAATTTTTGAAAGATTTGAAATACTCCACTTTACACAATCTAGCTTCAAGAAAATTGACATAATTGAATGGTTCCCATAAAAAATGTTGAGCCAAAATAGAGTTTTCGATCCTCTATTGGAGATCCAAAATAAACCTTCTTTAATTAAGTTAGCTCCCATTTTAGGAGTGCCTCAAATAATAGAGCCCTTACAAAAAATATTGTAATGAGGAATATCGATACTCTTCACCCCTCTCCAAGACTTAGAGGTAGGAATCCTAGCCTAGTCATGCTTTTGATTATTAGACCATGTTAGCAAGAAATCTAAAGGTGATAAATCAAATTTCTATTCCAAAATAATTTATGTTGTTTCAATCTAATTGCCCTAGACTCAATCCTATATAGGTAGTGTACAAAGTGTTTCTCGATCAAATCTAAGTATTTGAATAGAAAGAAGACATCACACACAATATTAGGATCGATAATTGAATCTCTATATATTCATTTTTTAATATATCAAGTGCATTCCCTTAGATCTCCTTATATCTTCTCCCTATATTCTTACTCTCTTCTATCAGTTCTCTTTGTTGATGAATAGATCTCTTATCTTTAATTATATATCTAGATAAGGATTCACCCCTTAGATAGTATCTCTAGGGACTATTATATCTTCTAAGTTATACTTTCCAAAATCCTAATTCTAGGTTACACCCTTATATCTCTATATTAGTGTTTGTGACCTATTTTTCGATCAACATCGTCCCTTGGAAAAAACCTTGACTTATCCTCAAGTAAATTACTTTGTGGAAAAGTGCCCTTGTAGATGTCCTATAGTGTCTAGAATTGATCATCTCATTTTTATTTTACCATTTTTAGGTAGTGAATATAGATGTGTAGGTGCATCAATTGGATTTATTCTTTCAAGAGTGATGTTGGAATCTATATGTTTCGAAGAAAGGTTTGTGCATCATGGATAAACTGAGTAATATGTGCCAGTCGAAGATTCATGAATTACTTTAGCTGTCAAATTTTATTCCTTGCATTATGAAATTGTTGTTGCTATTATTAGTGTTGGTCATGTAGGCTATCAATATTTGCCCATTTTGCCCCATCCAAGTGCTTCATGGCATCATATTGTTTGAAATTTTATAAAATATGGATCCCCAACTACAACAGTTTGACCTTAGAAGATTTTAGTAAGCAATAACATTACAAACAGTACTAGTATAGATAATTTAGTCCTACTTTTATTTTCTTAGTGGTGGCCAATTGTCTCTCTAAGGTTGTTTGTGTAATTAGAAACCAGGGCATTTCCTCATCTTCCTTTGTCTTTTCAAACTCCTTTTCAAATTATTTATTTAAGTTATCATTTTTAAACTTCAGATCTTGAAAGAGCTCATCAATTAATAACTAGAGATGGATTTGAGCTAGTCGAGATGAGTCCCCATTAGCTTGAGGATATTTTTCCTCGATTTCTCTAATAATTTCCTTCATTATTTCTATGCTTTGGACATGCTTCTTTAGTACCTCCTCCCGATTTATTTGTTGCTAAGTATCCACAAGTTGAAATTTTTGAATTGGTGTGGTCGTAGCAATATCTATTTGGTAACCAGTGATTGGGATCTTGAGAAGTTATACTATAACCTTTGGTTCTTTATTTATTTATGTTAGAAAGGTTTATATGCATCCCACTATGGATGTTTTGATTCAGGATGTAGTGCATGCAAATGCCCCATCAATGGTCTGAGGACATGGAGGAACAAGTGTTTCCTTCAGCTTCTATGTCTTTTCTTTCTCATAGAGTTCCTTGTATGCCTTGGTGGCAGCCTCTATGATCTCCATCTGTGCCTTCTATATTTCATCTAATTTGTCCAGCATTAATTTGTCAAATCTCTACTTCCTCGAGAGATTAGTAATGAGTTTTTATCATATATTTTGTAATTATGGTGGGGTAAGGTCTGCGACAATTCTATCAATGACAATATGCTTGATATCCTCCTCCTCTTGTTTTACAATAGAGCTATATTTACTAAATATTCTTGCTAGAGGTCCAAGAAGGTTTCAAATGAAATGTTTTACTACATATTTTTGAGAAGTCATGTACCAAATTAGGGCTCTTTCAGTGGTGTGCTTATTGACTTGAGGGGCACACACACACACACACACACACACACACACACACACATTTGTGTTTGAATGTACATGTGTGTGTATGTGTATGTGTATGTGTATGTGTATGTGTATGTGTATGTGTATGTGTATGTGTATGTGTATGTGTATGTGTTTGTGTATGTGTATGTGTATGTGTATACACACATACACACACACGCACACACACGCACACACACACACATACATACACACACACACATAGAAATGTGTGTGTGTGTATGTATACACATACATATACATCCATATATATATATATATACACACACACATACATATATATATATATATATATACATATATATACTTATATATATGTATGTATACATGCATATATATATAAATGTATGTATACATATATATAGATCCATATACATACATACATATACATACATACATACATACATAAAGACACACACACACACACACACACACATAGACACATGTACATATACATATTATAGTGTCATAAAATTGTGACCCTAGCAATTTTTTATCATATTAGGGTGCTCACACACATGAGATCGAATCCCCTAGCCTGATCAAAGACCGAAGATTGCTCAAACCTCAGATCCTTCTTCTTTGGGCTCCACACCACCCTGTCTATACTCTGTATTGGGGAAAGGGGTAAGAAAGGGGTGTGACACCCCTGTCCCCCCTAGGACAGGGGTGTGGCACCCTTGTCCTCCTAGGATGGGGGTGTGGTACCCCTATCCCTACCCTATTTTGGGGTAGGACCTTTCCTAAGCATGCATTGTAGGTTATGCAGTGAGCGAGAAACTTCCCCGATGTTGGCCTATGATAAAAATTAGTTTCATTAACCCTAATAGACATGTATTTAAGTTGCATTTACCCTCTTATTTGGGTAAGTTGTTCATTTTGTATTAATTTGTGATCAAGCGTCCAAGAGCATTCAAGCAGTCAAGCATTTCTTTTCCAGCATTGAGAATTCTCAAGTCTCCCTTCAAGGCTAGGTGTTACATTCAAGTCAAGGATTCAACCATTGAAGAGGAGATTGATTCCAACATTTGATTGCACACAATAATTTCTATCAACATTTTAATCACAACCTCCCTTGAGGTGATTTACATTTCCCAACCCATTTTCCTCTGTTTTCTGTGTGTAGGTTGTAGGTGTACAGTTGTACTTTTTGAATCAGGCTCCATTTGCAGAGGCGGAAAAACCCTTTTCATTTCCTGGATTTTTGGGAGGACTATGTACATTCCCACCACAGTCCAAGTAACTTTTCCTCAACTTCACAGGGCGGCTTTGTCTTGACAAATTAGTGGTAGATCAAGGTGCATATCTTCATCCTATTCTTCGATCTCAAGTTATAATCAATTCTTTGTCACTTTTGCACTACATAATTCAATAAATTCCTTTCCCTTTCAAATAGGAAGAGGGGATTAGCTTACCATTCCCATTTCACTTAGAGTTATATCTTCTTCTTTGAAGTTTGAATATAGTGAATTCTCCTCTCCTCTTCTAATGTACTTAGGTGAAAGGTTCTTCAAGAGAAATCCGTAGTGAAACTCCCATCTCTCCTTGGAGGGAAAGGGTAGCTCTCCTATTGATCTCTCATTCACACATGTTTCACCCACCAATACACATTGGTCACATTACATTTTTGTGAACCTGACATCTTGCATTCTTTCCTTTGAACAAATTGCATATTTTTCATTTGGAAGTTTAAATTTTCTACAAACTTAGTGGTTAAATCATTAAAAACCTTAGTTTTTAAAATTAAAATTGATCTTGTGATTTTTAAAAATTGCTTGTGGTTATCTTAGATCTGAAAAATTGTTTTGTTTTTCAAATTCAATTTCCTCATTGTCTTGTTCAATTTGCAAATCAAATTTACAAAATTAAGAGGTTACTTGTTAAAACCCTAATTTTTGAAAATCATCTTGAACTTGTGCAAAAATTGGATATTTATTTAATTTTTAGATTTCTAATTATCCTCAGACTTGTTTTCATTTCTACAATTCAAATTTTCAATTTCCCTCCTTTTTCCCAAAATTCAAATTTCAAAATTAAGTGGTTAGGTCATAAAACCCTAATTTTCAAATCTAATTTGATTTTGTGCGACTTTCAATCAATTTCATTCAAATTTAGATTTCTAAACATTTTCCAAGGTGTCCCTATCCATTAGGTTTGACCATTTTCAAATTTGCGATTCAATTCCTCTTTTTCTTTAAAACCCTAATAGGGTCCTATTTTTACATTTGAACCTTAATTTTGCCCATCTAGAAATCATAAAATTCATCAATGTTTTGGGGTTAGTTATGAAATCATCATAATATTCATCCTTGAAAATTTTGAAAAAGTTGGTCGAATCATGTGCGTTCTTGCCACGGTCCTTGGCGTTTTTCATGAAATTTTGGGAGACTGTTATGACTCTATTTAATAGCCTAAATCTAGAAGATTGGCTGATTTTGTCAAATTTTTATCCCTATAGAATTGAAAAATACCTCCAGAAATCAACATTTCAAATTTCAAGAAATTTTTTAAAATTAAGAGGTTAATTATAGTCTGCCCTGATTTTAAAAATTCTGATTTTAAAATTAAGTGGTATTCCCTTGGCCCTAATTTTAAAATTCCAATTTCCTTTTATTTTTAGAAATTGTGTCATCCTCTTCTTCCAACAAAGTTCAAATTGTTTAATCAGTATTTTCTTAAATTTTGCATTAATCAATTTTGTAAGCTTTGTTCCAAAATTCCAAATTCAAATTTTCCCTCTAGTGCATGATTTTTACCACTATTAGTCCTACCTATCCTATCCCCATTAGATGAAGCATTAGAATTAAGGCCTCCAAAGGTTTAATTACTGAGGAGATGGAGCCTAATCTGGGTGACTTCTTTAATGAGGATCATGCTAATTCTTCCCATCTTAATCATGTGCCTATTCACCCCATTGATGAATCCCATGATGAAGAAGAAGCTTTAACTAGGGTCTCTATAGATCAACTTTCAAAATTGGATAATCAATTTGATAACTTTCAACAATGGATGTTCCAAGAATACCCCAATAGTGAAGCTCTTCCATTAATTGAAGGCCTTAAGTGCATGATTTAAAGTGATAAGAATGGAATTGATATATTGTGTGGCATTGCACATATTGTTGATTCTAATGTCATGCCTATCAAGAGTTGTGTTGAAACCCTAGGTTATTCACAACCTTCAACACAAGTCAATCCTTCTATTCCTTTCACTACTCTTATGACTAATATTCCTACTTTTACTTCCAACATGATGGCTACTTCAACTCAAAGTGTCATTCCTACAACCATTGGTCATGGGGGAAATCCCTCTTCTTCATTTAATCCTCCATCTTTACCTATGTTTTCCATAATTATTCTTATTATTCCTCAACCAATCAATGTGACACAAGGGGGCAATTCCTTTAACAACTTTGTTCCTCCTTTAAGTGTCCCTTTTCCTACCCAATCATCACCTATGCCTACTTATCATAATATCCCACCACCTTATTCTCAGTGCATGCCTTCTTTCAATAACATCACACCACCTTCCCAATCAACTATGTCTAATATCAATTCTTCTACCGAAGTGACCATTAACAATCATGCTCAAACCGTGTATTCCTTATAGCAACAAATTGCTTCTATGAGTCAATCCAAGTTTAGTGTGCCCACCTTTTGATGTTGCAAGCCCACTTCTCTTGATATTGTTAAAGTCATGCCACCTAGACATGTTAAGGTCCCTCAATTAGAACTCTATAATGGAAATGGTGATCCTCTTACGCATGCCAAAACATTTCAAACCTTGTGTACCGATTTTGCTTATGATCAAAGATTGCTTGAAAAATTGTTTACAAGAACACTAAGAGATAAGGATTTATAATGGTATTTCTCTTTTCCTTCTTATTATATCACTTCCTTTAAACAACTGGAAAATGCTTTCATCCAACAATTTCAAAACAACATTGGTCCTAAAATCACTTTGACTAATTTAATGCATTGTAAGCAAGGTGTTAAAGAAAGGTGACTGATTTCATTGGTAGATATAAGCATTTCTATGCTCAAATTTCTTTTCATGTACCTGATAATGATATTAAAATAAAATTCATTTCTTATTTACAAAAAGATAAAGGGAAAAGCTTCTTTTGTTTGAGTTTACTTCCTTTTCATAGTTGTGTGCAACACTCCACAATTATCAACTAGCTATGAGTCAAATGGAGCAATCCACTCCTATGGCTCTAAGTGATAAGGGGGGAGAGTGATCAACAACCATTTGTGAAGTTCAAACAAACAAAAAGCTTCATCAAGTTCAATGATACAATCAACAACCACAATGTGAATGCTACAACAGGTGTCCCTTCTATTTCTAATTTTTTCCAAAGAGAAAGACAATTTACTTCTTTGAATGAATCTTTACATAGTATTATGTCTCAGTTATTGCAAAGAAATGTTATCAAACTTCCTCCTATAAAACTAGTTGATCCTTCTAGACTTGCATCCCCTTATTTTGATAACAATTCATTTTGTCAATTTCATCGCCAGCCTGGTCATGATACTGAGAAATGTTTCACATTGAAGAATAAGATTAAAGATTTGATTGATAATAATACTATATCTATGGTAGGTGTGAATGATAAAGGGAATAAATCAGTAGCTCCTCCTAATCAAAATCTTAAGATTTTTACTCATCCATTGCCTTCTCATACCTCTAACGTTATTGAGATTGTGCCAAATTATTTCTCTTTTTAGGAATTCACCTCTATGGCTCCGAACTTGGTAAATTTGGTACAAAAACAAGATACACCTAAGGATCCTTGTATTACATTTGTCCCTAGTGAGACCATTAGAGCACCCGATGGCCCTTTATACATAGATGCAAAGGTTAAGGATATACCTTGCCATGGTGTAGTTATTGATCCCTCTTGCATGGTTGATGTCATAACTGAAGAGTATCTTTTCACTTTACAATTGTATAAACCAATATATGATGATTATAATGTGGTTGTGAATTTATTTCATGGATTCTCTTGTCCTACCATTATCTCTATCACCCTTCCTGTTGAAGTTGATACTAAATCCATGGATGTTGACTTTGTTATCAAACCCTCTTCTGAGCAATTCCATGTGAAGTTGGGATATCCTTGGATAGCTTCCATGAAGGCTATTGCTTCTCAAATCCACAAATGTCTAAAATTTCCTCACAATGGAGAAATCATAACCATCAACCATATCTTATTTCATCTATCTGAAAGAAGCCCTAGTGTTCATATTGATTTCTTTTGGCCTAACAAATTTCAATCTCTTCCATCAAGGAGTGATGCTCTTTTTCAATCTTATCAAAAATGGAGGAAATATATGATCTTATCCTTAAGTCAACCTAGATCCCCAATACTTGACATTCCTATTATTCTTCAAGATGAGTTTCTTCCCCTCACGGATAGAACTAATCTCCTTCCTAAGGAAGATCATCAACCTATTCCTATGGATGTGACTATACCTTCTTCTAAGAAGAAAAATAATATTCATCCTAAGGTTAGACCTATACCTCCTCATGATGGACCTGGTCTTCTTCCTACACCTACCCTTCCTCCTTTCTATGGTACAGCTCCACATCCTTCCTCTTATTGACAGAAATGGCCTACTTCTCTTCTTGTTCAACCAAAAAGACCTCAACCTAGACCTTCAACTATCAAGGAGAGAAACATTCCTACTTTTTCAAGTGCTCTTCCTCCTCAGCATTCCACTAAGACTTGCCAAAATCTTTGTGTGAGAGAACACTGATGAAGACACTGTGTTCAAGCTCGTGAAGCTATCCCCAAAATACTCAATCTCCTTAGACTCCAACAATTGACATGATTCCCTTTTCTCCTAAGAAAGATGTTCAACCTACATCTCCAAATCATAAGTTGCACAAAACATGTGATGGTTTTACTCCTATTAGTTTTCTTGCTCCTCTTTCTCTAGACTCGATCAAAGTGACTTACGACATGAGAATAGTCCTTGTTTGGATCTTGTGATAGCTCCATCTGTTGTGCTTGATGTTTCTCCTATGTTGTGTTGCTCGCCTTCTCGAAATAGTGATCAACAAGATCAGGAGGTGGATGTTGTGCTAGATTAGCAGTATTAGCAGTGTAGATCTTCTCCCTCTCTCCTTTCTTGCTCTTTTGTGACCATTCTTCTATTTGTATCCATGTTCTTCTATTGTTCCCTTAATGTATACTTGGGATGATGCAAATCATTGAGATATTATCTTGGTCTCTTTCATGTTGACTCAAAAGGTATCCTCTCTTCCCTTTCTTCTAAGGTAGTATCCTTCTTTGGGGAATGATGATATTATAAACACATACATATATGATATACATGAGTTATCATACAAGATACTGACCCCAAGGAAAGTGAAACTACCTCGTACCTCATGTTTTGTGTTCATTATCTTTGGGTTTATTCATTGATTAAGGGCTAAATCCTTGTGATAATGTGCTTCTTCTCTTCTCTATCTTGGGTGTATCCTACCTTAAATCAATCGTTCCCGATAAGGTGTGTGCGATCACTTTAACATGGGGGCATAGACTCCGCTCATATTTTCCTTCTTGAAACTTAAAATTACTTAGTGAACTTTGTTTTGCTTTGTAATCTTTGGTATCCTTTCTTTCATGATTCATAGTGAGGTGAACTTTGCTACTTGCAATCATGGTTCTCCCCTTCTCGATCTTACCTTTTACTTTGTCAATGAAAGTCATAAGATCCTAAGTGCACTGGGGGATTGGCACATCTTTCCTCCTTGACGTGGTAAAAGAATTTCAATCTTGTTTCGTTGTACTTAACTAGTAGTATTGGCATACACTCATACTCCCGCTAAAGTCAGGGCTAAATGCTGTGTCATAAAATTGTGACCCAAGCAATTTTTGACCACATTAGGGTCCTCATGCATGGGAGATCAAATCCCCTAGCCTGGTCAGAGACTGAAGATTGCTCAACCCTCAAAATCTGCTTCTTCCTTGGACTCCACACCACCCTATCTACACTTCCTTGGAGAAAGGGGTAGGATAGGGGTGTGGCACCCTTTTCCTCCCAGGAAAGGGGCATGGCACCCCTGTCCCTACCCTATTTTGGGGTAAGACCTTTCCTAAGAATGAATTGTAGGTTGTTTAGTGATCGGGAAACTTCCACAATGTCAGTCTATGACAAAAATCAGTTTCATTAACCCTAATAGACATGTATTTAAGTTGCATTTGCCCTCTCATTTGGGTAAGTTGGTCAAGTTGGATAAAATTGTGATCAAGCATTCAAGAGCATTCAAGAATTCCTTTTCTAGCATTGAGCATTCTCAAGTCTCCCTTCAACGCTAGGTGTTGCATTCAAGTCAAGGATTCAACCATTGAAGAGGAAATTGATTCAAACATTCAATTCTGTACAAACATTTCTATCAACATTTCTATCACAACCTCCCTTGAGGTGATTTACATTTCAGTCTTTCATTTACATCTA